>NW_019154100.1:8348051-8446877 GCF_002288905.1 Enhydra lutris kenyoni | reverse complement strand
CCCTCCCCCCAAATCCTCCAGACTGAAACTTAAGTTTATTTTAGTTGCAGAAGAAAAATTTTGTTGTTTGGTGGCAAAATTCAAAAGCTCATTAAAATCAAGTTATCCTTTTGGTTTTAAAAACATGATTGTTTTTAATGTTGCAATAGTTGGATGATGGGAGGCTCACGGGTGCAGGTATCAGAGTGGGAAGAGGTCAGTTCTTGTTCAGGTTTGTTCAAAGGGAAGTCTCCTCTTTGAGCCTTGGTTTCCATCTGTAATATATGCACAATGCCTGCTCTGACTGCTTCATGGAGAAAGAAAAGGGAAATTCCAGGTTTTTGGAGCTGGAATAGCCCTGAGAGATCATTCTGTCCTTTTTTTTTTTTTTTTTTAAGATTTTATTTATTTATTTGACAGACAGAGATCACAAGTAGGCAGAGAGACAGAAGGAAGCAGACTCCCTGCCGAGCAAAGAGCCCAATGTGGGGCTCAATCCCAGAACTCTGGGAGTCATGACCTGAGCCAAAGGCAGCAAGCGGCTTTAACCCACTGAGCCACCCAGGTGCCCCCATTCTGACCTTTTGATGAGAAGGTAAAAGTGAGTTGAAAAACTTGAAAAACTTGAAGGTCAAGTATCAAGGGAACACATAGAATCACTGTATTTACATATGGCATCGACAGTACAAAGCTAATATTTTTATTTTTATAACCCTAGTGAGTCTTGCATAAACTCATTATAACAGTATGAGCCTTGTGGGCCACTTACATTATAATATTTCTGGGACAGAAATCGCCTGCTGATAAGGAAAATGTCTGCTTTTTAAGTGGGATCAATCCCCATCTCCATAAACTGTCCAATAACTGCATTATCAGTTCCTACATCTTGCCTTTTCTGACAATTACACCAAGTTCTTTTTCATAATATTTATAAGCTGAGTCAGCATTTTGTGTCGAAACTTAAAGAAGTGGGAGTTAGCAAGATGGGTAAGATGGTTATTCCGGACATAACAACCCCAAATGGTTAAAGGCACTGAGATGAAAAAGAGTGGTGTGTTCATGACATTACACGTAATTTGCTACTGGGCTCATCCTCTTCTACAGAGGCCATTCATCTGTGCTCTCCTTCCCAGAGGTACAAGGAAGAAATTGGTGGATGGGCGGGGCAGGGGTAACCTTCATATCTCGCCCTTCTAACATTTAATAGAAGTTCTACTGATTCTACTAATGATCCCAACATGTGCCCCCTTGTGCTATCAATTTTGCCACAGTCTTAGTTCAGGCCATCATCACTTCCACTTAAAGAACTAGTTACTAGACTACAGTTAGCCTCCTAACTAGCTTACTGCCCTCACCCAATTCGTTCTCTGTACTTGGGCTGAGTGATCTTTAAGTGCCTGTTCTGGCCTCAACCTGTGCTCTTGGCTTCTGATCATTCACACTGCTCTAGTTTACTGGCCTTTGCAGAGTCAGTAATTCATCTGGTGATGCCTCCTTACCCTCCTCTTCTCCTCACCTAGCTAATGACGAGTTAACTTTTTCTCTCTTTCCATCCCTTTCCCTTCCTCCTTCACTTTCTTCACTCCATAAATGTTTATTGAGAATCTTCTATGTGCCAGTCATTGAAGATGCATTAAAGAGCAAAACAGGCAAAAGTTCTGCCTTCACAGACCTCACATCTGTGTGTGTGTTGACGGTGACAGAAACTAAGTGTAGTACCTAATAACACTGTATGTTAGAAGATGATAAGTGCTGTGGAGAAATATTGAGCTATAAATAGGAGAGAGGGGATGCTGGGAGAGATGTCATTTTAAATATTCGAGTGGTCAGGGTAGGTCCCACACAGAAGATGACATTTCAGCAAAGAGTTTGATGGCATCAGGGAGAAATCTGGTTATCTGGAAGGAAGGATGTTATTTTTTATTTTTTTAATAGATTTTATTAATTTATTTGACAGAGAAAGACAGCCAGAGAGGGAACATAAGCAAAGGAAGTGGGAGAGGGAGAAGCAGGCTTCCTGCCGGGCAGGGAGCCCAATATGGGGCTCTATCCCAGGACCCTGGGATCATACCTGAGCTGAAGGCAGATGCTTAATGACTGAGCCACCTAGGCACCCCAGGATGTTCATTTTTGAGCATATGGATACACAGTTGACCCAACAACATTTGTTAGACATATGATCCTTTCTCTATTAAATTGCCCTTGCAAACTTGTTAAAAATCATCTAGCCATTTTTGGTGTGAGATCTAGGTCTGTGTTTTCTATTCTATTGCACTGATTTATGTGTTTGATTTCTCTCTTCATCAATACTACACTGTCTTAATTATTAGAGCCATATAGTGAGTCATAAAATTAGTTAATATGACTCCCTCAATTTATTCATCTTTTTCAAAATTGATTTACCTATTCTAAGTTCTTTGCCTTCCCAGGTAAGTTTTAAAATAAGCTTTTCTATATCTTAAAAAAAAAAAAAAAGAAAGTCTTGCTGCAATTATGAATTCCATTAAATCTCTAGATTAATTTGGGAGAGATTTGACATATTATTTGACATTATTCTAATCCATGAACATTGTTTTTATATTTCTTTAGATCTGCTTTGATTTCTTTCATCAGTTTTTTGTAATTGTCAGCATACAGACTCTGTCATGTTTTAGGTTTATACCTAAGTATTTTCTTGGAGCTAAAATAAATTAAGAATGCATGTATTTAATTTACATATATAAATTACATATATTAAAGTTTTAGTTTCCAGTTGATCATTGCTACTACATAGAATGTACTGATTTTTGCTTTGTTGACGCTGTATCTTGCCATCTTGCTAAAGTTACTTATTAGTTTTAGGAGATGTTCTATTTTTTGGCTCTTTGGAATTTCCTATATATATAATCATGTCATTTTAGAATAAAAACAATTTTATTTCTTCCTTTATAATGTATATGCCTTTTGTTTCTTTTTCTTGCCTTACTATAAGGCAGTATAAGTAGTGATAATTGATAGCCTTGCTTTGTTCCTCATCTTAAGGGGAAAGTATTCAGTCTTCTACCATTAAATATGATATTAGCTGTAGGTTCTCTCATGTTCTTTATTGGGTTGTGGAAATTCCCTTCTATTTCCTATTTGCTGAAATATTTTATCAGGAATCAATGGTGGATTTTTGTTAAATGACTTTTCTGCGTCAATTGATATGATCATGTGGTTTTCCTTCTTGATATTATTAATACAGATCATACTGATTAATTTTCAAGTATTAAAACTTCAGCCTTACAGTCCCAGTTTAAAATCTACTTGTTCATGCTGCATTATTCTTTTTACATATTGATAGATTTGATTTGCTAATGTTTTGTTGAGGATTTTTGTGTCTGTGTTTATGAGAAATTAACTTTGGAAAGCCACTTAATACTTCTGAGTTTTAGGTTCACTAGTTCTAAAAATTAATCTCGTTGCCCCTACTTATGCCATAGGCTAATTGTAGAGACAAAACAGATACCAGTGAAATGACAGCATTCTTTAACATGTAGAGTGCTACATAATAGGTACTTCAATCTTTGCTTTGTCTCCTAAGTTAAAGAGCAAGTCCCATTTTGTAGTAGTCTCTTTAGGTTTGGTACTCTTTTCTTTTGTACAAAAGCACTCTGGGAATGCCTGTGTGAACTTCTCAACAAACCTAGGGTACTGGGGCAGGTCACTAGGATCTTGGAGAACTGGTGTGGAGAGCTTTGGAACTCCTGGGAGACCAGGAGTAAGTAAGGAGTAAGGAGAGGACACAGTGGCCCCGGCTTGGTCTTTGGAATGTGATGTCCCTACAATTGCAGGAAATGTACAAGGAGATAGGAGAAAGGCAAAGATGGATGCCTGCTGTGGTACTCTGGCTGGCTCTCAGCAGGAAGAATACAGACAAATGCCTCACTAGGTGCTGTCTCTCAAACACCTCTAGCCTAGTCCCTGTAAACTTGTTTCAAGGCCTTAGTTAGGAGAGAATGTGAGGTTTAAAGAGGCCAGGGTTTGATCTGGGCCCGTGAAAGAGCTCACTGTGGGAGCATGGACAGGATTTGAGGCAGAGATAGGAAATGCTTACGCCAAAGAAACCTCTACCTTTCTTTTTTCACCAAAATCAAAGCTTTTGTGAAAATCAATACAGACAGATCAAATCCTCTAGGACTTAGACCACTGCAGCGGATGGGACCCTAGTAGCTGCCACGGCATCCCTGGCTAATGCTCCTCTCCTCTACAAGCAGTTTTAAGAAGTGGCAAAATATCTGTTCTATTGGATGGTTGTTTGTCTGTTATTATGATTCTTTCTCCATCTAAAATGATCCTAAGTTGGTACTCAGAGATTTGTACCAATTCCTTTGTTAATCCAAATGAGAGGGGTGGTGTAAAATCTCTTCAACACTATCTACAGCATCAGTGGAAATTTAAAATCCAATGTCATTATAAATAAAAATAACCAGTAAAATGATGGAGTAAATTAATTCTAAATCTTGCAGAATAAAGTAAAACAAGGTACAAATATGGGAAGTTAAGTCCTCCACAAGTATACGTGGGGTATGCCCCTTTCTGGGTGAAAATCAAAGATCAGTGTGCTTCCTAATAATTTTATGATTGCTACTGTTTGGAAAGAATTTTTGTAGCTTCTTTTATAAGTGTTCCTTGGTTAGAAAAAAGAATTATCATGGTTTCATGGAAAACCTAAAGGCTTATATTTATATAAACCTAAAGATAGGGAGTTTTGAGAAGAGGATTTGCATTTTACCTAACTTCTCTCTACTGTTAGTTGGAATCTATATCTATGTTTAGCTATCTTTCTCTTTTAATCATTCCAATTCTCTTACATCCCCCACTTTTTCATTCAATTTTACTTATTTCTCTTGCACACTGGCAAAACAGGTACAGCTGTTTCTCTGTTCCAAACCATTTCTCTGAGAACCCAAGAGGGTTTTAGTAGCAGAGGCAGCATGATTGAACTGACTGAACAGAGTTTGATAGAAGAGATGTTTCCAGTTTCACTTCATCTGAGAATGTCAATTCACATGGCCATCCAACTAAGAAATATTTTGTTAAAAACTTTAAATACAAAAGCAACTTGGTTATTTTCTAGTTGTACTGGGTAGTATGGCTTCTTCAGTACCAAATGGGTATGGAGGGGTGTACACCCTGATGTTGACTCCTTTGCAAAGCAATGCTCTGTTGGAAGAGATAATTGTTTAAGGGAACCAGGTAAGTCAGAGGGAACCCTTGGGATGTCAGATCCACCACTGCATTCTCAGGAGACGTGAGGGGGTCTGACAACTCACTAAGTGCAGATTGAGTATTGAGTCAGTGTGAGCACTAAATTTCTTCTGCACTTTTCTTTGGAACTATAGAAAATGTGGTAGAATGTACAAACACGGTTTTTAAAATACAAGTAAACTGGAAAGAGCTCAAAGAACGACAATAAAAAAAATTATAAAGCGTTTGTACAAGTTATCCTCTGGAAAATAGGTGCAGAGCAATGGGTATGTTCACTTAGAGTAAAAAAAAAAATGGAAATGAGACATAATAACAGCCTATAAACACAAACATACAAAGATGTTAAATAAGAGAGATTCCAATTACTCTCATTAGTCATCAATGAGCTTAAGCTTTAGGAGAGTCGTAAAATGTAAGATCTTTGAAAACAATTATCTTCTAAAGACTCAAAGACAGAACTAATAATTCCTGCAGTTCTCCAATCAAATCAGCAAAATTAGAAGTTACACATTTAGGGTTGGATATCTTCAACGTTCAGGTTTATGGCTCAAGCCTAAACCTTTTGGATAAATAGGCATTGTGTTGACAAAAATTACAATTTGGAGGAAGGAGAAATACAAACTCATCACCATGGGGATGATTTGAAATCTTAGAGGCACAAGGAGTAGGACAGTTAAAACACAAGCCAAGCATACTGACATATTAATACAAACTAATCAAAAGTAAGGTTGAGAAACAAGAGGGAACTAAACCGCATGGGAATCATTACGATAGTGAGTGTTCCTGTAAAGAAAGAGAGAATTTTATTCACTGCAGAGAAGAAAAACCCTTGTAAAGTCATTAAGGCAGTTAAAAGTTACAGATGCAAAAAATCTTAGACCTTTGCAAGAGTCCGCAAGCCCCATGATGGCTGTGACAACCGTGCTGAGAAAGCAGCGTTAATGATCTGCAGGAGTCTAGACGGTAGGGAAAGTCAAGAAGGATGAATAAACCGCAGTGTACTGCTGAAATGAATCCTAGAAGCTGAGCAGAAAGTGGGTCAAAAAATTGATCTTGACAGATGTGTCAGTCAGATTGAAAGTCTCTAAACAAGCGCAAAATGGAGCCATAAGAAAATCACAGAAGAAAAGCTAAAAATCAGAAGGTTTTGAAAACCCTACAGGATGCTATAGAAAGGAAAGGATATTAATACACACCATTACAAAGGACGAGTCTGTAGGGCTGACCAAAATTACAAAGAAAACCTCTCTGGAGTGATAATGGTAAAAAGGGACACAAAGATTCGAGGATATGGGCTCAGGATATATAGTCAGGGGACTTCGAGTAAGCTCACCACATGCAGGGAATTAAAGAGAGGGTGGCTGACAGAAAAGAATAAAACGTTATTAGGGAATGTGTCTCTTTGTGCCAAGTGCTATCTTCTGAATCCAAACAAGTGGGTGAGTGAAGGGAAGATTTGCAGTTGGATGAAGAGCCTTTAAAAGGTACATGCCTGAATCACAGAAATCAGACACTGGCAAACGCCTGTTGGGTGACGGAGTTCACCTTCTATCTCGTGCACTGTCGCTCCCGGCAGGCGGCTGGCAAATGCTGTGTCCAGTCGGGTTCCAGGCTAGCAGAGCAGAGTCTTGTGCACAGCAGGCAACCTTTCAATTACTATATAAAAAACGGGACGTTAATACTCATGTATTAACCATTTTGACAGATAGAATAGAAGTTTAGGCCCTTTGGAATAATAGTACAGAGTCTCTGAGGAAAATGCTCAGGGAGACAGCATACACTCACTGTAACTGAAGTGAAAACAAATAAAAGGCCAGGAACAGAGGAAGATACCTGAGGGAAGAACTGGGGGACTTCATAGGTGCCTTAGTGAAACTATGAAAGCAGGTAGATGTTCAGTAGAGTGGAAACCACTCCATCAACACTGACAAGTGACTTGAATGAAAGATTCACCCTTAATAGTCCATACATATTTACTATTGTTAAAAGAGGATGTATCATGATAGAGTGTTGATTTAAAATGATGGTGGAGTCGGTGAGATCATGATGTGTATTTGAGGAATTTTTTTTAGAAACCACTCTCCCGGCCCTCCCGCTGTCCCCCACCCTCAGGTATGAAATAGAACTTCTTTTATTTAGCACAAGAAGAACTCAGAGGGAAATGGTTATAGCAGTGCTTGGAGCAAACCTAGGGCAGCAAACAGAGTCGGCATTCCCAGCCTGTTATGTAACCAGGACAGAATTTTTCTGAAAAGGTTAGGAAGAGGCAAACATCCTTATGAATACTATTAATAGATAAACCCTGCTTCAAGGGAACTTGGAGCAACTGCATTTTCAATGACTGAGCAAACCCACCAAAAATCACAAGACCCTGACATAAGAAAGAAAATCAGCAGAATTCAGAGGAAATGAAAATTCAGATCTTAGGAATGGGTGCTTTTGTTGTCTTTTTAACTAAGTCAGTCACCTAGTGCTAAAAATGAATATGTGAACAGGACAAACTGATTATAGAAGTCAAAATTCTATTATGTAGAGGCGCAAAAGCTCAGGAATCAATGGGTGACGCTCCAGGTCGTCCTGCGACATACTTTGACTAAATCCACAATCTTGCTGGTGGGAGGATCTCTTAGCAAAAGACAGCAGTGATTTTTTTGAGACTTTATTTTCAATTTTATCTGTATTAAAAATCATCCGGAGATAATTTAGAGATTCAAAATTTCTCCACTCAGAATAGAGGTTGTGGCAGAAATCTTCTGTGGTCATACCCCTATGTATTTATGTTGCTTGGTCTAATTAACCATGATTGGCCACACCTCTCATGGAGACCTGAGCCCAGCTTGCCGCCAATTGTCCTTAGTCATGTGATCACAGACTTTATTCTCGGCTATACTCCACTCTTGCTATATAATGGGTGAAAAAGAATCCAAGTGTGTACCTTAGTTTATGTATTTGTTAACTAAATATGAGAAACTAGATATTTCCAAGCCTTGGAAAGCTGCAGTGAAGGCTAAATGGACAAATATAAAGCACTTTTAAATTACAACAACAATCATAATAACAGAAACAGCAATGTGCCAAAAATGAAAATAAAACCAAAGAGAGTACTGTAACATTATATTTTTCAAAACTACAATAGAGAGGAAAATTTCACTTTTGTTCCTTTAAGCGAGGAGGAGTATTTCATCCTTAAAACTATGGATGTTTTTCCTGATAGAATGTCCCATGATTTGGAAGTTTAAGGATTTTTAAATGATTATATTAGTAAAAAGTAAATAAAACACATCAGCATCTGATCTTGGAAAATTATCAGATTCTACATGTGTCTGCTGAATATTTTTCAAAACTGGGCAATTCTGTAGCTCTTTAAAAACTATGCCTTTCTGGAGGCTCCTGGAAGTCGCAGTCGGTTAGGCAGCCGGCTCTAAGTTTTAGCTCAGGTCATGATCTCAGGGGACTGAGCCCCATGTCAGGCTCCATACGGACTCCATACAGACTCAGTACGGAGTCTCTTGGGATTCTTTCTCCATACCCCTCTGTCCCTCCCTCACTTGTGCATGCATGCACATGTTCTCTCTCTCTCTCTCAAATAAACAAATAAAATCTTAAGAAAACAAAACAAAACAAAGCTATGCCTTCTCGAATGTACCATACCACCAGATGATTTCTGATTTCATAATAAATGATTGCAATTTACCTGGTCCCTCTAAACATTTTTGCTAATGTTATGGCAAGCGTTGTTGATATGAGTCATAAAAATGTAATAACATCATGATTTGATTTTCTTCACTTGTGTGCAGTATTAACCAACTTTAGTTTTCTAGATATAGTCATACCCATTTATATCATAAATATTATAAATATTAGGTAACAGAATCTAACTGGCTTCTCTGACTGGTAAAACCATTCTCAGTTGGGAAACAGAATTCTAACAATGATAACATAAGCCTCGTATTACCTTATTAGTTGACAATTCTGATCTTAAATACTCTGTTACATTAAGCCACAGTACCATCCATGTCCGTCCAATGAACTTTGCATTTTATTAGTTTTCCCATTTATGAAATTTTTGCAAGTTGATGGGGAAAAACATGTTTTCATAATGAACCAAAACATTAATGAATCAGTATGTCTTCTTTTACTCCCAGAAAACATGATGATCACAAACATCAATATGGCAAGATAACAAAATTTTGTGAGAAATTCTCAATGAAAAGAAAAGATAGGACAGCTAATGGGTCCAGGAATGAACTAGAAACCAAAACGTTCACTGCTAAGCCCTATTTTGTTGTGAAAAATGAGCTTCAAATTAGGTTCCATGCTTTTTAAAGGCCAATGCAAAGAAAGAAATGTCCTCAGCTTTGCGTGCCTCAGGTCTCTATGATAAATTTAAGTACACTGACAGAGAAGCACAACCATTTTGCATACTGAGATTAGAAAGAAATTTCCTAAACAATGCACAGAAATTGTCCTGAACAACATGCTTAACATCAATCCTGGGAACAAGTTTTCCAGGGCTGGTCCTTAAAACACCCAGTGGAATCAATTTAGTAAAATCAATTTCATAAAGAAGATGAGGAGTGGGGGTTAGTTTCCTGGGAGCTGCTTCCTAAGTGCTTCGAAGGTTCACAAGTATAATTGCTATAGACACATAAGGATATTAATTCTCACTAATGAAAATCACATAAAATAACAGTACAACAGCTTCCTATGTATATGAGTTATATTTAATATTCATTTCAAAATAGTAAGTGCTATTATTATCACTCTTCTTGATAAGCTCAAATATAAGTTTTTGGCTTTTTAAAATATATTATCTATTTTTAAAGACTGTTTACAAATGTCTTAAAAAATAAACAAGAGATCTTGTGACTCTCCTTGATTAAAAAAAAAAATCTCATTTTCCTAAATGTACGAGAGTAGGGTTAGGTTAAATACTCTCTAAGGTTTTTTTACTTCAAGCATTTAATGACTTCAATATTTGTCATGATATCACTTTCTTTTTTTTTCTTTTTTTGTTTAAAGCAAATAACTGTTCTTATTTTCTCAGAAGCCGCAAAAGGCAAAGTAAAAATCAGTGTATTGATCCCTACAATGGATTCCAATGTTATCCTAGCTTTAGAAGGTGTCCAGTTACAGAGAAACATTTTAGTAATCGTAAGGTTCAGACAGACCTTATGTGACCCTATTCATTCCTGACCAGCAAATAGTTTTTGTTTCACTTCGAAAGAAACCAGACAAACCCTGCAAGGTTACTTGTAATCATGACACCATTCTTAGAATTGCCATGTGCTGGGAACATGCCTTCTTGCTTCCTCCTTCTATCTACAGTATAAATCTGAAGGACTTTGTTATGGCTCTTATACTTGGCACATCTTAGGCCTATTTAGAACATCAACACCATCAATCACAAAATATGGGGCCGACCAGCTGGATGAACCCTGGCTATCATGCGGGGGTTATTTGTCATCTGGGCATGTCTGTTTGGTATATAACACTCCTTCAGTCCCAGAACAATTTTCCCTCTCCGAAAATATTCTCTTTGATTCAGGAAACACGTGATTAATAAAGGACAAGGGTTTAAAGCTGGAGGTCAAGGCTAAAAGTCTTAACCAAACAAGTGCATTGCTTACTAACGTTTGCATCAGCAGTCAAAAATTCCCTTGAAGAACTCCTGCACTGAAGAAACACACGTCTATTCTTAAATGCCATAAATTTCAAGAGACTCCAGAAACTATGTTCATCTTGAGGGATTTATTTTAAAATAATGTTGCACATTTGAGAAATGTTTTGCTGAAGAATAATAACAGTGCATCAAGCATTTAAAAGGCCCATTACAAACATTTACAATTTAACATAATAAATTAAGGTTGAAAAGATGTAATTTAACCAATATGATATGTAAAGGAAATTTGTACTATAACATTAGAACAATTTGCATTAAAAATAAATTGTTTTCTAAGATGTCTATTTATACTAAAATGGATTTAAAAGCAACACTCATTCCCTCATACTTTTTGTCTTATTTATATGCCAATCTACAATACTTTATAGTACTTTTCCATTAGACAAGTTTCTTTTATTCTTGTTTCTCTTCCTTCCACCAAAAGAATCTTGTTTCATGTTTACAGAATATTGCATTTTTTTCTTTCTAGGCATATTGTTACAGTTCCACCCTGTGATAGTATTTATTTGATATTTATGAATTGTTTTTGTTGCATGATGACAGAAAAAAAGCAAATTTGAACAACATAAATTTAGCAAGTCATTGTTGATCAAGAGTTAAAATTATCCTAACACTGACTAAACTGGAAGTGGCTCCATTTCTCAAACTGGAGAAATGGATTAAAGAATGTTTATTTCACTAAAATTATAAAAAGAGTCACAAACTCTTGTTGGAAATTGAAGCAGAGTTTCTCAGAAGTACTCAGTAGACTGCATTATAGTGTTGATGATGTTGTAAGGCCTAAGAAGCACATGTCAGTCATCACTTTATTTAACTTGTACAGACTTCTAAGTTCCTACACACACACCACCTGAGGTAACCAGACTTGTTGGAATTCAGCTTTCTTTACCTCTCTGTCAAATGCCAAAGGAATAAAAATAGAAACCTATTGTTGTACAAAACACACTGTATTAAGAATATGTCACTGTTGAAATTCATACTGGCAATACATTCAACCTGTAGACTGCCCCAGAATCATGGCTTTGAGGGCATAAACAGGCTTTTGATGTCATCTGGTCTGATTTCTCCTATTGCTGTGGAAACTAAGTCTTCAGAGAGGAAGTGGCGAAGGTGAGACTGGAAACCGCATCTCCCATTTCCCTGTCCAGTGTCCTCTGGGCCATGGTATAGATCCTTCTACTGCTCAACTGTTGGTTGGTGCAGAATCTTGGGATAAGTCTGACTTACAGCTGGGCCATCTGTTGCTCCACTACTTATGCTAATATGATAACATTGTATATTTGACTGTTGTTGGGGTCTTCTTGGCACTCTACATGCATAATGCTCTCGGTTAACTCAGTTGACCTTGTTAAACAATGACAATATGTGTGAAGCCTGAGTTTGTTAGCATTCATTGTTACAAAAACAGGGGTACTGACCTTGTCATATTTAACAGTGTTGAGCAGACACAGCAATGTGGATCCTGAGGGCAAATAAAGAATTTCCAGAGGTGATGTAGGAACTATGCTAATTAATCTCCCCCCTCCACTCTGCTTTTAGGCACTGAATAACTGTACAATTCAGCTAGAAGACTCACTGAGCCTTGTACTAATAAAATCCAAGAATTTTTATAAATAATAATAAAAAATGTGTTTCAACAGGTCATTTCCTTTCAGAACAAGACTGGCTTTTGCAGAGCAACGTGCCTGGGGTGGAGGGGGAGTGTTCACTCAATTTTTTGCTGTTGTATCCCTGCCCCCAGTAGAATTAAAACGACAATGTATGTTGGTTTCCCACCCCCAAGAAAAGCACAAAAATAATCCTCTATCCATATTCCCTTAAAACCATTTTCTTAAAAATGAGTTGTTTCTTTCTTTTTTTTTTTTTAAATGCTACCACACTGTGCTAATACAATAACTGTATGTGAGGACTGGCTTATATATCTAAGCATTTGGATGTGGATATTCTTGCTTCAGTAGAATAGCAAGCTAAGTTAATTTTTTAACAATGCAGTATTACCTTGGTATATCTTGTTCTCTCTTTCCCTCGGGGTCTTACATGAATGAATCAGAAAATTGCTCCCTTATGTTAAGTCTGAGTCTGCACCTGTGTCAAATTCACATGGAACTGGAATTGGGGGTGGGGTGGGGGTGGGGATAAATGTCAGCAAAACTAATAGGATGATATATCTGAGTCTGAATTCTCAAATGGACTAGCATCCAATGTAGAGACCATTGATGGGAATATTTTTGTAGGCATATCGTTTCACATCTAGAACTAAAATTAGGGATATATAATCATGTTGATCAGCTGTCTTCAAGTTCTCAAGTTTATGATTATTAGACACATCTGGCTCCAGATTTAGGAAACTCAGATTACCAGGTATTCTGGAAATTTTGACATGCAAATTTTTTACTTTACCTTCCTTGGGTATCCTGAATTACTTCCCAAGTATTAAAACAACCTCCATGTTTTAGACATCTTAAGAGAGATCATAAAAAAATAAGCAAGTCATTGAAGCAAAATATAGAAAATGATGAAGAGTTGAAAGAAGCGAAGAGATTAATGACCAGTAATATTTGCAAAAAAAGAAAAAAATCAGATATTTTGATGTTCTGGACAGTTGGAGAGAATATGGGTCAGTAAAAAGTGAGAGGAATTTAAGTGAGAAAAACAGATATTTGGAGAGAGTTGTATCCATGTTCTAAGTCTCCTCTTTATCCATGAATGGAAGTGGCTAAAACAAGTCAGTCTGCCTCACAATGAAGCAAACTTGTTAGTGGAAAGTTTAACATCTGCTTGTTTTCTATTGTGCAGTACAGCATTGATGTTTTTAGGCAGTATTGGCCAGCATTTGAGATACATTCTGGATGAAGCCCACTGTGTGTCTGAAAGGTTTTGCTATCAGAGAAAGGAAGGAAATGAGAAAGAAGTTTGGGGCTCTGATAATATGACACCTTAGCTTTATCAGCCATGAAGTACACACTATAGAGGATGATTATTTGCATATTGCGATGGAGGCTGTTTAAGGTCCAATCAATTGAATCCAGATGTGGGTTTTTTGTGAGATCTTTTTCTTCCTCAAGTGAGGGTTGGCAAAACTTGTGAAGCAGAGACCACAGCTTATACAAGCCAACGGACTCTCAAAGTACCAGGAGCGTTTTTGGTTTATAAGAAATCCGACTTTAAGCTTGGTGTCTGAAATAGAGTAAGCTGGTTTATGGTAAATTAATTAAAGATATTTACAAATGGCTGGTCCTTTCCTAAACAAAATCTTCCAAAACAACTCTACAAAAAGTGTTTCTGATATTCTGTCTAATCACAAATTTAGGGAACACCATACTGGTGGTTCATGCTCTTTTGGCAGGAAGTGAGCTCTAAGACAGCAACTGATGAGAATCCATCTCCCACCACATGGGGGTAACGAATGGAATTTGAATAACATGCCAAAGGTCCGTTTTAAAGAGATGTGAATATTTATAGGAATCTCAAACTAACTAAGACACTAACAAGAAAGTTTTTTAATCTTAGAAATTAGAAGAATTAATATATCGCAATAACAAAAAACCCTAACAATCTGATCAAAAAATGGGCACAGGATATAAACAGACATTTTTTCCAAAGCAGATATACAGATGGCCAACGGACACATGACAAGATCTCCTTATCGCTAACCATCAAGGAAACACAAATCAACGATAATGGCTCTCACCTCACATCTGTCAGAATGGCTATTACCAAAAAGACAAGAAATAACAAGTGTTGGTGAACATGAAGAGAAAGGGGAAATCCCATCCATTGTTGTGAGAATGTAAATCAGTGCAGCCACTATGGAAAACAGTATAGAAATGCCTCAAAAAACTGAAAACAGAACTATCATATGATCCAGCAATTCTGCTTCTGGGTATCTGTCTGAAGAAAAGAAAAACATAAATTTGAAAAGATATGCATCCATATGCTCATTTCAGCATGACTTACAATAGTCAAAATATAAAAACACCTAAGTGTCTATCAGTGGATGAATGGATACAGAAGATATGATACACACACACACACACACACACACACACACAAACATGAATACTATTCATCCACAAAAAAGAATAAAATCTTGCTATTAGTAACCTTGAGATTACTACAAAAAGTGAATAAGCCAGAGAGATAAAGACAGATACCAAATGATTTCACTTAAAAGCAGAATCTAAGAGACAAAAGAAACAAAACAAAACAAAAAAATAAAACCCAGATTCACTGACACAGAGAATATAGTAATAAACTTAAGCAATGAGGTAAAAGACTTGTGCTCTGAAAACTAGAAGACACTGAAGAAAGAAACTGAAGATGACACAAAGAAATGGAAAGATGTGCTCTTGGATTGGAAGAATTAAAATCGTTAAAATGTCCATACTACTCAAAGCAATTTACAGATTCAATGCAATCTCTATCAGAATATCAACAGCATTTTTCACAGAACCAGGATAAATAATTCTAAAATTTATATGGAATGACAAAAGACTCTAAATAGCCAAAGAAATCTTGAGAAAGAAAAACAGAGCTGGAGGTATCCACAATTCCAGATTTCAAAATATACTACAAATCTGTAGTAATCAAAGCAGTATAGTACTGGCATAAAAATAGACACATAGGTCGAGAGAACAGAATAGGAGAGCCCAGAAATAAACCCACACTTATATTGTCAACTAATCTATGACAAAAGAGGCAAGAATGTACAATGGGAGAAAAGACAGTTTCTTCAATAAGTGGTGCTGAGAAAAACGGGACGGCTACATGCAAAAGAATGAAACTGGACCAATTTCTAACACCATACACAAAAATAAGCTCAAGATGGATTAAAAACCTAAATATGAGACCTGAAGCCACAGAAATCCTAGAGGAAAATACAGGCAGTAATTTCTCTGACATTGGCTGTAGCAACGTTTTCTAGATGTATCTCCTAAGGCAAGGGGAACAAAAGCAGAAATAAACTATTGGGACTGCTTCAGAATTAAAAGCATTTGCACAGCTAAGGAAATTATCAACAGAACTAAAAGGCAACCTACTGAATGGGAGAAGATATCTGCAACTGATATATCTGATAAGAGGCTAATATCCAAAATATGTAAAGAACTTCTAGAACCCAATATCAAAAAACAAATAATCCAATTAGAAATGGACAGAGGATGTAAATAGATATTTTTCCAAAGAAGACATACAGATGGCCAACAGACACAAGAAAAGATGCTCAACATAACTCATGATCAGGGAAATACAAATCAAAACTACAATGAGATATCATTTTACACCTGCCAGAATGACTGAAGTCAAAAAGATAAGAAATAACAAATGTTAATGAGGATATGGAGAAAAAGGAACTCTTATGTGCTATTGGTAGGAATGTAAATTGATGCAACCACTGTGGCAAACAGTATGGAGGCCTCTCAAAAAATTAAAATAGAAATACCATATGACCCAGCATTTCTGCTATTGGGTATTCACCCAAAGAAAACAAAAAATACTAATTTGAAAAATATAGACACCCCTATGTTTATTGCAGCATTATTTACAATAACCAAGATATGGGAGCAACCTAAATGTCCATTAATAGACGTATGGATAAAGAAGATATGGTTTATATATACAATGGGATATTAGTCATAAAAAGGATGAGATCATGTCATTTGCAACAACATGCTGGACAAACAGGAAATCATGCTAAATGAAATGTTAGAAAAAGACAAGTAACATATGATCTCATATGTAGAATGTAAAAAAACAAAACAAAGGAATAAACAAACAACAAGCAGAATGAGACCTATAAGTACAAAGAACAAACTGACGTTTGCCAGGGGGGAGAGCAGTGGCAGGATGGGTGAAGGGGAGTGGGAGATACAGGCTTCCAGTTATGGAATGAATAAGTTATCAGAATAAAAGGCCTAGCATAGGGAATATGATACTGTAATAGCATTGTATGGTGACAGATGGTAGATACTCTTTTAATGAGCATAGAATAACACAGAGAGGTTAAATCACTATGTTTTACACCTGAAACTAATGTAACATTGTGTGTTGACTATACTCAAATACAAAATTTGCTTTAAAAAGTAGCTTCTTAGGGAAAAAAAGGGGGTACATTTGGACACACAAAATGATAGGCACACAGAGAGGAAATACCAGGTAAGGACAAAGTAGGAAGATGGTTATCTTCAAGCCATAGAAGACAACCTTAGAAGTGACCAACCTTGATGACACCTTGATCTTGGACTTCGAGCCTCCAGAACTGTGAGAAAATAAATTTCTGTTGTGTGAGTCACCCAATTGTTGTATTTTATTAGGATAGTCCTAGCAAACTACTATGTCCACTAATAGGAATCCATCAATCTTCTGCTGGTCTAAAATATATAGTAACATAATTCTATCAAGTGTTACAAAAATAAAGAGCTCTCTATAAAAAGATATTGGGTGGGACTTGGAAATTCTGCCAGACAGAATTCCTACATTAGTAGGATAGGAGAATGAGGGAGAAAATGAGATAAGGCAAAAAGAAAACATTTAGGATACTATAGGTAAGGAACCTTTTAGTTGCTGCCTCTCACCTTTATATATGTATTTTATATAAACATATAACATATGAATAATATATGTTCATTGTTAAAACATTTTTATGAATAATATATGTTCATATATATTCATATATATATATTCGTATATATGTTAAAACATATATATGAATAATATATGTTCATTGTTAAAACATTTTTTAAAAGCCTGAATAAGTGGAGTAAAAAATCTAGGTTTTCCTTTTCCCCTTTATTCCGTATCTCATTTCCCACCACAAAGGTAATCACTGATAGGTATATTCTCTCAGATCATTTAAAAAATACATTTAAGGATTATACATATAATATTTCTATATGTGCTTAATTTTGATTATAAAACAAATGTGATTATATAATATATATTGCTTTAAGATTTATTTTTTAAGCTTATTTTTATTTTTTTTTTTTTTGAGAGAGAGAGAGAGTGAGGTGGGGAGGGACAGAGGGAGAAGGAAAGAGAGAATCTCAAGCAGGCCCCATGCCCATTGTGGAGCCCAACACGGGGCTCAATCTCATGACCCTGAGATCATGACCTGAGCTGAAATCAAGAGTTGGACATTTAATCAACTGAGCCACCCAGGCACCCCTGTGATTTATTTTATTTAGATTTCTAATTGCTGTATTTCTTAGTCACCCGTCTGATTTCACTTTTACTTCTGGATTTCTTTTTGGAATTTATGGCTAAGATTGTCTTTTCTTATCTGAGTTAGGAATGTGAAAATAGACTGAGGTGCTTTTTCTTTAATACCAATACAACTGTAGTTTTGTGTAATTTCCTGTTTCCCTGATAGAGCATGAAGAAAGTGCTTTAACTGTTGAAGTCATGTAGCCTGCTGCACCAGCGGCCAGGGTATGCAGTAGGCCGCAGAGGAAAGTTTAAGATGTTGATCTTAATACATAAGCTCTCTGTGGTTTGAAGCAGAAAAACAAGAATACTTTGAGCTGGGGCATGTCTCTGTGTCTTCTGTGAAGCAAGGGGACAGTGCCAACTCGGGATGACACTTAGGATTCTCTCTGGGACATGCATGTATGGTCTTTACTACTGAGGAGGTGCAGGAATATTTGGTTATAGAGTTTTGACAATTTTTCCTGATCTTAATGTTCCAGTTCAAGAGGCCCCTGCCTAATAAATAATGGTGCCTTACCTCATGGCTCTACATAGCAACTAGTGGGACTTTTCCAAGAATAGCCAAGTTAGTATGACTGTGATTGAATAAATACAGTTTTGTTTTTTGGTTGTTTTTTTTGAGATGTTGCTGTAAATAGGATATAATTTTTTTGTGTGTGGTAAAATACCCACAAAATTTGTCATTTTAAACATTTTATTTTTTAAAAGATTTTATATATGTATGTATGTATGTATTATTGAGAGGGATCAGGGGGAGGGGCAGAGGGAGAGGAGAGAGAGCATCTCAAGCGGGCTCCCCCCTGAGTGTGGAGCCCAAAGCACAACTCAATCTCACAATCCTGAGATCTTGACCTGAGCCGAAATCAAGAGCTGGACACTTAACTGACTCAACCACCCAGATGCCCCATTTTAACCATTTTAAGTTACAGGTCAGGGGCATTAAGCCCATTCACATTGTTGCGCATCCATTACCACCATCTTTCCATCTCCAGAACTTGTTAATCTTCCCAATCTAAAACTCTGTATTCATTAAACAATAACTCCTCCTTCCTCCCTCTCCCCAGCTCCAGGAAACCACCATTCTACTTTCTGTCTCTATGAATTTGACTACTGTATATAACCTCATATAAGTGGAATTATGTTGGATTTGCCTTTCTGTGACTGGCTTATTCCACTTAGTATAATGCCTTCAAGGTTCATCCATGTTGTAGCATCAGAATTTCCTTCCTTTTTAGGGCTAAATAATGTTTCGTTATTTGTCTACATTGCATTTATCTGTTCATCCATTGATGAACACAGGGTGTTTCCAGCTTCTGGGTTTTGTGACTAAAGCTGCTATAAACATTGTTATAGCATGCTATTGTCAAAACATTCCTGAATTCACAACAGCTTTTTATCATTACACATACTTCCCATCAATGGTCCTAAAACTAAGACCTACCACTATGTGGGGATCAGCAGAAAAACTCACATTACAGGTGTCCTCATTCTTAAGGTCGTTTCTTTCCACCATACAAAGCTAATGCAATATTACCAATTCTATTTCTCACCTGTACATGATGTCCCCATGACTTATTTTGTAACTTGAAGTTTGCACTTCTTGACCCTCTTTCCCACTTCAGCCTCCTTTCCAACCCTCCCATAGGTCAATATCCTCCCCTCTAGCAACCACCGATCTAGTCTCTGTATCTATAAGTCTGGGTTTTGTTTTTAGATTTCACTTTCTCTGTCTGATTTATTTTACTCACCATGATACCTTCACGGTGCATCCATGGTGTCGTAAATAGCAAGACTTCATTCTTTTTTTTTTTTTGGCTGAGTAGTATTCTGTTGTCATAACATCTCCTTTCCATTCATCTATTGATGGATGCCTAGCAGTCAGTTGATTGATTGCTTCCATTTCTTGGCTATTGTAAATAATATTGCAATGAACATAAAGAACATATATCTTTACAAATTAGCATTTTTGTTGTTTTTGTTTTCTTCAGACAGATGCCCAGGTAGAATTTCTGGATCACATGGTAGTTTTATTTTAAATTGTCTGAGGAACCTCCATATGTTTTCCATAGTGGCTGCATCAATTTATATTCCTATCAACAGTACATGGGGGTTTCTTTTCTCCATATCTTCACCAAAACTTGTAGTTTCTTGTCTTCTTGGTAACAGCCAATCTGACAGATGTGAGGTGATATCTCATTGTAGTCTTGGTTTGCATTTCCCTGATGATTAGTGATGCTGAGCATCATTTCATGTGCCTTTTGGCCATCTGTATGTTGTTTTTTGAAAAAAAAAAAAAAAAGTCTATTAATATCCTCTGCCCATTTTTTAAAAAAATCAGATTTTTTAAAATTGTATGAGTTCTTTATATATTCTGGATATTAACTATTAACTCCTTATTGGATATATGATTTGCAAATACCCTCTCATTCAGTTGGTTGCCTTTTTCTCATTGATCGTTTCCTTTCTTGTACCTAAGACTTTTAGTTTGATGCTCTCCCATTTGTTTATACTTGCTTTTGTTACCTTTGTCTTTGGAGTCAGATAAAAAAAAAATTGCTAAGAATGATGCCAAGGAGCTGACTGCCTATATTTTCTTCTAGGAATTTTATGGCTTCAGTTCTTACATTTAAGTCTTCAATCCATCTGAGTTAATTTTTGTGTATAGTGTAAGATAGTGGTCCAGTCTCATTCTTTTGCATGTAGCTGTTCAATTTTCCCAACATGATTTTTTTGAAGAGACTGTGCTTTCACCATTGCACATTCAATAAATCTAGTCTTTTAGTTAAAGAAATAAATACCTGGAATGACTTACTCTAATAGCCTAATGGACAAGAGGCAATCATAATAAAGGACAATATTAAAGATTATAAGCATTTAAAGATGTGTTAAATATACTCTATCACTAGAGTTTGGGCCTTCCTTCTTAAGCTTAAAATGTAATAATTCTGAAACTCTTCTTAGTGTCTAAAACCTTCCAGTCTTTGTTGTCCTTGGCAGAACGTCAGCCCTCTTGGCTTTAGGCAGCAATTTGTCAAGGAGGCTTGCCATTTTGGCTTGCTTCACCTTTATTTCTCATTTCCTCCATCCACTCAGGCTTCAAAAACCTCTAATTAGCTGTTTACCTTAATTATTCCAGTTAGGACTTCATCTGGTCTTGGGTTTTCCCACTTCTGCAAATCTAAAGTGCCTGCACCTTCCCTGTTAGGAAATCTACTTTTCTGAAAAATACACTTCTTCCCCTCCACTCTGTGTCATGTGGCTTCCATAGCAGGGAGAGGAGGCCAGAAAGAAAACTGGCAGTGGTTTTGAGTGTCTGATTCGAAGCCACATCTATTCCATTTAGAGAAAACTGAAATTTCTTACATATAGCCCCCAGCAGAACAAAGGGCTTCTGCTCAGGCCAGAATTCCCAGATGAGCTACTGAAGCAAACACAAGACCTCAGCATAGTCTAGGCTTAGCTCACTTTGGATCCCCGAGACACTGGGGGAATAGTGCATTGGTGCCCTTTTTCTTTACCAGATATCCTTTTCTATCGTGTCTTTTAGCTCACGAGCATATAAAGGCAAACTAAGCTGCCACTTAGTTGAGAACAATGTATAGTAGTTGTAAACTTGTTTTAGATCAGAAGTAGATAGAGACTCCTTGGGTGTGTTGCTATTTACCAAATAAATAAACATGTGATTCTGGCTTTCCTTAGAATATCCATAGAAACTAGACTCACTTCACATAGATGTATTGGTTTACTAATGAACCATTAGCATCTTGATGAATAACATTCTTCACATCTAGATTTTTACTTATGGAAATGTTTTGACAAAAGATAATGTCATTAGCTTGAACTCTGATTAACCCAAGAACTACCTTTCTCAGTAGGTGCACTGAGTTGACACAGCCTGGCCACTTACAAATTGGAATCTGAAAGAAGCAAAAGTTTCTATCATGAAGCATTTTCACATCTTGGTACAAAATTTGAATTTAGAATTGACTTAAGCCCTAGGCTTTCCAAAACTCACAAGACAAGAGTATCAAATGCATCATTTAGACCTCCCCAGGCAACATGGAGCATGAGTCCTACTGGTTATCTTTAAAATAGGGTTATGCTTAAAAGAGACCAACTGCTTGGTCCATCATGAGGTGGTCCAGTTTGAGCATTCTGAAGGGTGGTCTGCCAATCACACAAAAAGGAAAGATTCTAAAGATTATTTTAAGCATGATAGTGTATTTTATGTAGAAGTTTTCTACCCCTAAGTTCTTTAAAAATTCTCATATATTTTAAAATTTATTTAAAATTCAAATTCTCTATTTCTCATTTTATCACCACTTTAATTAGGCATAACAGATTAAAATTAGGTATCATAGAATAACTTTGCATGTTGAGATAAACAATACTGCAATTTATTCCATGTGATGATTTTCCCCCTGTACCTGAGTAAATATGTAAAAAAAATCCAAAATACTTTTGGATTCTCAGATTCTGAAATAAGAAAATTAGTTCTAGTTCCAAGACTTGTGAACCAACCCCAAGTACTGAAGTCTATATTTTTTGTGCAATGACTAAAAAGCAAGTTTCGATGTGCTGCTGAAGAAGCACTCCATAAAAAAACTGGTGCAGATAAAAAAATAAATAAATAAAAGGGAAAATATGCCACAAGCTATTTGCATATGATAATTTCATAAAAAACGCCCCTTGAGAAATACCAGAGTGAAATTAATTCACAATCAGTAGGAACCCGGTGGGAATGAGTTTGTAGAAATAAATAATCCAAAATTATTCTTGGGCTGTGAAGTTTGTTTACTGCCTTAACTGAAGTGTGTATCAAACAAGTGCATTAGCATTGGCGGTGGGTTGGGGTAGTCAGACACAGCTTTCACCTCCAGTGTTTTTCATTCATTCTGCTGTTTGTATTTCTTGGCAAGGGGTCCAAGCCACAAAAGGGTTTGTCCCAATGTTATGTGTGAGTTTGTGCAGACATATGTGTGTATGTGTCTTGTGCATAGTCATGGCATTGCTTCTTTTCAAAAGGAACCTCAAAAATATGGATGAATTCTTGACAACTGAACAAGAGGTTGATAATTCAAAAATTACCTTAGAACTTAACAACTCTATAGGCAAAGAGCAATGAATATTTTTAGTCACAGAAATGTTTCTTCCCACACAGAAATTTGAAGGCTGCTTACCACTCCATATCTGTTCAGACCTATGTGTATGAAATGTCTTATTTATTAAGTACCTCATGCCTGGCATTAGACTACAAAGAACTTGACAGATATTGCTTCCTTTAATTCTCACAATAATCCTGCAAGATATGTGTAATTATTCCCATTTGAGAGCTGAGAAGACAGACTCAGAATTAAGTACTTTGCCTGTGGTCTCCCAGCAATAAAGTAGCACAAGCAGGATTTAAATCCAGGTCTGTCTGTATTCCAAAGTCAGCATTCTTAACCATGATACATTCACGCTTTCTTTCCACTTTTCTCTGGCTGCATAATTCTCTTTGCAGTAATGTTTCCCTCTTGGTTGCCTTTTTCCCCTTTCAAGGCTGCCTTTGACTTCAATGTCCATCCTGACCAGATTTCACCTGTATAAAAATGTTGCTGGGAGGAGTCCTATTGTGAGAATCCTGGGGATCTCAGATCTAGATGGATGGATAGAAAGATGAATAAAGCATGAATGGCCAGACTTGCTTTCTTGGGACAGAGTGGCCTAGGAGCTGGGTGGGGATAATGCTATGTCACAGCATGCACTGATTAGTCAAAGGACTAGTCAATGGCAAATAATAAATAGTTCCTTCAAAATGTCAATGGGTAAATGACACTAACAGTGAGTGATCTCATTAAAAGATATTGAACTGGAAGAAACCAATTAGCAGAGAGACAGAATACTATAGTGACTAAGAAGATGGATTTTGAAAACAGGATGACTGTCTTCAGAATGACTGGGCTTAAATCTTTATAATAATGTGTGATCTTGGCCAAGGTATTTATCCCATCTGTGCCTCTATTTCCCAATCTGTAAAATGGATATAATAATTGTACCTACCTTATGGCACTGTTGTAAGGAATATGAATATATAAACTATGTGCCTGGCACACAGTACGTACTATTTAAGTATTTGCTGGTATTAGTAGTAGTATAATGCCTTGAACTTGATCACTCCTCTCACCTGATACCTGATTGTGGCCATGGGTATCTGATATTCAATTAACATGTAACTCTTGGTACCTCCTTAGTTGTTTTGGGGTTATTGCACACCCAATGCTCCTGCTATCAGCCCCCAACCCAAATATTCCAATCACATGCTGAATGTATGGCTGTTTTAAAATATCTGGTAATGAGTCCCTTCTTCATGCCCAAACTGGGAATAAATCCATGGTTTTAAACTCTCTTTAAGGACTGAAAGAGTTCTTCTCTGTGAAAAATGAACCAAATAATAATAACAATAATAATACTAACAGTAAGAAAGCAAAGGAGGGAGGAAAGAAGGAATAAAAAAGAAAGTGAGAGTAAGGAACGGCGGGATGGAAGGACAAAGGAAGGAAAGAAGAAAGGACAAAAGAAAGAATATGTTAGAGGAAAACATAGGAGCTTGCATGGAGAGAAAAGAGTCTAATGCATAGTCAATTTCTGTAAGTCTTTAATGTAAGATGTTCCAAAACACAAACCATTGTAAGTGAAACTATGTACGTGTTTTCATGATGATGTCCTCCTAGTTATCTGAAGAGTTCCAAAGGGAAACCAACGCTTCCTTATGCAAAACATGAGTGCTTCTTTCTTATTATTCCTAGCAGATCCTTCCCCAAATAAACTTCCACTCAATCCAACAAAATAACTGGAGATTTTATTGAATAATGTGACTTCATAAATTTAAGAAGCTATCCAAATTTGCAGTTTGGAAACCTTGGAGGCATTAGAAAATATACTCCAGGTGGTTTACTCTTATTGACATCCAATTCCATTTAACACTGTGAAAGGGCTTTCTAAGAAAATCCCATTAATATATTTTTGCAAATATGATCATCAACAAATAAATGCAAAACTGTGTTTAGAACATCACTAAATGGTTCTTTTTTTTCTGCTAGTGTTTATTACAAATCTAAGCAGCAAAAAAATGGGGAAAAAGATGATAAAGGAATAGTTTCTTTTAAGACAATTGCATGACTAGGATTTATACATAATTTTTCTAAGACTGCACAAAGAAATGTTCTCAGTTAATTCATGTCCTTGTATTGTAGCTTTACTCAATCATGTAAAAAAGCAATATCATTAATTACACAAGTGAAAGGAGGCATTGAAAAAATCCTGCATCCTTTCATTAACTTAACAAAAATACAATTAGTAATTATTAGTGATTTCCTGGAGAAAGTCCAGAGCTGAATTAAAAATATCACTTCCCTGGTCCCTTAAAGGAAAAAAATGCACTACCATGAAGCTTATCTGATGTACTTGCTTCTAAACATTAAAGAACTAATTCATAAAGCAACCATACAATATTTGTAATGCTTTTAATTTTCTTTTGTGATCTCTGGGAAATGTGAAGAATGTTCCTTTCTCTAAGTAAAATGACCTGTAGCATTTAGTCTAGAATGAGAATGGTTATTTCTTCATTCAGAAGTCATGGATACTCTGCTCCCAAAAATGAGATTTTTTTTAAAAAGTCATATCCTTTTTTTTCAATTTGGCACATTTTGTTTTGATGGGCAACATGTTTATGCTGATTCCAGAAAGATGAAAACAAATTTCCTAAAATATCTAGAATCTCTAGGGCCAGTTGTACTACTTGTGTCAAATGTTATTCAGGATCTTGCTGTCTAAAATTATTAAAATGGATTGCTAATTTCAACCTGCTGGGTTTGTGGAGACAGGTTCCTGGGTATGCAGTAGATCCTTCCATGCTGAGGTTTTGTGACTTCTCTCTTGAGTTCCTGGTTGAAGAGACATAGTACAGACCTTTCTTGCGTTTTAACAAAAAAGAGCTCCTCTTGTCAGACACCTGGCTCTTTGAAAGCAGTTGTGTTTTGAATGAAAACTGCATTAGGCAGAAGGGAAGGATGTCCAGTTTGGGTAGCAGTTAGAGCAGGAACCCAGAGAATTCTTACTTACATTCATGTGCTTGCTACTTATGCAAAAATTTCAACATGTTTGATGATTGCTCTCCTTTTTCTCTTTTACTGTTTGTAAAAACAATAAAGTCAGTGTGAGAAAATGCTGAATAAACTGAAAAATTAGGTCAACTCCTGATTTTTCAGAATGCAGATGACCTGATTTGCTTTCTCTGGCATCAGGTTTTACTCTCAGTTTATATTTTGTTGTCAGCCCATTTCCCTGCTCCATTTCTTCCACTGGAGGTTGTAAACATAATTAAAGGTTAGGCCAGGAATTGTCAGTAAGTTAGCCTACTACTAAAAACCAAAAAACAAACAATCAAAGGGTCAACAAAAAAGTTTTAAAAATACCTTCAGACAAATAAAAATGGAAACACAACTTTCCAAAAATCTATGGGATGCAGCAAAAGCAGTTCTAATAGGGAAGTTCATAGCAATACAGGCCTACCTCAAAAAATAAGAAAAATCTCAAATAAACAATCTAATTTTATAACTAAAGGAAAAAGAACAAAGCCTGAAGTTAGTAAAAGGAAGATGATAATAATAAAGATCAGAACAGAAATAAATGAAATAGAGTTTTAAAAAACAATAGAAAATATCAATGAAACAAAAAGCTGGTTCTTTGAAAAGATAAGCAAAACCAATAAACCTCTAGCCAGAGTCATCAAAAAAAAAAAAAAAAAAAAAAAGAGGGCCTAAATAAAATCAGAAATGGAAGAGGAGATGTTACAACTGACACCACAAAACCACAAATGATCATAAAAGATTACTACAAACAATTATAGAACAACAAATTGGAAAGATTAGAAGAAATGGATATATTCCAAGAAAACACAATCTTCCAAGACTGAATCATGAAGAAATAGAAAATCTGAATAGACCAGTTATCAACAATGAAACTGAATCAGTAATTTTAAAAATCCCAAAAAACAAAAGTCCTAGACTGGACCACTTCACAGGTGAATTCTACCAAACATTTAAAGAAGAGTTAGTGCCTATCCTCAAATTATTCCAAAAAGTTGAAGAGAAAGGAATACTTCAATGCCGGCACTACCTTGATACCAAAGCCAGAGAAAGACACAACAAAAAAAGGAAATTACAAGACAAAATCCCTGACAAATGTAGATGAGAAAATCCTCAACAAAATATTAGCTAACCAAATCCAACAATGCATTAAAAGAATCTGGTGATGGGTATTATGGAGGGCATGTATTGCATGGAACACTGGGTGTGGTGCATAAACAATGAATTTTGGAACACTGAAAAGAAATAAAATAAAATAAAATGAAAAAAAAAAAAAGAATCATGTATTATGATCAAGAGAGATTTACTCCAGGGATACAATGTTCAACATCTGAAAATCAAGCAACGTGATACCCTACATTAACAAAAGATAAAAATCATATGATCATCTCAACAGATGCATAAAAAGCATTTGACAAAATTCAATATCCACATATGATAAAAACTCTCAACAAAGTGGGTATAGAAGGAAATTACCTCAACATAATAAAGGCAATAGATGACAAACCCACAGCTAACATCATACTCAATAGTGAAAAGCTGAAAACTTTCCTCTAAGATCAGGAACAAGACAAGGATACCCAATCTCACTATTTTTATTCAACACAGTACTGGAAATCCTATACAGCAATTAGACAAGAAAAAGAGATAAAAGTCATCCAAATTGGAAAAGAAGAAGTAGAACTATGTCTTTTTGCAGATGACATGATACTGTACATAGAAAATACTAAAGTCTTCACCAAAAAACTGTTAGAACTAATAAACGAATTCAGGATACAAAATTAACATCAGAAATCAGTTGCATTTCTATATGTCAATAATGAGTTTTCAGAAAAAGAAATTTTAAAAAATCCCATTAATAATTGGATCAATAAGGATAAAATGCTTAGGAATAAATTTAACCAAGGAAGTGAAAGAACTGTACTCTGAAAACTATAAAACATTGGTGAAAAAAATTCAAGAAGACTCAAATAAATGGAAATACATTCTATGCTCACAGATTAGAATAATTCATATTGTTAAAATGTCCATACTGCTCAAAGCAATCTACAGATTCAATGCAGTCACCATCAAAATACCAATGGCATTTTTCACAGAACTAGAAAAAAGAATCCTAAAATTTATACGGAAGTATAAAAAATTCCAAATAGCTAAAGCACCCTTGAGAAGTAACAACAAAGGTGGAGGTATCACTCCCTAATTTCAAACTATACTACAAAGCTATAGTAATCAAAACAGCATGATATTGGCACCAAAGTAGATCTATAGATCAACAGAATAGACAGCCCAGAAATAAACCCATGCTTATAAGGTCAATTAATACATGACAAAGGAGGCAAGAATATACAATGGAAAAGACAGTTTCTTTAATAAGTAGTGCTCAGAAAACTTGACAGCTACAAGCAAAAGAATGAAACTGGACTACTATCTTACACCAGGCATAAAAAATAAATTCAAAATGGGTCAAGACCTAAAACCATAAAACTCCCTGAAGAAAACATAGGTAAATAAGCTCTTTGACATCAGTCTTAGCAATAGTTTTTGGATCAGTCTCCTCAGGCAAGGGCAACAAAGGCTAAAATGAACAAATGGGATTATATTAAACTGAAAAGATTTGCATAGAGAAGTAAATCATCAGCAAATGAAAAAGCAACCTACTGAATGGGAGAAGATATTTGCAAGTCAGACATCAACAAGTGGTTAATAGCCAAGATATATAAAGAACTTACACAACTTAATATAAAAAAAAATAATAATCAACCTGATTAAAAAATGGGCAGAAGACTTGAATAGACATTTTTCCAAAGAAGACATACAGATGGCCAAAAGGCACATGAAAAGATGCTCAACAACATTAATTATCAAGGAAATGCAAATCAAAACAATAAATAAGGTATCACCGCAGACTGGCTATTATCAAAAGGATAAAAGGTAACAAGTGTTAACAAAAATGGGGAGAAAACCTTACACACTTTTGATGGCAATGTAAACTGATGAAACAACTATGGAAAATAATATGGAGGTTCCTGAAAAAGATAAAAAAAATAGAACTACCATAAAATCCTGCAATTCTACTTCAAGGTATTTATCCAAAAACACCAATTTGAAGAGATACATGCACCTCTATGTCATTGCAGCATTATTTACAATAGTCAGATATGGAAGTAACCTACATATTCCTTGATAATGGATAATGGATAATATATGGATAATAATGAATGGATAAAGAAGATGTCACACACACACACACACACACACACACACACACACACACACACACACAAATGGAATATTACTCAGCCATAAAAAATAATGAAAACTTGCTATTTATGAAACCATGGATGAACCTAGAGGGTATTATGTTAAGGGAAATAAACTGGACAGAAAAAAGAAATATTGTATGATTTCACTTATATGTGGAATCCTAAAAAACAAATGAGCAAAACAGAAAAAGACTCATAGATACAGGAAAAAAACTTGTTTGCCAAAAGGGGAGAGTTTGTGGTGAGTGAGGAATGGGAAGGGGATTAATAGGTACAAACTTCCAGTTATAAAATAAATAAGTCATGGGTATGCAATGTATAAAGGGAATATAGTTAATAATATTCTAATAGCTTTGCATGAGACATACGGTGACTAGACTTACATGGGGATCATTTTGTAATGTATAAAAATATCAGATCACTATGATGTATGCCTGATGGGATACTGTACATCAATTATACTTCAGTAAAAAAGGAAAATGTGACAGGATGTCCTCTATACCTTCACCCATGCCCACATCCATCTCTGTAAGAAGGAGTGACTTAGTACCATAATTCATGGATGTGATCCCTATGATAGCCCACCAGAATGGTTCATCTCTAAATCCTTCACTCTGAGTAATTTGAAGTTTCCAGACCACTGACCTCACGCTATGTGGTGTCATCAAACTCCTCCATGAACTTATCAGAAATGCTGGCCTCTGTGGTCTTGAGTATGTGAGGTAGATGTAGGAAGCATACAAGGAGCATGGACCCATTATGGGTCAAGGCTCAGATGTTGGGAGAAGGAAGAGAGAAGGAAACCAGGGAGGTTGGGGTATCTGGGAGTCTATCTGAGGCCAACTTGATATGAACCAAAAGACAAAATGATGAGAGGTTTTACACTATCCTTTGGGCCCCTTGTGCACTTGAGACTGGGTGGCTGACATATCTTCTTTCTGGAAAGGGACTGTACCTTCACGCACCTCCAGAGATCTGAAGGCACTGATGCAGGTATAGATATATCCCCAGCTTGGGATTCCAAATAAAAGCTTAGGACTATGATTTTACTGGTCTCTGTCAGCAGGGAATTTAACAGTTAAAAGTTAAATCTGGGTTGAGTTATACCAGATATACCCTAAACAAAATAAATACAACGTTAAATGGTCAGGTGTAGAATTCTCCAGTAATGGCTAAAACTCACCAACTACACAGGAACTCCTACCTCATAGGTCTAGACAGTTGCTGGCAGGCTAAAAGGAGAGTAGAGATATAGAGTATATTCAGAACAAAGGCCTTTTTGAAACCACATTTTTAAAAATTTAATTTTAGGGACCAAAATTAAGGCTTCCTTAAAGTAGTTTTACCATTCTGAAAAGAAGTGATTGTTCTAAAGCCACACCTTGGTTACTTGCTCAGCAATTATTACAATGAAAGATCATTGTCAGATGCATGTTCAAAAGGAGGAAAGATACTCACATTATAGTTTGCCTAGATTCTATAGGGGCTAGGGCCCTGGGGCAGCATATCTCACACTGACCTGGCAGAGTCCTTTTGGGCATGCCTCTCAATGCTGCTGCATGCTCTGAAGCCTGTAGACCCTTAGAGTTGTGAGCAAGAGCTTTTCAGTTTCAGAAATGGGAAGTCAGGAGTTTAGCCATTTTGGACACACACACACACACACACACACACACTCTGATTGCTTTTAGTGGAGAAAACATCTGATCATGTAGACATTACCCAAATGTCCTGAACCCATTACAAACCTTGTAAGAAGATGTAGTCCCTGCTCAAGAAGCATCTTTCTTTTCATTCCCCAGTGGAGATACTGCATAAAAGGGTCCTTAAAATGGTATGATTTGTATGTAAGTTCCTACTTAGATAATTACTGGTTTTGATGAAATGAAAGAAAAACTATAAAAAGGAAGCAACTTCAAGCCTTCTATATGGGACTTTATGAAAAAAAAAATGGCTGAAAGGATACATCTATTCTAGGTATCAGAGACTTCAGTTTAAGTTCTAGTTCTATAATGAACTGGTAATGATTTTTTTTTTCTGTATTGTCCTTAAACTGTTCCTTTATCTGTAAAATGGGCACATCAAAAACCGTTTAGCTACTTCCCAAAGCTGTCATGAGAGGGTCAAGTGAAGACCACTATATTTGTCTGGTACTCAGAGAAAGAAAGTCAATAAGAGATATGCATGTATCTATATATATATGCATGCTTTATATAATATTTCCTTAGTTTATATATATTTATATAATTTTAAATTATATAATTTTAAATTTACATATATATATATATATAAATTTTAAATTTTATAGCTATATATAGAGAGAGATTTGTTGTGAGGAATTAGCTTTCATGGCCAGAGAGGCTGAGAAATCCCGTGACCTGCTGTCTACAAGCTGGAGAACTTTGAAAGCTGGTATTGTAATTCCAGTCCTAGTCCAAAGACCTTAGAACCAGGGGAACCAATGGTGTAAATCCCAGTGCAAGGGCAGGACAAGATCAATGTCCTACCACAAGCATTGAGGAAGGAAAAAGGACAAATTCCTCCTTCCTCTGTCTTCCATTGTGTTCAGGCTCTCAATGGATTGGATGACACCCCCCCATATTGGAGAGGAGAGTCAGCTTTACTGAGTCCACCAATTCAAATGCTATCTAACCTGGAAACACTCTCACAGACACACCTGGAAATAATGTTTTATCTGGGAACCCATGGTGCAGTCAGGTTGACATAAAATTAACTATCACAACCACTATATAAGGCACATGAATGTAAAACACTGGGATATAAATTACCCAGGTTGAAGTACAAATAAGTTGTCTGTGTTCAGTTCTAACTTGGTAGTAAATGAAAATGGCTGAGAAAGCAAGAGTGGCAATTTATTCTGTTGTAATTAGATGAAGCCTCCAACATACTTAATGCAGTTACAGGGAAGTTAACTTTGTGCCGTGAGATAAAAAAATAAACAAATACCCCCTCTCAAACAGAGTTATTCATCTAATACTAGTCTCCAAAATAAGTAAAATCTAAAGCTCTTTTTCTGTGATTTATTGACTTGCTAATAAAACAATTTTATCTCTGACTTTTGTCATTCTGGTATGTAATGGCCCTTGCAGACACTGTTGTGTGAAATCGTGTATTTTTTATTCATTGAGCCAATCCTTGAAAGATATCCTCAACTGAAGTAAGGACGCCAGACTTTATACCCTCTAAGTTGACCAGTCAGCACAGGTGGCTGCCCCAAGGGAGGGGATATAGCCTAGGGTAAGGCAGCATCCTTTCGTGGGGGAAAATTCCTGAAAAGAGACACAGCTGTGAGTTATCAAGAGGCAACACTCCTGACAGCTTAGGAATAAGAATTTTCAGTCCTAGTGGGTGATTTAGGGGAGTGCATCACAGCATCCATAGCAAAGTTTTCCAAAAGTTGCATTATAATTAGAAAGTATATATTTATATTTTTAACATACATTTGCAGATTATTTTCCTTGAAAGTTATTGTAATTTGCACTTCCATCAATAAGAGAATGTTTATTTCCCTGAATACTCACCAGCACTTGGTATTACTGCTTTTTAAAACATTTGACAATGATATATCATTATTTTAAGTTGCATTTCCTTCATAAATACTGAGTTTGAATGTCTCTTCATTGGTGGCATGAGTTTTTGCTTTGGTGTTACTTATGTGTATATCTTTAGTAATTTGTATGTTGTGTTTCCTTCTACTCAATTTACTAATCCATTGTAATGTACTGAGGTAGAGTTGTCTCTGAAAACCTGTCCCCCACTTCTTTGCCTAGGCACATTCTAGACCATATTCCCTGTCTCCTTTGCACTGAAGTGTGATTATGTTTTAGATAGTAGATTATGAACCAAAATGTCTGTGCTATGATTCCTATTTGCATTTTTATCCTCTTCTGCTGTGTGCAAGTAGGTGACAATGGGTAGGGTGAGGTCATGAGACAAAAGCCTGAATCCCTGAATCACTGTGTGAGATAGCTGCCTGCCAGCTCTGCATCCCCACTCTGAACTGTTAAGTTAGCAAGAAATAAACCTCAATTGCACTGGAACTCCAATATGTATTTGGGATGAACTAGTACAGGCGTATTGTCTACTTTTTCCCTAGGCTATCATTTGTAGTTGACCACACATTCATGGTATCTTTTTAAAGGCTGTTTTAGAGCAAGTCTCAGAAGAGAGGCCAGGGAAATTGGAGGAAAACTAGGACAGAGGAAAGATCTAGGATCTAGGAAGGATCAAGGAAGCTAAGGGGAAAGGTGCTTTAAGAAACAAGCCATGATCAGTCATATTTCATACTATAGAGAGGTATAGTCTAAGGGGGCCAGAAACCTAACAGATGCTTTGATGATTGCTTGGTGTAAAGATGCCTCTGGAGGCAAGATCCCAACAGAGAAGTATTAGAAAGTTGACCTGCATTGAAGATACCTTATCTGGAAAAATGAATGCTGTCCTAAATGTCCATCTTCTGCTAATGAATGTGTCAAACCTGTATAAGTCTGAAAGAAACCCACCCATGTCCTTGAATGGCAGTAAAAGCATAGTTCAGTTCTAAAGTTTAATCCACACTTACCTGAAGCCTGGACATTTGGGTCATTCTAGCTCCACCCACTAGGATGCATTGGCAGGTAGGTCAAATGAACTGCCATTAATAAGTGTAGAAAACCAAGTTGGCCATTCATATCTGAACTACCTCTGCCCTTCCTAAAAAGCACAACATTCATGAGCCTACTATTCCCTGCTGTCTGAACATGACTTATCAGCTTTACATTTTTCACCTATACCTCTCTTGTTTTCTCAGGTGAGTGCCTAAAATGACTTCTAGGAATAGAACATTCTGGGTTACTGAATCTCAGGAAAGAAATAAATTCTCTTGTTTACAAGGGAAAACACTGTAAAATTCTACTTTACAATTCCAGCTCAGGAATTAAAATAAGAGGAATTATATTTTCATTCATCTTTTAAACTAAATGACCACAGAGATAATTTGCCCACCATAAAAGTGAGAGATGGAAAGATATTCAGACATGTTGAAAGACATCAATACACGTATTTATTAAAAGTATATGGTACTGTACTTTAAAAACCTGGAACTAAAGGTGACTTTTCTAATTACCTATGACATGTGAAGTCAATCGTCCTTAATATGTTCAGAATGACACATTACGAATGAATAGATATTAGAGCTTTCTGCTCTGCTGCTCATAGAAACATCTGATGAAGGACAAGCAGTTGGATATGTCACCTTATGTCTTAGAAAAAAAGAAGAATGAAAAGATAACGATAGGAAAAGGTAGAGTCACTCTATGCTACACGCTTTTAGTAATTCTGAGCATAAAATTATCCTTTGAAGAAAAAATTTGTTTCTTAATTTATGGTACATAACAAGTTTAAGCTACCTGAAGTTTAAGAACCTTCAATCCTACTTGATTCAAAATGCTTATTAGTTCCTGGCAATTAAACAGTTTATATGCTATCCATTTTAAGGTAATTTATCTCTAGTTCTTATCTTCTAGTTTTTTCATGAAGACATTTAGAAAATCAAGGAGAAACTAGCAGTAGAAATAAAAATAGGGTTATTCTCTTACTTATGCCTGTCCACTATATATTAAGACTTCAAGGTATCTGTTTTCTTCCATAATCATTCTATAATTGATTCCTATTAATTATTAGCAAATTAAGTGTTAATCACATTTTGAGCAATGGGAATTATCCAGGATTCCAAGACACTCATTTATTTCATATCATTTTGGATGGATTATACACAAACTTGCTCTGTTTTTGCATCTATAAAACATCTATACAGGGGAAGGCTCCATAGCTCAGGGGTTAGAGCACTGGTCTTGTATAAAACATCTATACAATGTGAAACATAGGCAAACAATTGTAATATCATTTAAAAATCTTCAACCTGAAAAAAATTAATTATCAATGTTTCTAGACTTTATGTTTATCCTGAACATTTGGTCAGTTTTTTTTGTATTGATCAGAATATCATGGAAGGTGAAACCAGGATAGTCTGTTGACTCTGGTACATCTGACACATGTACCATGTTGGTAAATAAATACCATTCTCTGGAAACCACCATACTTCATCTCTCCATCTCTTGCAGTGACTGCCCTTTCCTACTTTGTATTCTTGTTATTGCCAAATTTTTCTCCTTCTCTGGAGCATCAGCTTTTCTAGACCCACATTTCACACCTTGCTCTGTCCCCCAAATGCCCTGAATGTAGCTGGCTCTCAGCACATTTTGTTCAATAAATGACTTCTAAATTATCTAAAGCATATTCCATTTTGTTTTTTAATAAAATTAACACAAATAATTTTATATAGGAGCAATTCCCAATGATTTCCCTAGCAAATTCATTAAAACACTGTTTCTAGTCCTAAATAATTGGATTAGGAACAAGGAGGAAAACCAGAACAAATAATTAGGCACTGCAGTATTAATTTCACACCAGGATAGAAAACAGTTTGCATAGGATTATAGGGGAACCTAATTCATGGAGTTGATTTTGTCAATACTTAACATTTCCACACTGGTCTTTAGAAAAATCCTAAACAGGTATACACAGTATATAGAGCTACCCTTTATCATTTGTGGTGGTTTTCCCTAATTCTTTGATAAAATATTACTGGTTTTATACACACAAATAGAAATATAATGTTTTTATTTAATATAATTCCTTCATGTTTTCCTACTCTCTTCTGATTCAGAATATATCTGTCTCCATGTCTATCTCTATATATTTAACTTTCTAAGCACTCCTCCTGACCCAAATCCAATATGGTTCCCTATGCTCTTCGAAAGACTTTTATAAATAATGCAACTAATTGATTATTATACAAGAAGTCTTCCAGATGTTATTCACTCTCTTTACACCTTAATATGTTCTCTGTAATATCCCTTTTGTAGACTAGAACCATGACTGATGGGTGTTTTAGAGGACAAACTATAAGGTTTTCGAGCACTTCTTATAAATAAAGGTCATTGGCTAGGTTCCAATAAAATAAAATAGAGATGTTAATGTATTATGCCAAATTTCTTCCTAGGACAAATTACAGTACAGAAAAGATTTGGCTTTTCCATCATCAAACCATTGACGTTCCTTTTGTATGACTGAAACATTGTTGTGTTGGTAGCCTTGAAATTACTTTTCCTTGGCTACATTTACAAGCTGTGAGGACACCCTATAGGAGAATTGTGGCAGTTAATTTTATGCGTCCGTGTGACTGGCTAGAAGGGATGCCTAGATAGCTAGTAAAACATTATTTCTGGATGTGTATGTAAGGGTGTTTCTAGAATAGATTAGTATTTTAACTACACTGAATAAAGAAGATCCACCCTCACTACTTAATCTGCTAGAGGCCCAAACAGAACAGAAAGGCAGAAGAACAAATTTTCTCTCTCTTTGTGTTGGTCATCTATCTTCTCTTGCCCTTGGACATCAGAGCTCCTGATTCTTGGGCATAAAGACTCTGGAATTTATACCAGTGCTGCCCATTCTCTTCTTTCTCAGGCCTTTGATTTTGGACTAGAAATTACACTATCACCTCCCCTGGTTCTCAGGCCTTCTGACTCCAACTAAATTATACCTATAGCTTTCCTTGTTCTCCAGCTTGTAGATGGCATATTGTAGCATACCTCAGTCTCTGTAATTGTGTAAGCCAATTCGCATAGTGTGTGTGTGTGTGTGTGTGTGTGTGTGTGTGTGTGTATACACATCTCATATTGGTTCAGCTTCACCAGAGAACTCCGACTAGTACAGGAATTCTAAGCTATATGATTCCACAGTTGAGCATGCAAGATAATTGGTCACTGGTGGCTATGAACTACACCGTCCTTTTATGCATCTTTAACAGCCCTAAAGCTCATACAACTTCAGGCGCCTAAATGGAATTTGGAAGGTCATAAATTCACCCCACCTAATGTCTAAATAATCCAATTTTCACTCGACAGTCTCATCTTTAAAATATTCAAAGACTTCATCATGTCATACTACCCTCTTCAGAGACTTCTCCAACTCAGATTAGCAGGTAAAATTTTTAACTTTTCCTCATGTGATGGAGTTTTAAGACTCCTCACTTGTGATTTACTGTCCCTGGAAAGTTCTCTAGTTCCCTTTAAAATAACACACTCTGGACAACTAGTAGTACCTTCACTTGCTCTTGATACCATATTCATTCTTTTGTCCAACAGCTGTTGAGGGTGTTGTGCTGAGTACAAGAGAGACACATATAAACACAACAGGTTCAGCATCTGTCATTATGGAGACCTCGATGAAACCAATCTGCTAATATAGGGCAAGAAGTAAGTTGAAGTTCGGTCACACAAAGTAGTTTGAGGATTAAACGGTAAATGTAATAGAGTAGAAAGAAGGCAGGTCTCTGAATCAGACTGACCTAGATAAGAATGTTAGCTTTATAGTTTGCTATAGTGTGTGTTGTGTGCATGTATGTGTGCACGCGTGTGTATGTTTAACCTGTAAAAATGGGTTTAATAATATTTATCTCATTGAGTTAGGAGGATTAATTCCAATAATCAGTACATGTAGTTGGTGCTTAGTAAGTATTCATTTCCTTCCCACTTTTTTGTGATTTATAGAATGCTAATATTCTATGAAGAAAGGTGGTGTGGTCAAATTAGTTGGCAAAATAAATAGGGTTAAGCAAAGTTACTTAAGTTTTCTTTTTAATTAAAGCTCTTTTTAGAGCTTTTAACATGCCAATATGTTTTATGAATCTCTAAAAAAACATCGTTTCCAGCATTTCACAAATTTATTTGACCACAGAACCCTTTCTGGGTAGTACACAGAATAACATTGTGTGTTTTTTTCTGAATGTGGTGTGAGAAACACTGTCCTAGTGGGATCTTTGGATATGTTGCTCTGCCCCCTGGGCACGTCTGGAAGTAGGATTATCCCTCTGGGTCCTGGGAGTGGCCCGTGCAGGAAAATTTATTCTGAGCAAACACAAAGATGACAAATATGTTCTGCTTCAAGTAAGAAAATGGAGTCAGCAATGAAGGAAAGGCTTTTAAGTCTTTTTGTTTCATCTATGATATGCAAGTGTAGTCCTCAGGTTTCCGAAATCCTGAAAAAAATTATTGTAATGAAAATACTATGAGAAATAAATTAGCAGGAAGGAGGAAAAACTGAAGATATTATGTGGTGGGCTGGGCAGAGTCAAGCATGCTGTCCCCTTTCATGAAATTAAATATTTCTGTTTATATGTGGAAAATCTGTGCTGATTCATTCTCATTAAGGCTCTAGCAAGTTCATCAGAAAAGCTTTATAGAGACCTTGGGGAAAACTCAACAGGGGGGAATTTCCTGTTGGGGGCTGGAGATGGGGAGAGAATATTTTCCCTTTATTGGGGTTTGCTTTGTTAATTGGTGCTTGAAGAAACCCCATTTCTTTCATAGTTGAAGCAAAACAGAATTAATGTTAATTTAAAAATCATGTCAGTGTTCCCAGAGCACACTGAACCCTCTAGTTGGGAAAAGGACTTGTCCAAAACACTGTTCTCATAGCTTTGTTTGCATGGGGAACTGAAGGGTGAGCAATTTCAACAGGGCAAGAAGAGGGAGCTGCCAGTTTATTTCTGGAACACAGCAGGATGTGTTTGAAAAGACACTCAAAATAAAAAACACACTACAAAGTACCCAAAATGATCTACATTTTTTTTTTCTTTCTAAACCAAGGATAGAGCCAACTTTAGGTCTTGTGAAACAGGACGCTGTGTGAGAGCGTATGTTGCCGGGCGGCCGTGGGTGCAGGAAGGTAGGTGTTTATATTCATGATCATCAGTATTCTAAAGAATGTGCAGTTTAAAAGTCTTACTAGCGAAAAGTAAGCTGTATTTTCATTTTCTTGTATAAATCTGTACCAGGGCTTTTCCACTGAATATTCTTTAAGGACTATTCTACTTCATCCACAGAGAACTTCAATAAATAGATACATTGCTATCAAATCCCTCAGGTCTATGGACTTCCTCTGGGTATAATTAACTTGGATGGCTCACTAGATCTAAACAACTACCTCAAACCATACAAGGGGAACGAAATACTGTATATATTTTTCTGCAAGTTCTGGAAGCCTCTGATTATTTTTTTAAGGTGTGAGTTACATGTTATAGAATAAGAATGTCTAAAATTGAGTTACATTTGGGTACAAGTAAACTATCACTAACAGAAATTCTGAAACATGAAATGACTTTCAAATTCAATGAAAATAATTATTAGGTTATTTGTTTATTTATATATTCCTCATTTCTTTCTTAAAACATATGAAGTGGCTTATAACCAAGGTCACATATAAAATGAGTTTGATGAAATAAACCCAGGAATTAGAAATGGGATCCGGGAAAGAGGTGATAGTAAATATGCTAACTTCACAGGCTGGTATGGCTGTTCTGACTGAGCATGGATTTTGATCTGAGTTTCCTGAAAGTCAGAATTTAAAGGGAAGCATCAGAATGAAGTATGTCCGCAAATTCTTTTTTTGAAGGCAAAGTTTTTCTGGCACTAAATCCTGAAGGAAAGAAATTTCTTTGCATGTGTTTTTCTTTCAGCACATAATTTTTCTTTCGAAAATGGTTTTTCAGGTGCACAAAAGATTCTTGGGTATATTTATATAATACAGAAATATACAGTTTAAAAAAGTTCAAGTTATCCTTCGAAACTCACTGTCCCACTTAGAGGCAATCTCTATTAAGTCTGGTGTGTATCATTCCTGACTTTTTTCTAAGGCCCCATTTCTGTCCCTCCGGTATAGTATGTTATAATATCAGACCATTTTTATGGATTATCCTTTAGCTGTCTTCCATTTATCAAAATGAGTTTATCAAAAAATTCTCCTATGTTTGAGTTGCTTCCAAGTTTTCAATATCACAATGCTATAAGAACCGCCATTTATGCATTTAAATATTTTTGCGCTGTAGATATAATTGATACTTAGAAATGGGAAAACTGGATCAGAGGGTATGTGCATAACAAAATTTATAATTTTCAAACTTTTTGTGTGGGTGGTGTTCCTGTAGTGCCAGTGCTCTTTGGGGGATTTTCTTATACATTGCTGGAGATATTTCTGTCATATGAGCACTTTTTCTATCATACAGCATGACAACATTTTATGTAGGTGATGTGACAACACACCATGACCCCACTTCTCAAAGAAGCCAAGCTGGCACACAAGGATCAGTTGTTTCTGGGGGTTTTTGTTTTTGTTTTTTCTCCCCTGCCCCCAGCTTTATTGAGATGTAAGTGGCATATATCATTTTGTAAGTTTAAGGTGTACAATGTGGTGATTGATACACTTATATATTGCAAAATGTTTACTACAATGTTAGTTAACATCCTCATAACCTCACATAATTACTTCTGTGTATATGTGTATGTGTGTACCTGTGTGTGTGTGTGTGTGTGTGTGATGATGATTAAAAGATTTGAGATCTATGGTCTTAGCAAATTTCAAGTATATAATACAGCATTAGTAACTATAGTCACCATGCTATACATTAAATCTCCAATATTTACTCACTTTATAACTAAAGGTTTGGAGCATTTGACCAACATCTCCCTATTTCCTTCACATCCCAGCACTTTGCGACCACTATTCTACTCCCTGTTTCTATGAGTTTGGCTTTTTTAGATTTAACATATAAGTGATATGATATAGTATTTGTCTTTCTCTGTATGACTTCTTTCATTAGCATAATTGTTAATTCATCTGTCAATGTGATCATTTATTTCTTTTTTAAATTTAATTTTATTTATTTATTTGACAGAGAGAGATCACAAGTAGGCAGAGAGGCAGGCGCGGGGCGGGGGGAGGGGGAAGCAGGCTCCCCCGAAAGCAGAGAGCCCAATACAGGGCTCGATTCCAGAACACTGAGATCATGACCTGAGCCTAAGGCAGAGGCCTAACCCATTGAGCCACCCAGGTGCCCCTCATTTATTTCTTCACTTTAGCTTTCATGAGCTATTTATTAACAGTATTAATAATAAGAAGAAAAAATGAGTATTTTTTTTTTATTTAGAGTGAAAAGATCCCTGTTGCTTCATTTTAGCAACAGAAAAATCTAGGTTCAGCATGTTTCAAGGGAAAATAGTTTGAGAACTAGTGCTCTAAACTGTAAGTCACAAAAATGAGAAAAAACATTTGTTTTACACAATATCACCACTGAAATACCCATTTTATATTTTTATCCAGTGCCCCTTCAAAAAGATGTGATGTCCAAAAGGAATTTATCATGTATTTTAGATGAACTCCAGGCTGAAAATATCTTTAATCCTTTCGTAATTGTTTATATAGTTCTGAAATTTAATTTCTACTTCCAAATCAGTCCATTTGAATATACACAAACAGGTTTTGATTCTGCATAGACAAACCCATGTCTTTAGCTGACATTTCTGACTTTTTTGTCAATGCCTGAGGAGCAGAATGACTTCTTCGAGCCAGGGGTCTAAACAATTCAAAAGAAATACTGAATAGAGAGCCACTGAAGCAAATTATAGCTCGCTTAAAAATCCTGGAGTTATTCCTGGTACAATTTGAGCATAAAAGAAATAGAACTTCAATCTTAAGGTAAAAACTAGCTTCTTCCAAATGCATGTTTCTTACACTCTCTGAATTTGATGTCTTCTAAAACAGAGATTCAAAGTGAGTTGTAATCTTCAGAAATCTTTGGGATTTAATGGGCTCAACAATTCCACTGATCCAATTTCCCTCTTTTAGCCACTTCATACCAGCTTTCTATATTAGCTTCATCCGTTAATTATTCAGTTCATACTTTGAGTAAGGGACAAAATGCAATGGAGTCAGTCACTTCAGAACTACAGGCTTTACAAAGTAGACAAGTGATGGGTATCTCCACCGGCATATTTATTCACAATGCCCATAACCATAGAACAGCTTCAAACATATGCCCTTGGCCTTTTTTTCCCTCTAAACTGGCATGTAGTTGATTGGATGCTTTTAAGAATTTTGAATATTAATAGGAATGAACACATCTCTTGTCATTTATCCTATCCACATTTCTACAAGATATTTTCAGAGATTTTGACTTGGAAGATTTAATGTGGGGAAACTCTGATTCAGGGTCTAAGACTATACTATACTTTGACTACATTGACCTGGATTTTGCCTTCATTCCTAGATCTCTGATTTCTCATAGAAATCATTCTACTAATAAAAATTTAGAAAATGAAAAAAAAAGTGAAAAGTAATAAAAATTAAAAAAGAAATTATTCTCATCTGGTTAGCCTTTTAAGATCAGACGCCAACAATGATCATCAGGAACTAACAAGAGAGAATTGTATCACTAATTCCTTTTCTTCTCAGATTTCCTTGGATTTGAACCCTACCTTGGTAATTTGAATCCCAGGACACAGGATTCCTGAGAACTGATTTTTACGTCTATACAGTTTGCTAACATTACTTATGATTCCCCTGGACCACTATATAGGCAAACTGAACCATATATGCAAAAGTTGATCTGGGCTTTATTTTAGATGCCCTATGAATTCTACATCATGTTTTCCACCACAACCACTGCACTGAGATTGATATGGATCCTAGCAGATCTCGTATATTGCCTTATGGAATTGACTCTGCTGACTAGCAAATTCCAAAGATTCCTCATGAGTATAAAGGAGCTACTAGCCATGTATTCCTCAGAGATTGCTGTGAGGACTAAATGAGGTAATATACACAAGGAGCTTAGCACAGTACCTTAAAAAGGGTAATCTAACAATAGTAAGCCTGGAGATAAAAAAGCAGATACAAAGCAACTCCTGAAGTTCACTGAGGCAAATTTGTAGTGAAGGCTCATTTCCCCTTCTCTCTTTGCTCCTTGGGTTCTGATTCGTCTTATGTAATATAAAAGTGAAAAAATGGGGTTATGAAAGATTACTGATTCTCATCCCAATCATCATCTAATGCTCTCCCATCATCATCTAATGCTCTCCAATTTGTAAGACCAATAATGTACATTAATTGTCTACACCAAATGACCTCTGAGAGGCGTACAAACTAGTTTGAATCTAGAGTGAAAAGCAAAGCTACCTTAGGACTCAGTACAGTCATTATGAGTAGAATGCCATTAGGAATGATGCAATAGACTGGCCTTGCTCCAACAGTTTATAAAGGATCCCTTTGATATTATCTTGATTTACTCACAGGACTTGGCCCAGCACATCGTGTATGTCTGCATGATTTGGGCCAGCCTCCAGTAGTGCAAGTTGCAAGGCAGGCTAGAGAAGTATTTACCTGGCCAGCAGAAGACCAGTTTCTGCAACACAACATCAACCTGCTGGGTATCCAGGGAGATCTTACAAGATCCTTATCCTCCTCTGACTTTAAGTCTAATGTGCTCCAGCAAGTTCTGGATTTCATTGACTAATGCAAAGAGTTCCTGTTCTACTTCTTCACCATTACAACATTCCTCAGGATAAGAATAATTATGCCTTTTTTTAGTCCAAATCCTGCTCCATTTGAAGACCTGAAGAAACCGTGCCTCTGACTTATACCTTCACTATGATCTGCAATGCTTCTTGCTGGTAAAAGTGTATAGTGCTAACATTGTAGCATGAGCAATCTTAACCCTGAATACAACTCACTTTCAATCTTTTTATGAATTCTTTTTCTATCACTTCATCTTCATAGAACAATGAACTGGAAAAAAATTCTCTTGGAAACTAAGATCATATTAGAAGCCTGGCATGGACCATTCTATGTTTAAAATGAGGAACCTCCATACCATTTTCCAGAGTGGCTGTACCAGTTTGCATTACTACGAACAGTGTAAGAGGGTTCCTCTTTCTCCACATCCTCACCATTCATTGTTTCCTTTCTTTTTAATTTTAGCCATTCTGACTGGTGTAAGGCAGAATCTCATTGTGGGTTTTGATTTATATTTCCCTGATGCCAAGTTTTGTGGAGCATTTTTCATGTGTTTACAAAAATAGTGATCCAAAAGGGCAACTACACCCCAACATTCATAACAGCAATGTCCACAATAGCCAAGCTGTGGAAAAAGACCAGATGTCCATCAGCAGATGAATGGATAAAGAAGATGTGGAACACACACACACACACACACACACACACACACACACACACAGAGGAATATTACTCAGCCAACAGAAAGGATGAATATTTACCATTTACATCGATGTGTATGGAACTGGAGGGTATTATGCTGAGCAAAATAAGTCAGTCAGAGAAAGACAATTATCATATAGTTTCACTTATATGTGGAATATAAGAAACAGCACAGATGATCACAGGGTAAGGGAGGGAAAAGTGAAGGGGAAGTCATCAGAAAGGGAGAAAAAACATGAGAGACTCCTAACTAAAGGAAACAAACTGAGGGTTGCTGGAGGGGAGGCAGATGGGGGAATGGGGATTGGGTGATGGGCATTAAGGAGGGCACATGATGTGATGAGCACTGGGTGTTATAAGCAACTTATTACATATATATATATATATACATATACTCTAAATATTATTATATGTATTATTATATTGAACACTATATCTGAAGCTAATGATGTGCTATATGTTGACTAATTGAATTTAAATATAAAATTTTTAAAAATAAAGCATAGGGATGATACAAGAGAAGAAATAGTGGGAGTACATGTCAAGAAGATTTCCTGGATCAGGAATATAAGTATTCCATGTAGCCAAAGGGGAGGTTTAGGGAGGGACTTGCTGGGCAAAGGCGACAACAATATATAAAAAGACTGAAATCTGAAATAGCAGAGTGATCTACGGCTACAGAATAAAGTGTAAAGGTCGAGTGGCAACAATGTAGAGAAGGAGGCAAGGGCCGGATTATGGAGAGTCCTGTTTGCCAAGTGACTCTGCAGGTAAAAGGTAGTCATTAAAGGGGTTTAAACAGGAGAGTCACACTTTTGTACCTCCAAATTATTCTTTTGGTGGCAATTGGGAGAATTAATTGAAAATGGGGAGGCTACAGGCAGGAGGTTGAATTAGGCTTCTATGTAGAAATCTAGGCAGGAAGTGGTGAGAGAATGACCAAAGAAATGGAGAGGAGGGGACATGTTTAAGAAACACTTAAAGACAGAAATCAAGAAGATTTGGTGACTGCGTGTGGGGGATGAAGAAGAAGGAAGAGTCTGGGGCAAAGCTAGAAGTTAGGTCTAAAACACAAGAGTAATTCTGACAGAACTCTGACAGGCATAATCAGGTATAATCATCTGAACCAGGTATAATCATCCATCTAATAAATTAATAAATTTTTCTTCTCTATGACCTGGCAAGAAGTTGGGTGGATTCATCATAGACCCCTTTCTTATCATCCCAGTCATCACACAGTACACATTTTCAACTTGACAACACTGGAGATCTTTTTAAAAATACCAATACCTTAGGGTGTCTGGGTAGTCAGTTGAGCATCTGACTCTTGCTTCTGGCTTAGGTCATGATCTCAGCTCTGTGCTGAGTGTGGCACTTGCTTGAGATTCTCTCTTTCTCCCTCTCTCTGCCCCTCGCCCACCATTTGTGCTCTTTCCCTCTCTTTCTAGAAAGAAAAAAAAAATACCTTGGCTGTACCATAGTCTTATCTCTGCAGGCAGTAGCTAGATACTTGTGTTTACTAAAATCTCAGTGACTCTAAAATGCAGCCACTGGTTCATTGGTTTCCCTAAACTCAAAAGGTCTATAAATTGTTTTAATGCTTACTCTTTTACTTGGTCAAACACCATATCTACCTCTTATACTAGTAAGATAAGAAATAATTTGAGGTATAGGCATTTGTATGCTCTAGGCACACAGATGAGCGCACAGAAATTGATTCTGTCACAGTTAGGGAGCCTAGAAGTCCAAAATCAAGGCACTGGAAGTTTCATGCTTCCTCTGGATGTTCCAGAGAAGAATCTTTCTTTGCCTTTTCCTACCTTCTGGTGATTGTAGGCATTCCTTGGTGTTCCTTTATTCCTTGGCTTATAGTCACATAATTCCAATCTCTGCCTCCATGTTCACATGGCCTTCTCCTCTAATCCATTATGAATTCATCTTAACTTGATTACATCTGCAAAGATCCTACTTCCAAATGAGGCCACATTTATAGGTGCCAGAGGTTAGGATTTAGATATATAATTTTGGGGGACACAATTCAACCCACAACAAAAGGATTACTTATGTATTCTGCTTCCTAGGAGAAATCCCTCTTGTTGTCTCTAACTAACCTCCTGACTTCTCAGGTTTTGACATCTGCTAACTAACTATATAATTGCCTTTCCTGTCTCCCTCCACTCCAACTGACACTTCCATATCTCAAAGCAACAGATTTTCTGAAGTAGAATATTCTCTGTAGATATGCATACACAATATATGCATTTTACAAATGAGAATATGGTAGCTCAGAGAGAGAGATGGGACTCTACCCCTCTTAGTCTGTCCACTTCAGAAAGGAGTCTCTAACTTTATTTATTCTTGTCGTAACTTGAGCACGCCATAGACATCTCTGTCTCAAAGTCTGCCTCATTTGGCCACCTCTTCTTTTTTTAATCTGCTGTCTTCCCACCCCTCCTTCATATCCCAGTTAGTCAGTATGCTACTTGGGTGCTTTTCAGCAACCCATTAACCTCACTTCTGAGTACTTACTGGCAAAACTTATTAATACCTGAGATGGGAAGTCTTAGTCTACCTTATACTCCAGGCTAAATCACAGTTTTCCTATAATCAATATAAGTAGAAAGTCACAAAGATAAAAATTAAATGAGATCTCATTTCTGTGGTGACTCTATGCTATCAGCTTATTTTACAACACAGGGCATAAGAAAACACTACAAAGACGTGGGCTTATTCCATAATTTGTATACCCCATTGCCTTGAACCCAAACAGGTTTCCTCTAAGCCAAATCCACTTCCTCCTTGACCCCAGGTCCTTTGCTCTTGTTGCTGCTTGGAATATGATTAGATAACTTGGGATTAACTACATGAAAAGCAGTCTTCTATTTTTATGTTTATTCTTTTGCCTTAGAAATCCTAAGGGACAGTGTGTTCACGCCTCACTGGGCCCATAACTGAAATACCACTGGGAGCTTTCCCCATATTTACTGACAGTTAGATTAACTGCTGTCTATTTTTGGCACTGAAATGACTTTTTTTCCCCTGTGAACTTGAACAAATAACTATTGTAAGTATTTCCCTTTCCTTATAAAATGATATGCTTATTGCCTGTGGAAGTTGTTAGTCTTAACAAGGTTGTTACCAAGTGAATATACATTAGCCTAAATTATAAAACATTTTATGTGTATTTTTATTGGTTGTGCTGCAGAAAAGATCAATTCAGGAGGCATTTATTTATTTATCTGGTACCTACTATGTACTAGCATTGTGCTACATGTTGTTGGTAATCTATAGCTTGCTAGGCAAATAATATATGTCCAATATATACCTGATTGATCAAAGTATAAGATATAGTCTCTGCTTTCAAGGAATCTAGAGCTTCTGTGGTTAGGAGTATGTTGCTTATCTTGAGGAAACAGCAATTTACTTAAAATGTTCTTAGACAAGTCTTGGCATTAGCAAGGATAAAACAAAGGGAAGGACAAGGAACTAATATTTAGTAAGTATTTAATGTTTACTAAATACTTTATCAACATTATACTTTAAAATTTTTTTATTTTACTGTGGTAAGTGCACATAACATGAGATCCAGTCTCTTAAATTTTTTGGTAACTTTAAGTCAACAGTAATGTTGATTGTAAGTATAATGCTACAAAGTTGATCTCTAGAAGGCAACCTTTTGTTTAAATGAAAGTGTAGGGCTGTTGATTAGGAATTCACATTTTCTCCTTCTCCCATCCCCTGACAACCACCATACTACCCTTTAATTCTATGAATTTGGATATTTTAAATACTTCTTATAAGTGGAACCATTCTGTGTGTGTCTTTGTGTTACTGGCTGATTTCCCCTAGCATAATGTCCTCAAGGTTTACCCATGTTGTTACATATTGCAAAATTTCCTTCTTTTTAAAGGCTAAGTAGTATTCCATTGTTCATGTATAAAATACATTTTCTTTAACAATTCAACTGCAATGGATATTTAACTTGTTTCCATAACTGTGCATAGTGTTATAATTAACATGGAATGCTAATATCTCTTTGGGGTCCAATTTCAATTCTTTTGGATAAATACCCAGAAAGGATTGATGAATTATATGGTAGTTATATTTTTAATTTTTTGAGGAATCTCTATACTGTTTTTCACAGTAGCTGCACCATCTTGTATTTCCACCAACAGTGTGTAAGGGTTCCAATTTTTCCACATCCTCACCAACACTTCTTGTTTTTACTTTTTTGACTTTAAATAATAGTCACTTCAGCAGACGGGCAGTAATATCCCATTGTGGCATTGATTTGCATTTCTGGGATGATTAGTAACATTAAACATTTTTCATATACCTGTTGGCCATTTTACGTCTTCTTTGGAGAAATGCCTATCCAAGTCCTCAAGCCATTTTTAAATTAGGCTATTACATTTTTTTATTTTTTTATTTTTTAAAGATTTATTTATTTATTTATTTGACAGACAGAAATCACAAGGAGGCAGAGAGGCAGGCAGAGAGAGAGGAGGAAGCAGGCTCCTCGCTGAGCAGAGAGCCCGATGCGGGGCTCGATCCCAGGACCCTGGGATCAGGACCTGAGCCAAAGGCAGAGGCTTTAACTCACTGAGCCACCCAGGCGCCCCTATTACATTTTTTAAAACTGAGTTGTAAGAGTTCTTACATATTTTAGATATTAACTTCTTATCAGATATATGGTTTTAAAATAATTTCTACCATTCTGTAAGTTGCTTTTTCATACTGTTGATTGGTTCCTTTGTTGTGCAGAAGCTTTTTAGTTTAATATAGTCTCATTTGTTTATTTTTGTTCTTGTTGCCTGTGACTTTGGTACCAGATCCATAAAATCAATAGCAAGACCACTGTCATGAAGCTTTTCCTCTGTGTTTTCTTCTAGGAGTTTTACAGTCTTAGGTCTTACATGTAAGTCTTTAATCCATTCGTGAGTTGATTCTTTTGCAGGTGTTTATCCAGTTTTCCCAATATCATTTGTTGGAAAGACTATTTTTCCTCATTGTTTATTCTTGGCTCTTTTGTTAAAGATCAGTTGATCATATATGCATAGATCTATTTCTGGATGCCCTATTCTGCTCTATTGGTCTATATGTATGTCTGTATGCCAGTACCACACACTGTTTTGATTCCGGTAACTCTAATATATTTTGAAATCAGGAAGTGTGATGCCTCCAATTTTGTCCTTCTTCTCAAGACTGCTTTGACTATTCTGAGTCTTTTGTGGTTCTCCATGAATTTTTGAATTGTTTTTTCTATCTGTAAAAAAAATGCCATGAGCATTTTAAAAGGGATTGTAGTGAATCTGTCAGTCACTTGAGTAGTATGTACATTTTAACATTAAGTCTTCCAATCAATGAATGAAAGCTGTCTTTCCATTTGTTTGTGTCTATAATTTCTTTCATCAATGTTTATAGTTTTCAGGACAAGTCTTTTCATCTCCTTTAGTTAAGTTTATTCCTAAATATTTTGCTTTTTGTTCCATGATTAATGGCATTGTTTTCTTAATTTCCTTTTCAGATAGTTGACTGTTAGTGTATAGAAATGCCACAGATTTTTGTATGTTGATCTTCTTTCCTGTGATTTTACTGAATTCATTATTTCTAACAGTGTTTTTAATGCAATCTTTAGGATCTTCTAAATAAAATATCATGTCATATGCAAAAAAGGCACAATTTTACTTCTTCCTTTCCATTTTGGATACCTTTCTTTTCTTTTTCTTTCCTAAATTACTTTGGTTAGGATTTCCAGAACTATGTCTCATAAGAGTGGTGAAAGTGGGCATCCTTCCCTTGTTCCTAATCTTAAAGCTTTCAGTTTTTTACCATTGAGTATAAATACTAGCTGTGAGCTTTATGCATATGGCCTCTACTATATTAAGTTTGTTCAGTTATAATTATGAAAAAATGTTGAATTTTGCCTAATTCTTTTTATGCATCTATTGAGATTATCATGTGATTTTTACCATTTATTCTGTTAATGCAGTGCATCACATTAATTAATTTTCAGGTTGAAATGTCCTTATATCACAGGAATAAATCCTACTGGTCATGGTGTATAGATCTTTTAATGTACTTTTGAGTTCCAAATGCTAGTATTTTTTTTTCCAATTGCTAGTATTTTATTGAGGATTTTTGTATCTATATTCACCAAGGATATTGGCCTGCCATTTTCTTTTCTTTTTTTTTTTTTAGGACTTTATTTATTTGACAGAGAGAGAGATCACAAGTAGACAGAGAGGCAGGCAGAGAGAGAGGAGGAAGCAGGTTCCCTGCTGAGCAGAGAGCCGGATGCGGGGCTCGATCCCGGAACCCTGGGATCATGACCTGAGCCGAAGGCAGAGGCTTTAACCCACTCAGCCACCCAGGTGCCCTGGCTTGTCATTTTCTTTACTTGTGGAGTCTTTCCTTTTGGTATCAGAATAATGCTGGTCTCATAAAATGAATTTATAATTATTCCCCCATCTTAAATTTTTTAGAAGAGTTTGGGATGGGTTGGCATTAATTCTTCCTGAAATGGTTAGCAGAATTCACCAGAGAAGCCACTGTTTCCTTTGGTGTTAAATTTCTGATTACTGATTCGATCTCCATACTAGTTGTAGATCTGTTCACACTTCTATCCTTTAATAATTTAGTCTTGGTAGGTTGTGTATTTCTAGGAATTTATCCATTTCTTCTAGTTACTCAATTCATTGGTATGTAATTATTCTTAGCAGTCTTTATGATCCTTTTTATTTCTGTGGCATCAGTTCTAAAATCATCTCTTCCATTTTTGATGTTATTTTTTGAGTTTTCTTTTTTCCTTAGTCTAGCTAAGGGTTTGTCAACTTTATCTTTCAGAAAAACCAACTCTTATTGAATTGATCCCTTTACCATTATGTAATGCTATTCTCTATCTCTTGTTACAGTCTTTGTTTTCAAGTCTATTTTACCTGATATAAATAATGCTACCGCAGCTTATTTTTCTGTTTCCATTTTCATGGACTATCTTTTTCCATCCCTTCACTTTCAGCATATGTGTGTCCTTAAATCTAAAGTATGTCTCTTGTAGAAAGCATATAATTGGATGGTTTTGTTGTTGTTTTTATCCGTTTGGCCACTCTATGCCTATGTTTGGATTGGAGAATTTAATCCATTTAAAGTAATTACTGATAGGGTAGGATTTACTATTGTCATTTTGTTATTTTCTAGTGTTATAGTTCTTTTGTCTGTCTTTCCACTCTTGTTATGTTCCTTTGTGTCTTCTTGATTTTTTTTTTTTTATTGATATGCATTGATTCCTTTCTCTTTTCCTTCTGTGTAACAGAAGGCTTACATAGGCTTATGTGTGTGTGTGTGTGTGTGTGTGTGGTTACTCTGGGGGTTACATAAAATATTTCATAGTTATAATAGTCTAAGCTGATAACAACTTGCTTCAATTGCATACAAAAACTCCACTTTAACTACTCCCCTAACATATACTTTTTGTTATTTTTGCCACAATTTACATGTTTATATTGTGCATCATTTGACAATTTTTCAGTTGTAGTTATATTTAATACTTTTATGTTCTAAATTTTCTATCAGAATTAAAAGTGATTTACCCATAATTGCAGTTAACATGGTATTCTATATTTGTCTATATATTTGTCTTTACAAACAAACATAATTATACTTTTCCTCAACATAATCCTCTGGGGAAGGTATTATTATTATTCCCATTTCCAGATAAAGAAATGAAGCTCAGAGAAATTTGGAGACTTGCCCAATTTACAGTTAGTAGGTGAGGAGTGAAAGTTCAAATGCACTGAATGCATCGAATACAGGTCTGTTTAACTACAAAGCTGGTGCCTTTATTACTATACTCTGTGCTAAGGCTGGATGCCAAACCCTGGAGCATGATCCCATTGTTTAGTCCTCTTTGTTGCTGTTGAATTACCGGTCTTCAGAGTCTCCTGCTAATACATGACCATTCTCTGGGAGCAACAACTTAGTGTGCCTAAAGCATGATAATTCAACTTCTTAGCTTTATGGTGCAATCTTGTTTTCTTGTTTTACAGGATGGCCCTTGCCTGTGTCATCTATCTCAGTTATTATCTCTATGCTGCCTGTCCCCATATCTCCCTTCTAGACATTCTGCCTTGAGATTTTTCAAATTCAGAACTCATTATCTTCTTGCCTCTCTAACTTTTCAATACCATGGTTAGGGAAACCATGCTTCTTTTTCTTCTCCTATTACTTTCTAGGTCAATGCAACCACTAGCCAAGGTTGTCCAAGATAGGAACCTCATTTTTGGTTCTTTGCCCTAGCTCATTCCTTCACTCACTCAACCAATCACCAAGTCCTATAGATTCTACCCATGATAGCTCCTGCCCCACCCATCCTCTTCCATGTCTTACTACTATTACCACAGTTCAGGCTCTTGGACAATCATGAGAGTTTCTGTGTGTCAAATCTCTCCCTGTTCCATTCTACCACTGCTCAACTCCAACCACACTACACACACTGCTGCCCTGGCTTACATTGCAAAGCCAGACCAGAGTCAATCCCAATCAGTTTTACCAGCCTTAGCACCCCACCTGTACCATGACAGTTCTAAGTTCTAATGAAGCCAAATTTTCTTGCTGTTCCTTGAAGGCACCAAACTCTTTTGTACCTTGACCTTCGTCTTCTCAGCCTCAAGTAAATACCCCTTTTATTTTTCTCCTAAGTAAACATCTATGTAACTTCAGAGATTGAACTCAAATGCAATCACCTAATGAGGTCTTCTTTTACTCCTTGAGACAGTTCTACCTTCCTCTGTGTTCACCTTCCCACCTTATACATACCCCTGTTATTACTGCACTATGAAAATTGTCTCATTTGTACTTGTGATTCCCCTTTAATCTGAGAGCTTTTAAGCAGCAGAGCCACTTCTTAGCATCAATTTTATTATGAAATATTTTAAGTATCACAGAAGTATGGTTAATAATATAATGAATATCAATGAACTCACCTTCTGGTTTTGTCATATTTGCTTCAGATCTTTTTTAGTAAATAGAATATTACAGATAGATTGAAGACCTCTGTATACCTTCTCCCATCCCACTCCCTCTCTTGCCAGAAGTATTCACTACCCTAAATGTGCTGTCTCTCATGCCCACACACAGTTTTATGTTTTCTACATATGTACATATCCATAAATAATAATTTTGCAAGTTTTTAAAAAGGGTTTTTAAAAAAGATATCATCCTATTTGTAGCCTTCTGTAAATGAATTTTTCTTTTTGCTCACTATTGTGTTTTGGGGGCTTAGCCACATAGGTTGACAAGGTACTCCTTTACTTTAACTACTGGGCAGTATTGCTCTACGAACATAGTTTATCTATTCTTTCATTGATCTTTAGGCCTTTTATGATTCTTTTTTTTTTAAAGATTTTATTTATTTATTTGTCTCAGAGAGAGAGAGAGAGAGAGCGAGCACAGGCAGACAGAGTGGCAGGCAGAGGCAGAGGGAGAAGCAGGCTCCCTGCCGAGCAAGGAGCCTGATGTGGGACTCGATCCCAGGACGCTGGGATCATGACCTGAGCCGAAGGCAGCCGCTTAACCAACTGAGCCACCCAGGCATCCCCCTTTTATGATTCTTAATGTCCATGTCCCCAAACACATATGAGAATTTCTCTACAGTTTAGGAGCACTGGGTCTTAGGATATGAATATCTCCACCTCAGGAGATATGACCACATTGATGGTCACAGTGGTTACACTTAATTTATGTTCCTTCCAGCAATGCAGAGAATTTCTTCTGGCTCCCTTTAATCTCTATTGCCTAGCAAGAGTCTAGCATGCAGGAGATACACTGATTTGCCAACAGTGGCTAAATGAGCAAATAAATGGTATTGAATTTATATATTAAAAAAAAGTAACTAGAAGCAGAAATACAAGTACTTTTAAATGAAGTCACCAATAATAAAAGGTCTAGACTTCTACTATTCAAATATAAATCAATTACAAGTCAAATTAGATTAAAAATTCAGTCCTTCAGTTGTACTAGCTACATTTCAAGTGTTCAAATGTGGTTACTAGCTAGTGGCTACCAAACTGGATAGCATGAATATAGAACCTTTCCACCATGACAGAAAGTTCTATTGGACAGCACTGGTCTATACTATAGATCTTTCTCTTTTCCCCTCCTTCCCTCACCTACCTTCTATTCTCCTCCACACATAGTACTTTCATAGTACTATCTGGATGTCAAGAATTCCTACCACACATGCCTTTTAGGCTGGAATCCATAATTAATAATTTCTCATCTTTTTATTCACTTCTTAAAATTGTGGTAAAATATACATAAAGCCTATCTACCATTCTAACTATTTTTAAGTGTACAATTCAGTGGCTTTAAGAACATTAAATACTGGTACGCATCCATCACCATCATCCATCTCCAGAACTTTTTCATCTTCCCAGCTAAAACTCTGTAATCACTAAGGAATAACTACCTATTTCTCCCTTCCCCCATGTCCTGGCAGTCACCATTCTTCTTTCTGTCTCTATGAATTTGACCACTCTAGGTACCCCAAATATATGCAATCATACAATATTATCCTTTTGTATCTGGCTTATTCTACTTAGTATAATGTCTCTAATATCACCCATTTTGTATCATGTGTCAGAATTTTATTCCTTTCAAAGGCTGAATAATATTTCATCGTATGCACATAGCATTTTTCATCTGATTTCACCTTTGTCTTGTCTCCCAGGTACTAGCTGGGTGACTGCCTTGCCAAAAAAATGCAAACCACAGAATTAACAATGGATGCACGTTTAATATTATGACCCCCAGATCCAACAGTGAAATGTAGTATCTTGGAAAGCATAAATATCCATGAATGAGGAGACAGGAGTTCTGGTCCACAGTCTCCTAGATGACGGCTAAGTAGCCTTGGAAAGCTATCTTGACTTTCCAAGCATTAGTTTTCTCATCTAATCTAAGAGATAAAACCTTTCTGTCATTCTGAAATCCTGCAGGTTTAAGAGTGTTCCTCAATACACTTGACTCAAAGTCAAGAAGGAAAGTGGATTTAAAGACATTACATCAAAATGTAAGGGAGTAAGTGGCTAAGGGAGTAAGGGAAAAAGTGGCTTCTAAAACTTTCTATTTCCACAAAGAGAGAGAGAGAAACAGCTTATATTAGGAACAAGGCCATAGTACATTAGATACTTCAGTGTCTAATGTTTCCTAGCTTAGAGTTACAGGCTGAGTCTTGAAGAATTCTTACATATTTCATTTAATTTTCAACTTCCTATTAGGGCTCTGAGATCTTCTATATCTTAATCCCACAGAATATTTCAAAAGAATTGAAGTTTGATATATTTTGTATAGAGTTGATTTTTTTATTCTATATTATTGCTATTCTCTAGTTTATTTCCTTTTTTTTTCATTTATAAATTATTATGATTCTCTTATCATTACCCTTCGGAGATACGGTTATTCCCAAAAGCAGTTAAGAAAGACCCCACAACCTTCGGCTTGGGTCATGATCTCAGGGTCCTGGGATCGAGTCCCACGTCGGGCTCTCTGCTCAGTGGGGAGCCTGCTTCCCTTCCTCTCTCTCTGCCTGCCTCTCTGCCTACTTGTGATCTCTTTCTGTCAAATAAATAAATAAAAAAAAAATCTTTAAAAAAAAAAAAAAAAGAAAGACCCCACAAAGTAAACAGTAGTGATGTGGCCAAGAAAAGAGCGTGGATTGATGACATTCCCCTGACTGTAAGCCAGCTAGAGAATGACACGGAAAGGAAGGAAAGAACTTTGAAAGTCTCACCTTCCTATACTTTCTAAATTTCATACCTAGTTGTAGTATTTACTTGTGTTATCAATGCCTTAGTTCAGACGAGATCGGGCGCGTTCAGGGTGGTATGGCTGTAGACTCAATGCCTTAGTTCAGGGCATCATGTTGGTCTTCCTGAAATAGTGTGCTTGGCCTGAAAGGGGAAAGAGGAATGAGTAAAAACCAGTTTAGTAAGGAATATGGGGTTTGGGTTGAGGCAGGTGTGGGAAAACATTGTAAGCAGAGGAAACAGGAGGTGTATAGGTCTTGGGCTGGAAGACAGAGTGGCTGTTTTAGAGAGCAGGCCTATTTGGCTGGAACAAAGAGTGAAGGGAAAGAAGGCTTGAGCAGAACTCGAAACAATATAGGCCAAAGTACACAGAACTTTTTGGCTTTTACTCTAAGGTGAGGGAACACCATGGGCTTGGTTTAAGCTGGAAAGTGATACTATCATATTTGGCTTTCAAAACAAATTCAGGGGCTTCTTCATAGAAAGTCTTTGTTGGGATCCCTGATCCAGTTTTTGCTGAATCTATGAGGCTAAAGCTGAACATCTTGTCACTGGCAGGACTCAGTCATTCTCTTGAAGAGTGATCTGAAATGAAGAAATGCTCTTCTGTAGAAGTTATCTGCTTTTAAGGCAGGATGCACAGCAGAATGAGTGAAAAGGCTTGATATCTTCTATGAAGTGGTATAAATCTTTAGCGAAAAAGAAAATGTAAAAGAGAAATCAAGGTAAGGGAGACTCTACCTAGAGAAGAGAAAAAGAATGGGGAGAAAGAAAGGCTAAGGGCCTGGCTCCATGAAAATTCTCTTGGCCAAGCCACTGGGTACAGAGATCAGGGTGAGTCAGGCAAAACACAGGGAGAAGGTACTAACAGAGACTTCAGTTGAAATTTTGAAGGAAAACATAGTTCTTTTGGCAATCCCAAGTGGACCAAATAGCTCACAAATTGCACAACACAGCAACTAAAATCCTATAGCCTCTGGGAGGCCTAAGCGGCCTAGACTCAGCCCATGATTCATCCCACCTCCTTCTAAGAAAATCAAAGGCATGATATACAGGTTACGGTACCAGCTTTGTAATGGCTCCTGCTGGGTAACTCGCAAGCACCACTCCATGCCCCCTACCCCCAACTCTGGTCCCTGACTCAGTTCAGAAAACATACTTCACAACACTATGATGACTCTTAAAGAACCAACTTTCACTCCCCCTATTATTTAGCACTGTTTTTTCTTCTTATGCTTTGAGTGGACATTTAGTTTCTAAGACAAAGGGAAAAAAAGAATTCTGAAACTCAGTTTGCAGTGGGGGAAATACTGTGCAATCAGCGGGGTGAAAAAACTTTTCTGGAAAACAATGATTTTTTTTAAATTTTTTTTTAATTTTATTTTTTATAAACATATAATATATTTTTATCCCCAGGGGTACAGGTCTGTGAATCGCCAGGTTTACACACTTCACAGCACTCACCATAGCACATACCCTCCCCAATGTCCATAATCCCACCCCCCCTCCCAACTCCCCTCCCCCCATTAACCCTCAGTTTGTTTTGTGAGATTAAGAGTCACTTATGGTTTGTCTCCCTCCCAATCCCATCTTGTTTCATTTACTCTTCTCCTACCCCCTTAACCCCCCATGTTGCATCTCCTCTCCCTCATATCAGGGAGATCATATGATAGTTGTCTTGGAAAACAATGGTTTTATTTGGCTTTTTCCAAAAGTATGAATAAGCATAAGAATGACTCAGACACTAACAAAAATACAGCCTCAGAGAAGAACCTGATTGAAGCATAATTGATTATGTTGGACAATTACAAATGCCGTTATTAAATAATTGCATTTAAACCACATGATAGTTTTATAACTGATTTATAAAAACAAAATTGTGAAAGTTTAAGTGACATAATTGTTCTCAGTATCACTACAATTTTCAAATGAAGCAATTTAGCCTTAGAAGCAATTTCACTTCTCATTGTAATGTTATTTTGGTGTCAAGCTGCAAGCTTTTGTTCCACTTCAGAGTTCTAGGAATAATGATTAACCCTTCTCTCTCCTTGGCCAAATCAGTGATGCATTTTTCTAGTGTATCAGTCTTTTGCCTTTTGCTGCAGACTCACTAGGTCATTAAAAAAATGGTTTGCAGGCCTCTGACTATGTATATGGTTTCAATTTAATGAGAATGTAGTAGCTTCTGCATGGATGTGGGAAATGTAAATCTTTCCTAGACTAGGGATACATGTGAATTCAGAATAAAAATGGCAAAAACAAACTGCCTTATGTTTGAGGGTTTCAACAAATTAATACCAAGACTTTGCACAGTTTTCTCTCAAAATTACATTCCCTACTGGAAGCAATCCAGGAAATGGCCTGGTATCTCTGGCACAACTCCGAGAACATTAATCAAAGGACATTCAGCAGATAAAAGCCAATACCATTAACATTCCTTTATTGAGTTTATGTGAATTAAATAGTTTTATACAACTACTGTCTCAGTATCACACACACAACTCCCAAGGCATATTCTATACTGGTAATAAGAGCTAAACCTGCTGTATTTCATTTCAGTCTTGCTGATAGCATTTATCAGCAAAATCTGGCTAAAAATGGAATATGCAACTTAAGCCTGATCATAACTGGGCTGCAGAGAAGGAAAGTGGGGGATTATCTGAGGACTGGGAGCACAAATATAAGATTGTATAGTCATTGTGTACTATAGGCCTTTTGGCAAACTGTAGTGTAAGCCCCAGCTGACAGGCCTTTTCACAACTGACAGAGGAAAATATGAAACTTAAATTCTTCATGACAGACAAATCTGCTGAATGAAAGGAAGACCAACAGGATAACTGTGGGACAAAAAACATACTGCTTTTGGGTAACTCCCTTAAATCTACCTCCTTTGTGAATATACAAAATAGGCATTCAATGAATATCTTCTAAACTCCTACCCACCAGCTTTGCTAAGCAAGCTGTTAAGTTGGAATGATAAAATAAGCATCTTTTCTTCAGCAGATGAATACAAAGTCTTATAAGACAGGGGTGGCAGATTAAATTTAATATGTGGGCATGAAAGACATTTCCTGGATGACTATCAACTGGAGTGGATTTCTTGAACCAAAGTTGACATGTTACTATTGTAGAAGGCTTATTAATTGAGATATTAAATGTACCTAATCCACCATGATGGGGATCTTTGTCAAATTAAAAAAAATATATGACTATAAGTAATTGTTCTTTTCTTTCAGTGGGTCCCAAGTCCATGAAATGTAACCAGAGACCATCTCTTAGGATTAATATCATTGGCCTTTCTACTGGTGATACATACCTTTTACCCTCGTCAAGGGCTCTGGGGCCTCCAGGGGTCTAGGGCTCTTTGCCTTTCCCATGCTGGTTTAGCACCATTTTTTTTTCCCCTTGTTCATTCTGATCAGCTATACTAGTTCTGTCCAATTCCGGTGGCAGTCTACAGAAAGCTATCTCAAACAATGCGAAGCTAGATTAAACTAAAAATTAAAGTTTCTTGTACAGTTGTTGTTGTTGTTTTTTAATCCTTGCAGTTATTTAGTTATTTAGTGTATGACCTCACTGCTCTTTGGCATCTCCTTGAGGAAGCTTTCTGAGCAGCACTGCTTCTGGGGGAAAGGAGGGATTAATACATCCTGCCTCTTTTATTAATGAATGGCTGGACTGCCTTGGCAAATCCCAGGTCAAGTTGATAGATGATACCTTGCTGAGATAGCCTGAAGCAAGTTTCAGAGCCCAAGAGCAGCTCTGCCTTGAACTGTCACTTTCCCCGGTTGCCATGCAATTCATGGCTAATCTCCACAAAAAAATCAAGGTGAGAACTAGACAGCAGTGGGGAGAGAGTGAGAGAGAAAGAGACTGAATGAGGGAAAGGAAAGAGGAAATTGATAAGAGATCATTTTTCTCTGAGACTTCACGCCCTGACCAGCGTGGGTTCTTCCACCAGTCAGAAAGTCCTGGAATGTGTGGCAGCAGGACTAGGACACAGTGTTAGGCCATGCGAATCACCCACCAAGGCACAGGGAGGAAGAAGAAAGACAGTGAGAGGCAGAGTTAGAAAGACTATAAAAAGGAAGAGGAGGAAGAGGAGGAAGGTGAGGAGAAGAAGGAGGAGGAGGAGGGGAGCCAGCCTGGAGTCTGAGAGAAGAATCCAGGCGCCACCATGTTAACAGCTGCCTCAGGTATGCTAGCCAGTCTCAGCTCGTTCCCAGCTCTTCTTGGCAAGGCCAAGGCTCAGGCGCGCACACGACATTGGCGCCGGTGCGCGTATGCACACACTCTGGGCTGTGTCTTGTAAAGAAGCTTCTGGCCTGTCTGCAGGGGTGTCTTTCAGATACTCGCAGAGAGAGCTGGGCTTGTTGGGCACCACTTTTCATAACTGTGGTAAAATTGCCTAAGACCTTGGTAAATAACAAAATCTACTCAGATACAAAAGGATTTAACTTACTGTAAAGATTATTATGTTTTGTCTGCTGGATTAGAATTGCTTCCAAAGTCATCAGAGAAACTCAACATTAGCACTTACTTTTCTATAAAGAAACAAACCACACACACACACAAAGGTGCAGCATTATACAGTGATTATCCAAAATGCTACCGCTTGGAATAATAAGGATGCTGTGTGTTTACACATCATCTTTCTTCTCCTAAGAATTCAAATAGCTACACCACCCATACCCCATTATTCCTATCAACAGTCTTCAATGAGCTATGCGGGTGGCAAGGATAATTATCTGTATTACATAGCAGGAGTAACTGAGGCACAGAGAGGCATTCAGGATCACACAGTAAGGAAATAGCAATTCTGGAGTTACTATATAAAACATTAACTGTCAAGAGTTTTGCTGTTAAAAATATATATTCCTCTTTTCCATCTTGATTTTCTTAAAACAATTTACGAAGAGCCTTTCCTCTTTGGGACTCATCTCTGACCCCTTCTTTGTGTGCAGTCTCTACCTTAGCACGTAATAGTGTGCTGTAATACTTCATTTATTTGCCTACCTCTTTCCTGATAATATCTTCTTGAAGGCCAGGACTTGCTCATCTCTGTATCTCCAGTTCTTGGAATATGGTTGATGTTTCTTAAATGTCTGCTGGTGAAATGAATGAAAGAAAAAAAATGAATGAATTAATGGACAATCTTCTAGGAAGAATTTCTGACAAGGTAACAATAAATGCAAATTTGGGCCTAAACTAAATATGTCTGATCTGATTTTATCTTTGCTATGAAAAATATGTCCACCTCAGGAGCCTTCTTTTAAAAATCCAGTGCATACACTTGGAGCTAATTCCTTCCCTGCCTGGGCTGTTGAATTTATTGTTTAGAACAATAAACTGAGGCTCATGGAAATACTAGGGCTCCAGATGGTCTATTATAATTATTTTCACCATAGCCCCCTCCTTTTTTCAATATCTAAGGGAAAGCATTTTAGGTGTGGAGGTTTTGGGGAGTATTAATATATAGTTATTACGCTGTCCCAAAACCCTTTCCTCTATGTATTGAGTCTTAAAGCCAGATTGTTTTGGGGGGAGGGGGTGCAGACCCCAAAATAACAATAGGAACAATGATTGCTCTTCAAGGAGACTACAAATTTAACTCTCTTTTATCACATTTTTTCAGTGATCAATACAAAAAAGGCAAGGTAATATATGTTAATCTTTACCAGATGTACTTTATGTATCCCCTTACGTTGGAAGCCTAGCAGGAGTAGAATGTCACAACAGACATTTACTGAAATACCTGGGGAAATGTAACAAAAAGTGTTAGAGGAAAATGGTCTTTCAGCTAAATTACCTAATATATTTGCTAATGGTATCTGATTTAAAAGCCATAAAAATACCAAGTTAAAAGCACATTAGAAGATGTGTTATATTTATAAGTGTTTGTCACCTTGGCAACAAAAGCTATATTCCAAATCTAACACTAGCTATGATGGGCCAAGACCTTTTAAAATTGGTAAATACTTCTTTATGGCAATGATCTGCTTTCAGCTACTGAATGTTAGAACTAGAAAAGGCAAGTTCTTCATTGCATAGCAAGTTTTTTGCTAGCTTTCTACTATGGATAAGCTTTTCTTTTCTATTAATAAGTATGGTTTATTCTTGACAGGAAAAACAATGCATTTTCAAATAAAGCATCAGCCTTAATTGCACTCAGAAATGCAGATATAATAGCTTGAAGATTTCTAAAAGTAAGAGTTTATCTATCAACTTCATATTTCAGTTTATCAACCATAGGACTGACCTTGGATCATGTATGAAATATCACTGGTGTATTCTATAAAATCGACCTTATCCTACAAAAACCTATCCTCCTAAACGACTGGGTGGAATATATCTAGTTTCATAGGGGAAATTTCCACATATCTTTACCTTCCAAATGAGTTGCAAGAGGACTGAAAAATTATCTGTCACTGTGTCTCACCAGAATTGTGCTTCCAAATTACATCTAATAAAATTAGGTGATTTGGCAATGGGAACTCACGCTTTAAAAGGTAGATTTCAGGCAGACCTGAAAGAGGTTTAGACTGAACTCTTACTATTCTTTCCTCATTTTTTAAGTTGCAATCTGCTTTCCAAATCCTATAAAAAATGTTTGGGTTACGTGCCAGTCAAAGATTATAATTCCAAGAGTCTAACTAGATTCCCATGCGGTTGAACTAATTTTCAGAAGTAAACCATGGAAAAGGTCTGGGTAAACACACATTCTCTGTGGGCTGTGGCTGTTCACTGGGAGCCTAGACAAGTTGTCTCTACAGCCAGCTTGGGAAAACTCAAGCCCAACTCGTGATCTGTAATCATGCTCAGCAGGTTCTCAGATAGAGGGGCAGATCAAAAGGTTAAAGACCATCACCCCCATGTAACTTTTCTAACACAAGGAGACCATATCCTCCCTCTACCCAGAAAAAATCAATAAAAATTCCCTACCACATCAGCCCAAGCTAAATATTGCCAGGAAGTGTGTCATTGCTTCCTTTTTATTTTCCAAGAAATAAGGTCTTCTTGGGGAACATAAGAAAAAGCTTCAGTCTACGTGATGGAGATATTAATAGTGCATAAAGGGAATGTTACAGAAGACAGATGAGCCCCCAGCCTAGAACTAATAAATCAAGGTAGCACCTTTGAGTTCAAATATAAATTATGTGAACAAAGCTGACAAAATACATTAAACATAGTTAACCAGATTTACTTTTCACGTGGATTGACATGTATTCTAGTACTTAAACATATTTTTCTTTGATAAATGCAACCCCTGAGAATGTGTTCTGATTATATCACCTTACCACTAAGCCCTTTGTTTAACTCCTAATGAGTCAATTACTAAGCCATAATCTGTTAAATTTAGAAGAAATTGTCTGTTTTTTATTATCTAAAACAAGTTTTAGATAGCCTAGATGGAAATTAAAGCCTCTTGTTTACAAATTATCATATATTATATTATTTAAATCATTGACTATATAATCTCATTTCACTCTCCAGAAAATATAAGCAAAAGGCTATGGCCTGAATTTTACCAAGTGTAAAGACACAAGATAATTCGTAAAAACTACCTAAGCAGAGTGAAAATACAACATGCAGTGTCACTCAACTTTCTTCCCAGGGGAATAATGGGCCTACAGGGGAAGGGACTATTTTTCCCTCAACATTATATCCTCTGCCTAGTAGCCAAGCAATAAATATCTCTACAATTATAAATGTCACACAAATGAACTTTATTAAGTCTATTTTATGTATTCCCCATGATATCCACAAATTGAGGAATGACCATCTTACACAAATAGGCAGCTAAGAAAAACTGTTAGAGGTAGAAGTAAAATAAAATAACATGACTTATTTCCATTTTCTTGATACTCATGTGTAGACATGTTTGCCTTATAGACCTGGAAATGAGTAGAAACTAGGTAAAGAGAATGGGCCCACCAATAAAACCCAAAGTGGAAAGTAAGAATTAGCATGACAGGAACATTAAGGAGACTTGCCTTGCTGGAGGAATGAAAATTGTAGGTTTAGAAGTGAGTAGGAAATGTGGTTAAGTAGGTAGAGTGGGGTCAATTGAAAACCAAGGAAGGAAACTAACATGTGCTGAATGCCAGGCCTTGCATAGAGGTTCCCTCAGGTTGTTCTTCAGAACAAGACTGTGAAGTGGGTATGATTATCCTTACAGACTAGAGAAAGGCTCCAAAAGTTTAGATACCTGACTCAGTGGTTCTCAGAAAGTATGTGGTAAAGATGAGCCATTTTCCTGTGATATTACATTGTATTGAAAACTGGGCAGAGCATCAAAAAAAAAAAAAAAATCTTGCCATTAGCAACAATGTGGATGGAACTAGAGGGTATTATGCTAAGCAAAATAAGTGAAACAGAGAAAGACAATTATCATATGATCTCTCTGATAGAAGGAATTTGAGGCAAGGTGGGGATTCGTGGCAGGAAGGGAGGGAAAAATGAAACAAGATGGGATGGGGAGGGAGACAAACATAAGAGACTCTTAATCTCAGGAAACAAACTGAGGGCTGCTGGGGTGGGGGGTTGGAGAGGGACAGGTGGCTGGGTGATGGACATTGGGGAGGGTATGTGCTATGGTGAGTGCTGTGAATTGTGTAAGCCTGATGATTCACAGACCTGTACCCCTGAAACAAATAATACATCATATGTTAATAAAAGAATAAATAACTAAAATAAAGAAAGAAAACTGGGCAGAGAGATGTAGAGATTAACACACACAGAATGCAACAGTTTCTAAACCAAGTCCAGAAAAGTCGAATCTGAATAAATGATTTAAAAATACAAATGGCTTAATAGGACCCCTAACTGCCCTGGGATTTTTCCATGTGTGAAATGAGCAGCATTATCACATAATCATGTTCTTAACCTCAACAGGGAGACTTGATTAATTTTCAGTTACAAATTTCAGAGTAGTACTGATTAAGAGTTTGCTGCTTAGGGTGTTACTGTTCATCATTCCAGAAAACCCCAGGTCTGATTTGGAAAACATAAAATATTCTAAAGGCAGATCTAGTTATGGAAATGCAGACATTGTCTCGTATTGGCAACCTGACAAATGTGCTGCTACCCTCCTCCCTTTGTGGTTTACATGCTGCTTCCATATACGACACTGGCATCCCATTTGGAAGTTGATTGTTGTGTTTTGGTTTATGTTTCATACAACAACTGCCCTGAGCCACTTCTAAGAGAGGATAATAATGACAAATTTGAAATTTTCTCCCCAGGAAAAGAGGCTGTGGTGAAAACACCAGACAACATTTAAGCAACTACCATTAAAGGCATTTTAATTTTCTGTTGACAAACATGATTTTCCAAATGATTTACAGTGAAGTTTCTGGGCTGACAGCCATATAGCCTGTCTAGGACTATGTTTTCTGGCTCTACAAAAGTGCTAATGAGATCTTCATTCTTCTGTGAGAGACTTAATGTCTTGAAAGCCACAGTGCTATTTAAGTCCCTGCTTCCCCAGATTCTGCTGTCACCTTCCTTCAGAGTCCCTTGGCTCCATCTCTTAGATCAGGCTCTCCCAATCCCAAACTCCGATGTCAGACTCGAAAAAGATAAAGGTGCTTTGGGGAGCACTGGTTCCACACATGGCAGCAAGTCTATCTATCAGCGAAAGCAGCCTCCTCCTTAGACCCCCCCACTTCTGCAGCCTGGAGTTTCATCTGGTTCAAGGGATTCAGTCTCCTCTAACTTTAGTGTATCTTTTCCTGTCTTGAATGCTGTCTGTTTCATTAGCTTGCTAGATACTCAGTTTCTCTGAAGAGTAAAGCTCTGTTGTGCTCTTAAGTTTTCCTCTCTGACTTGCTATTATACTCAGAGTCTGGAACTTGCCTGGTGCTTAAGGCCTGCCCTTCTGTTTGTCTGGATTTTCACTTTTGTTTTTGATATCATTTTGTGCAATACTCTCATACTACAGACAAGAAAATAAAAATGTAATGAGGTTGGAAATTTGCCCAAGTTCTCAAGACTATTTATTTGAACTCAGGTCTACTAATTTTGAGACCTATATGCTTTTACATATTCAGACTAAGGTTATTAGATATCCTCTTTTAAGACATTATCCCCTCTATTTGTGATTTTATCTAACATGTAAGGAAATCTTTAAGAAGGAAAGCTATTCCCCAATTTTTAAAAAATGTTAAAAAGCAAAATACCTGTCCTTGTTCAAGGATATTAGTCTATGCAAGGTTTTGTTTATGATGTTCTAAGAGATGCAGTGTTTTTTTAAACATGAACTTGTTTTATCGGTCAACCTGTTTCTAAACAGTTATTATGGATAGACTTCCATTTTATTAAAATGGTTTCTTTTCCTTGGAAGAACTTTTGCAATAGTATAAAAACTGAAAAATAATTTTCCATGTCAAGGACATGTTATTCTCGTACATGAATTCTAGCTAAGAGATTGCCCATGTTCATTTCTCCACTTCCATGTCTTGCCTTACAATTCTACTCTCCACCTCACCTACAACAGTCCTTTCATTCCAAGGAAGGGATCTGTCACCAGTTTGTCCCCTAAGTCCTCAAAATGTCAATAGAGCCTTTTGCCAAGTCCATTACATTTTAAGATATTTTACATTATGTTGAAATACAGTAGACACTCAGTGGTTAAAAAAATCAGTAGCTATCTTAGTGTTTTGAAGACTTCATATTTATGGGAATATATTTATGTATAACGGTTATGTTCTACAAGGGTTTTCATTAAACAAAATTTATATTAAATGAAGCCACAAATCCATATTAGGGATCATATGACAGAAAATAAAAACAAGACATTACAATGAGATGTCATATGAAATTCCATGTTGAACTTTATCCTTCCTATACATCTTCTTTTTCTGGAATGGTAGTAAGTCTTCTTCATATGGCACTCATCTGGCTGCGCTCCTACACACCTGGTCTATCCAATGCCCTCTCTCAGTCTTTAACTCTGTGTTCCTGTTATGTCCCAGTCATTTGGACATGATTCTGATGATGAGTGTGGTGTACCAGGAAGGACCAATATCTGAAGCATCTGACTTTTATCTGACTGGAATTCTGTGTCTTTCAGGAACTAAATGCAGTCAAAGGCAAGGCAAATCTTTTCTTTCATGGTTTTTAATGTTGCTATCTTATTGTCTTCTCTACTGAACCCTACCAAGAAGTCTTAACACTATTCTATTTTCTTTTCAAAGTTTTAAAATTTTGGAGTTTTGCTATTCATGGATAAATCACCAAACCATTCTGAAATGTGTGTGTGTGTGTGTGTGTGTGTGTGTGTGCGCGCACGCATGAGTGTGTGTTTGTGTAGAGAGAAAAAAAGAGTAAAGTATGACCCTAGCTAGTTTTCTCAGCATGTTGAAGTGGCTAGTTTACCTTCCACAGATCCTCATTGCCAGCCCTTCATATATGAAGTTTCCATATTATGTGAGTCTCTTCCTAGACATTCCATTCTCTTCTGTTAGTTTCCCTAAAGTAACAATACCACTTTACCTTATTAATCATTGCTCTGGAATAAATCTGTATCTGGTAAATCAAGTCCCTTCACCTTGTTCTACTAGTTCTTCAAGAGTATCTTGACTATTCTTAGTTCTTTTTTCTTCCAAATGTGTTTTAGAATTAACTTTTCAACTAAAAAACTGTCTGTAGTAAACAATATTAATATTAGACAAAAATTATTATAATGAAATCATCTTATTTTGCAAAATTTGAATTCTTGTAACTCAGCATTTATTTATGTCTTACAAATTTTATAGTTACTGTATTCTTGATGACATAAGTACATTTCTGTTGACGACAAAATAGAGAAATTCAAGTACAAAATTAATTTGACCATCCTTAAAGTGCTCTTTGTCTTTAACTGGCTTTCTCATGTAGGGAGTATATTTTGTATCCTCATCCATATATAACACCTATGAAGCGTACTTTTCAGAGAGCAACCTGATTTACAATTACCTGCCTTAGCTGATGTTTGCATCCATAAGGCCCGAAGCTGTCATGATGACAATGTGATTCAAAATTAATGACAAATGCAAATTCACAGGCCCCCAGAAAAGTTTCTCCCACACTACTCAGAAAATACTTCATGCCAACACACTGGAAAGTTGCTGACAAAGTGGAGATTGTGACCCACAACAGAATGTGTTCCCCAAATCACCACCTTATTGGCAAGAAACCTCCAAAATAAATTCTAATGAAGATTCCAACACTTTGAAGGGTCAAAACCATTACCAATATGAGTTCCTTATTTGCTTGGCCATCAGCTGGGGAAGATCTAAAGGAAATTGCTTGATTCCATACTCATTCCCCCTTCTGCTTTCACCCTCTTTGATGATGGAATTACTTCTCCCAGTTCTTTGCTCTCTCTCCAGGATCTCCTATTTCCCTACCCCACTATGCTCAGACTATATGACTTTCTTTGACCCAGTGAGATATTTACAGATGTCATGGCATTTAGGCTTTTGGCTGTTGTTGCAGTGGAACTTGCTCTCTTTTGGGCCTCTGTCTTTGCCATGAAAAGAATATGGCATCTTTCTTAGATGGGAAAGATGGGGAGCATAGCCCCCAAGCTGACCTACAGACCTGCATCTTGAAGCTGAGAAGCCCAGTAGATCTCAAATAGCCTAGGGCAACTGACCTTGCACGTGCTTGAGCAAACACAGCAGAAACCAGCAGAGTTGACCCACACATGCATGGTGAATACATATTTACTGTTGCATGCCACTGGCACTTTGTTTTGTTCTATCCAGTGTTATTATAGCAGTGGCTAATGGGATTCATTATCCTTCTAATTCCCTCCCTTCTTTCTCTCCCTTTCTTTTTCTCTGTTTTTCTCCATTTTTCTCATCCTTGAGAAGTCTCCCTCCTCAGCTGGTGCTAGTCCAGTAGACACATCAACTGTCTGCTAGATAGTAATACAAATCCCACGTAGTCTATTTTGAAGTTTATCACAACAAAGAAAAGAAGTCCATATAAAAGGATTTGAGTAGGCAATTCTTGCTAGCTATGCCTCTTCTCTAACAGGCATTTTTGAAATGTTTTTATTATTCACTTATGTATGTCACTATCGTTGTGAGTAACTTTCACTATAACACCATATATGACAAATTGAGTCATATAGTAAAAATGGTATTGAGAGTAACTTGTAAGCCATTCATTATCCCATATTACAGGATTTTCCAAGAGATAATCAAGGGAGAGGAATCTCAAAAGACCCAACCCCCACATGCAATATATAACATCTTTTCTTCTCCTTGATTTCTTGTTTGTTCTTTTATTTTCTTTTTTCCCCCCAGCCCATTATGGAGCAATTTGCCAGGCACAGAGTTACCATTCCCCCTTTACCATGTAAATGTCAGTTGAAAATATGCCAAGTTCCAGATACAATATAATCATAATACTACCACTGTGCCTCTGGATTAATTAATCATAATGAATGAAATTTTTCTTGATTTTGTATGCCAAGCCTGGAAGCATAATTGAATTTCATCTTTGACTTCTATAGCCTGAAGCAACCACTTAAACTCGGCTGTCATAAAGCTTTTGGAGGGAGATCAAAAAGCACTAAATAAATTTTAAAAAGATCCAACTTGCAAAAAGGCATAAAAGGAAGTAGAAAAATATTCTGTAACTATCTCAAAAGAAGGACATACATGTATGCATAAAAGAAGGGCACAATGAAATTGTTTGTTTCCAAATATGAGAATAAAATATGATGGCACTGCCTTAAAAAAACTTTGGTTTTCTTCATTCCAAACCATCTGGAAATAGTGTTAGATATAAGCAAAACACACATTGGAACACTGGATGGGAACACTGAACAGGAACACTAAAAGCCTCAATGAAAACTAACTGAAATGTATCAAAACTTGTTTTCACCCTGAGAACCAGTAAATCATTATGAAGCCTCTAAGTTACTCCTTTTGAAATCATACAACTATAACACGGACTTTTTGTTCCATTTGTTTCTTATAAGTCCAAACCCCTTGGAGGCCCTCTACATATGAAGTCAAATTGTCTGCGGCTTAATTTATAATATATAATATTGTTTCATTCACTGTAAGAACAAAGATGACCATAAAGAAAAATATAAGAATCTTCTGTAATCCCAGCACTTAGAGATATCCCCGCTAATGTTTTGGTGTATGTAATTTAATTCTTTGTTCCCTGGATTATGTGTGTGTGTCTGGTGTGCACGTAACAAAATTGGAAGGTCATGAAATGCACAAAGAATATTCCTTTAACAAGGTAGCAGGAACATCATTCCTTGTCATAAGGTTCAACTCCCTCCTTTTAATGGCCACCTATTTCAATGATATTTCATAGGGCCCCAAACTGAGATATGCTCAGAAAGAAATAGATGATATTGATGGACATTTAGCAGAGAAGAAAGTACCAGGATGAATGCAGTTTGTGCTTGCACTTTGAGGATATATCTTGATCTCCAATATTCTTTGAATGACAACTACAAAATCTCAAACTTTAAGCTCATTCACTATGATTACAAGTCCCTGGACACTAGAAATTAGTAAGCTTCATATTTCTTGGAAAACAGTTCTACTCTGAAGAGGCTTTTTCTGTATCCTCTGAGGATGGTATTTTGCATTCTTTGCCACTTCACTGCTGACACAAGTTAGACACAGCTTTCAGTATTACTCAAAGCATCCACCCGATCCCAGACATCCATTCTATTGTGACATGACAGAAGCCTAGAGATTTAAATGAACATCTCCATGCTTCTTAGCAGTAAAGAACTGGGGAGAGGCAGTAATAAATACACAGAAAACATATTGAACAGTCAACACCTTTTATTCATCCATAGAATGATTCCTGGGCGGGATTAGTAGGGAGGAGATGAGAGGGAGTGCATGCAAGTTTAAATCTTGCACAACAAAAGAGATGATGCAAAGAAGCATGAGCAAAATGGGATGGGAATAATTATTTGATAAGAACGATGAAAATAGAACACAAAAGCCACAGGAATCTTTTAGAGTTTAAGGGGGGAAAGTGTCAAAGAACCAAATCAGTTACATTACAGGAATAGGGCTCAATCCAGAGGTGGATTTGGTAGTGAGTGGGGACCCCGCAGTGAAGCAAATCCACTCAATCTTTGATTACCACCTCTAGCCACATTGGAATAACTGTAGATTTAATTTTAGGTTGAATCTACAACTTCAGGGAAAGTATTTGTTTCAAATTTTCACCCCATACAGATTTTTAATAATTATTTTATAAAATGGTATCAACCCTGCCTAAACCCTTTCTCCACTGATGCTAGCACACAAAATACTGAACATAGAAGACATTTTCTCATGCTTCTTAAAAAATGAAGAACTAAGTATCAGACTAGTATAGTTACATTATGTATCCAAATTCTCAAGGAAAAAAAAAATCCTACTGGTTTGTAAATTGGGAAACAACCACTGTGGCTTTTACCACCCATCTACTCCATAGTAGCTGTGAACCAATTCATTGTTCATTTGATGTAGCAATTTTCACAATACAGAATCCTATGGAAATCTGGAGCTGATTCCCAGTGATATCCACGATTCTATGAAACTCAAAAACAAGTCCCAAAGAACACTGTTAAGGATTAGGAAAGTCTTCCTCTACCTCCGGAGGAGATTATTTACTTGCACTGTTCTTCAATCTGTTTCCAACAGAAAATAGCAGCCAACAGTGTTGGTAACTGACTAGCTAACTGCCCCTGGCAGGGTCTTTTTGCTACAGCACTTCTGTAGGCATTTCTGAGACATCATACCCATAACTGAATGGAAAATCCAGGACAATACTTTTCCCCATGGTGAATGGTTGGTAGCAACTTTAGCCCTGTGATCCCACAAGACTTGGCAACAAAGTCCACCATCAAACCCACTCTGGTCTCATACATAATTTCAGAGGCCACTTCTTCTCCAGGAACACATGGGCTCTCTTTTCAGAGTTTCCAGAAAATTGGACTTTTTATTCTATTGCACTTGAAATGGAATTTCAGTTTAAGGATAGGTGCCATAGGTTAAGTTTTCCAGCCACAGTGGTTGGTGTGGGCTGATTTAGTTACAATGTACTCATTGTGATTACTCAGTGATGCTATGTCTTACATGTGATGCCTCCCTTCAGCATCTCCTTCTCTGCCCATCCTGGGAAAAGCAATGCCTGTTAGATGCTAGATAAGCCACTCTTTACTGTTTCTGTCAGACATCATTCATTGGGGGTGAGTAATGTAGCTTGTGGAGATACGGTGAATTGTCTGCTTCATGGCACTAATCTGAAAGCACCCTTGAATTCAATTCAGTAGTCTGACTGCCAGACATCTCTTGAAACTGTGTAAGAAAAAAGAAAGAATGGGATTCTTACCTAGGAAGCACCCTACTGTAAAACTATAAGCATAAGGTGCTGACTGACTGACCAACTGATTAGTAGGTGGATTATGTTAAAGCCTTAATAGCAGAAACAGATTTGTTCGGACGAAAAAGAAAATGGCTTTATTTATTAAAATTTGCCTACCTGCATGCTTTCTAGTTTAATAGATTTTTTCCATTTTTATTAAAAAACAGATGGTTTTACCCCAAGCAGAACTATAAAGTAGTTGAATTTACCTCAGTCACACATCCCCTTTCTACCCACTCTCCTACTCAGAGAAGTCACTTGTCCACATCATGTTCCTTGTGGTTCTCCCACTTTATTTTATACTTTATTAACTGGGCCTCCTCCTACTTAAATATCATTTCAGGGAAAGATCTGATACTTTCACTCACATAGGATGTACAAGATCACTAGAAAGTGAGCTTTACAAGGGTGAGAGGGTGTCTTGATTATTTTATTTATTGGCAATCCCAAGCACCTAAAATGGACATGGCACTTAGTAGAGCCTAAATAAATATTTGTTGTTAAGTGATAATTGCCCAATACTTTTCCTGACCCAGAGGAAAATGCAGTTTTTTTTTTTACATATTCTTGTGTGTGTGTGTGTGTGCGTGCGCCCGCGTGAGAACACACACATGAGGGAGAGAGAGAAAAAAGAGAGGTTACGTGGGTTACAGAAGCTGAAAGCTTGAAATACCTTGAATCATTTACCTTTAGAAGTAAAAGTAATGTGTACAAGACAAGACTGGGGGAATTTTCTCTTTTATAGCCTAGCCTGCTCTGTTACTCCTCAGAGGGAGTAGAGTGCTGTCTCAGGGTACCCCTATGAGGAGATGAGGCCACATTATGAGAAGCTAAATGGCATCTATGTTGTGGGCCTTTTCAAACCCAATAAAAAGACTGTGCCTGAAATTATGCCAAAGGCTGAACTCAACCTTTAGTATATCATGACCAAAAGTCCAACACAAATCATGTGGAGGATAAAAAGAAATATTCTGGAAAAATTCCTTGGTACCACCTAGAACCTTCATTTCTGACGTTGCCTACCTCTTCTTGGTTTCTGACTCAATTTCCCTATAAGATTTGGATTTCTAGAACAACATCAGACAAAGCTCATGGTGTATCTCCCATGATTCCCTTTTCCTCTCCCATGTCTCTGCTTCCTGGATTACAAATGTAAACTGACCTTGGTGATGTAGGTGTGATACTGTGTAACATATTCTAGGGCCTTGGCTCTACTCCCACTCATGCAGGGGGCAGCAGGCAGGTGTAGGAACATGGACCTTTTGTCTCTAATTCCTGAGGAAAGGATACTCAAAATACTTTAAAATTTCATTTTCTTATAATTATTTGTGAAATGATCAAGGATTTCAAGTGTAAAAGGGAAAATGCATGTAAATAAGGGCTACTAAAAGTTAATATAACAGCTAATATAAAAGTTAATATAACAGAAAAAAATTTAAGAAAGACTTATAGGAATAATTCATAGCTGTCAACTTTTCTTCAAAATCTTCCCCAAACCCCAAAGTGGAGTGTGGATTCTGTTTGTCCAGAATCACTTCTCTTGGTAACAGAACAATTCTTGCCTCTTAGGGGAACTGTCCCTCCCCTACCAAATACTCATGAATAATACACGTAAGTCTAAAACTAATGCAACATTGTGTGTCAACAATACTTGAATTTAAAAAAATACACATAGGCACTGCTCTGGTCCCTCACATGATCCTGGCAAACCTCAACACAGCATTTTCCAAGAAGATTCTAATTGCTTAGTATTTAGTCTAAGTCCAAATGTACATCTCTTTGAGCTGGGGTTTTAGTTTACGTTTGCCTTCTTAGTGCTTAGTGCAGTAGTTGGCACATAGTAGCTACTCAATAAACATTTGTTAAATAAATGAACGAATTCTGAGAAGATGGCGTGATGTTCCTGAGTTACAGGGGGAAGGCAGAATTATTTCATATTTATTTATTTATTTATTTATTGTAATTTTTATTATGCTATGTTAGTCATCATACAGTACATCGTTAGTTTTTGATGTTGTGTTCTATGATTCATTGTTGTGTATAACACCCAGTGCCCCATGCAATACATGCCCTCCTTCATACCCACCACCAGGCTTACCCATCCCTCCATCCCCTTCTCTAAAATTCAGTTTGATTCCTGGAGTCTACAGTCACTCATGGTTCATTTTTAACTTTCCTTTGTCTTTTTTGGCAAGGAAAATGATTTCCAAACAAAGTGGCAGACGCGACTGATAGAGCAGTGGTTCTCAAAATGTGGTCCGTGGACCAGCAGCATCACCATCACCTAGGAGCTTATTAGAAATAAAAATTCTCAGGCCCCATCTCTGACCCATGTTTCTGCCCATGAGTCAGAAACTCTGATTGCATCTATGTTTTAAAAAAAACTCCATAGATGATTCTGATAATGCTAAAGTTTGAGGACCACTGGTCTATGGAGATAAAAGCAATAAGATAAAAAAAAATACAGCATCTCTCCATTTTTATGAATGAATATATCTGTGCCTAGATACTTTAAACTCCAGGGTGTGAAAGAACTGCAGGAGTGGTTTTCATGTCAACAGTCATTGTTTTGGGGACATCACGGAAAATAAGTGAGAGTCTTAAAGGGTCTTGATTTTAAAAGAAGGGTGAAGATGAAAATTTTTGGAAATTGCCTAAAATGTGAAGTTGATTTCTAGTAAAATTTTAGAGTTGCTTGCTCTACAGATGATGCATGAGCACTCAGGAAACGATGCAGGGATCTGGGACTCAACACAGCTTAACTAAGAAAATTGATTCCTCAGTAATGTATCTTTTTTAATAGGTTATATATACTGCTACTCCATAAATCTATTTAACAGTAAATATGCCAAAGAATCTAATGATTTGTGTTCATTTGATCATATTTTATTTTAATCTTGTTTTGTTCTTTTACACATCTCTCTTCCCCATGAGACTCCTTTGTAGTCCCAATGTTAGCACAATTTCGGGCACATAATTCATATTCAAAATGTTTATGTAAATTGAATCAAGAGATATCCTTAGTTAGAAGATAAAAAATAGGGGCGCCTGGGTGGCTCAGTGAGTTAAAGCCTCTGCCTTCGGCTCAGGTCATGATCCCAGGGTCCTGGGATCGAGCCCCGCATTGGGGTGTCTGCTCAGTGGGGAGCCTGCTTCCTCCTCTCTCCCTGCCTGCCTCTCTGCCTACTTGTGATCTCTGTCTGTCAAATGAATAAATAAAATCTTTAAAAAAAAAGAAGATAAAAAATATAGGTTGCATAATCATAAGTGTAACTGAATTTCAGGCTGATTGAACAATAATAACCCAAAGTATTCATGAATGTAATTTTATGTTGGAACCTACTAAGTGTTTGATAAATAACCATTAAAGAAATTATGTCAACATGAAGCTAGTTAAGTGTCACAACAATTTTTGATCTGGTATTATTCAAATTTATATAATAACCTGGATATAGAAGATTAACTTCATTGGTTATGGGATTTATTTTAAAGATTATAAAATAAAGATTCATATTTATTCCAGTGCCCTAGAATCCCAGTAGAAAACCAAGTAGGTGAAATTTAACAGGGACATAGGTAAATAGTATTTGAAGACAACATGGCTCAGTAACAAATGAAAAATATCAGGTGGCAGATATGGAGGCCTTTTTGTCTCCTATTATTGGTTCTCTATGGAAACTATCCCTTCCCACTCTTACTCCATGTGGTTCAGGTGGGGCTGAATCCACCCATCAATTGTGGTAACTGACCAAGACTCAGGTCTGGCCCACCAGAACATTTTATTCTCCCAGCCAGTATGCTCAGTTCAGAGATAGGCACATGACCCAAGACAGAACAGGGATAATTAGGCTATGATTTCTAATGTTCGTCATGCTCTGCTATTAGTTGTATATTCTCTATTTGGGGATGATGTGCTCAGGGAAGCTCATCTAAAAAAAAAAATAGCAGAGCTTCTTGAGCTCATTTCCTAATTAAACCATCCCTTAGCTCTTTTTAGATACAAGTTTATGTGACTCTAAGGGTATAGGAATAAAACTATTGGGAGATGTGTGTGTGTGTGTGTGTGTGTGTGTGTGTGTGTATCACAGAGAAAGAGAGAGAGAGAAAGAGAGGGAGAAAGAAAATCACTTATGCCATCATCTGAACACCTGAAACCAGACAATTCTGAATATACACAAAGCCACCACACAACTACACAGGATGTGTAGTGCACAGGCTGCACAATTATATGTGGTAATTTTGTTTATAGAAGCAAATAAATTTTCTTTGACAATGTGCAAAGTTCCATGTGTCTAAGAAATGAGGCCCATTACAATGTCTTGCTAAGCAGCATCTGCCTAAGAATCATCTAACTCCAGATATACACTGAGGTCCATAAAAACATGGTAGAAGCCATGCAATCGGAATTTAGTATTTCTCAAGAGTTTTGTCTTTACATTGAGTTAGGTCAAATTTTGGAGCAAAGCCTCTCCTATCTCCTTCCCCTGAACCTCACTCCTCCCCAACTCTGCAAGAGGAGGAGGGCAGCACAATAATTCAATAATTCTTTGGAGCAAATTTCCAAAGAGTGAGGCAAAAAGTGAAGTGCTATCCTACTTACCCTCTGAAAGATTCATAAGTTGAATGCTATTCACATTTATAGGCCTGAAAAGAAGCTACTGAGAACCTGAGTGGAGAGAGGTGAGGCGACTATTCACCTGACATTTAAGTCGACTTCAAGTTTAGAGAGTATATCTGAGGATTTAAAATAAGTGGGCCTTTATGCTTCTGTACATAACAGCTTACAAGACATTGTGATTTGGTCAGTCATCTGAGCAACTGGTCCTATCTGAGGGAGAGACAGAAGTGGGAGAAAGAAAAAGCAGTACCATCTACCTGATAAACTCTACCACCCCCACACTATCTTTCTTTTCTTTTTAGAGAGACAGTGCTCGTGCCCACATGAGCAGGCAGGAGTTGTGGGTGAGCAGAGGGCGAGGAAGAGAGATAATCTTGAGCAGGCTGCACACCCAGCATGGAGCCTGACTCCAAGCTTGATCTTACAACCCTGAAATCATGATCTGAGCTGAAATCAAGAGTTGCAGGGTACCTGGGTGGCTCAGTTAGTTAAGCGTCTGCCTTCAGCTCGGGTCATGATCTCCAGGTCCTGGAATCAAGCCCCTCACTGGGCTCCCTGCTCAGCAGGTTGCCTGCTTCTCCCTCTCCCTCTGCTGCTCCCCCCTGCTTATGCTTGCTCTCTCTTAAATAAATCAATATTTTAAAAAAAGAAGAGTTGGACACACGAATGCTCCTATCTCCTCTCATTCTTAATCTAATTCCCTAAGAAAATTACCCTCATATCTAAAAATTCCAAAACTAATCTCTTTCCACCAAAATACCACCAATTGGACTTTTTAGGGCTCTTCCTGCTTTAATGAATTTAAAAGCAAACTTTTGAGGTTACTCTTCCTAATTTTGAGTAAGGAATTCCAAAGATGTTCATCTTAGTATCTTTCCCCACCACCAAGTACCATATCCACAATAGAAACTCAATAAATGTGTAACAGACAAAGGAAAACCCTTTCCATTTGGCTAAACAACCTCTCATAGTACCAATGATCTCTTAAAAAATTTTAACAAACATTGCCATTTTTCTTACTTTTTACAGCTTTAATACATTTATTTCACTGAAAAGCTAGTTAGCTTTGGGGAGTTCAGGCCCCAATATGTTACAGAACAGGAATGATCTATCTCTGCCAGATATAGAAAGGACTCAGATTCAGAGGTCTGCAGTTACAAATGAATACAAGTCTCTTGGTGTTGAAATGTATTTATACTTGGCACATCATTGCTTCTTGTTTTTAGAATAAAAGTTTCTTTAAAAGGCTCAAAAAGCTTCTTTGACATCAACCAGCTTATAAAAAACACCATTTTGATTATTTAAATTTAAATGAATCAAAAACACATGGCTTAAATTTCCCTTAAAATACATATGGTTTTTAAAATAAGAGGAAAAGGTGCTTGGCAAAAAGCAGCTTGGGTTTTATTGAACCCCAAACTTTTCAAAAACAGTTTAAACTGCTTGATGAGCCCAAACCATGGTTATTTAACTTATGATTTTTAAAAAATGAAAGCCAAAAATATATTTAATAAAAATACTCAAATTCTGACCTTCTATAAAATATTGTTAATAAACAATTTGACTTTAAGAGAATTCACACAATTTACTTAATGGATTCCACAAACTTACAGAATTCTTTGAAATTGTGACCCAAGAAAATTACATATGGCCTAATACCTTCAGACCTGTTCTTTTTGTGAGCTAGAGATTATCTTTAGCCTCTTTAAAGCATGGCAACATGCATTATTATTGGAAGGATTCCCAGACAAATCTGACACTTTGTGAAGCTATTTGGAAAGACATATTAGCTGTTATATTTTATTGTCATCTACTTTTTAAAAAAAATTTAATTTAAAAAAAATTTTTTTAAATTTTTTTGGGGCGCCTGGGTGGCTCAGTGGTTAAAGCCTCTGCCTTCGGCTCAGGTCATGATCCCAGGGTCCTGGGATCGAGCCTCACATCGGGCTCTCTGCTCAGCGGGGAGCCTGCCTCCTCCTCCTCTCTCTCTGCCTGCCTCTCTGCCTACTTGTGATCTGTCTGTCAAATAAATAAAAATCTTTAAAAAATTTTTTTTAAATTTTTTTAATTAAAAAAATAATCCAAATTGCTTGGCTGATACCACCTAGTTCTCTTTATCCTTCACCACTGCTCCCTTCCCTTCTCATCCTATTTCTCCCACTCAACCAAAGAGTCTCTAAGAATATTTTCCCGAGGAAAATATCCATGGTGTTAATTTCATAGATTCATCATAACTCAGGGAGAAAAAAAGTCTCTGTTTTCTATGGTCAGTGTCATTATCAGTCATTCGTTTGTCCAAACATAATTAAATGTACACACTATTTGTTTTATTGCGTTAGGCCTATTGGTGGTACAAAGATAGGCACAGACATTCAATTTTTCACAGGGGGTCCTAAGTGAAATTTGAATTGACCACTGGCTCTCAAAAATGGCAAAAAGTTAATCTGGAAGTAGACTCAGATTTCTGGTCTTTTTTACCTACCAACAGCATCTTCTCCCTATCCTCTCCCTGCCTCTCTTCCTCTTAGTTGAGGTTATTACTGAGACACGCCTTTTTTAAAATTTGAGACATGTATCCACAGGGCTGGCCAACATAAGCCCAATTTTGCAGAGAGCACCACTATATATGATGTGTGTGGGGGTGGGTAAATAATGTTTATGTGTGTTGGGGGGCAATGTATAATGTATGTTTGTATGTGTGTGTGTGTGTTGGTGTAAGTTATGTTGCAATTACAAGAAATCTTAAATTCTCCATGGCCTAGCCAAAAAAAAAAAAGTTTATTTCTTGCTTCTACTATTCATCTGTCACTGGCCACCTGTGACTTCTCACTTTATTTTCTTCATTCTAGGACTCCAACTGAAAAAACAGCTCACTATCTGGGACATTACATAGTCTTTAGCAGAGGGAAAATAAAGAGGGCAAGGCCAAATAGTGGCATTTATTTATTTGTTTATTATTTATTTATTTATTTTTAAAATATTTTATTTATTCACTTTAGAGAGAGAGAGAACATAAGCAAGGACAGAGGCAGAGGGAAAGCAAGAAGCAGACAACCCTGCTGAGCTGGGAGCCCGATGTGGGGCTGAATCCCAGCACCCTGGGATCATGAGCTGAGCCAAAGGCAGACACTGAACCAACTGAGCCACCCAGGCACCCCTCATCTAATGGCTTTTAAGGCTTTTGCTCTGATATGGCAATATCACTTTCACCCATGTTTCACATTGGCCAAAGTAAGTCACCTAACCAGGTTTGACATCAATCTTCATAGGAGAAAGTATTTTGAAGAATGATATACCTACCACACTACATGTAGACCTAGTTGTGGTATTTATCATAGTTAAAATATGACCAAAGGCGGGGCGCCTGGGTGGCTCAGTGGGTTGAGCCGCTGCCTTCGGCTCAGGTCATGATCCCAGGTCCTGGGTTCAAGCCCCACATTGGGCTTTCTGCTCAGCGGGGAGCCTGCTTCCTCCTCTCTCTCTCCCTGCCTCTCTGCCTGCTTGTGATTTCTCTCTGTCAAATAAATAAATAAAATCTTAAAAAAAAAATATGACCAAAGGTATATCTTAGGTCTATTTTTCAAAGGGTTTGGGAATTTGTATTTCAAAACTATATCAAAACTCCTTCTCAGGTTAAGTCAAAGAGGTGTTATGGAGCTGGTTACTGGATACTTTTGTACAGGAAAGGATTTCTTCATGGGCAGCTGCTTTTCCACTAGTACCTTAATTGTTCCATAGAACAATATTGTTGTAAGAGATTTTTCAATTTGTCATCTCCAGTATCCTATCCTAATTTTTCCCTTAAGAAGCTTAAATTTAATTAATTTAAAGTCAGTAAAATCCTAGATGAAAAAACCCTCTATTTTTTCAAGGTTGCTAATTTAAGTTTTGTCCTCAAGAATCATTATTATGCCAAACTGAACTTATTTTATGTTTACACTATTCTTTAGATACTTCTATGAGTTTGTTTTTCTAAAGCAATGAAAATTACTTTTTCCTCTTATTCCCACAACTCAGCAAGGTTTAACTGACTTTTTATTCATTTGCCTTAAAAAAAAAAAAAAAACCCAACTCATCTTTTTGGCTTAAACCAAGCATGGAAAATTTTAGCCCCAAAGGAATATTTTGGAAAACAGTTGTATAAACAAAAGAAAAAAAAGGACTTGGATTAAAAAGGATTTTCACATTTAACTACAACAAACCAGCTAACTTAGGACCACAGAATAAACAAAGAAAACATAAGTTTGTTCTCAGTGATGATAATAATAAAAATAGTTAACTATATATAACACTATTAATAATAATAAAGTAGCTTTTATTGCACACTTACTGGGTATATTATCTCATTTAATCAACATATCAATTATATGGGGTACCTTTATTACCCCTATTTTACAAAAAAGAAAATCAAAGATTTGAGAGATCAAAAAATGCAACCAAATTTGCACAGTGAAAGAAACCACCAACAAAATGAAAAGGCAACCTACTGAATGGAAGAAGATGTTTACAGATGATATATCCTGTAAGAGGTTAATATCTAAAATATATAAAGAATTTATACAGCTCAACACACACAAACACACAAAAACTACTCAAATAGTCCAAATGACAAATGGGCAGAGGACCTGAATAGACATTTTTCCAAAGAAGACATATTGGCAAACAGACACATGAAAAGATTCTCAACATCACTAAGGATCAGGGAAAAGTAAATCAAAACTACAATGAGATATTACCTTATATGTGTCATAATGACTAGAATAAAAAATGACTACATAATGACTAGAAACAAGAAATAACAAGTGTCGGTGAGGCCATGGAGATAACAGGAATCCTCAAACACTATTGGTGAGAATGTAAATTAGCGTAGCCCCTATAGAAAACAATATGTAGGTTCCTCAAAAAAATTAAAAATAGAAATACCATATGATCCAATAATTCCCACTATTAGGCATTTACTCGAAGAAAATGAAAACACTAATTTAAAAAGATATATGCATCCCTATGCTTGCTACAGCATTATTTACAATAGCCAAGACATGGAAGCAACCTGTGTTCACTGAGAGATGAATGGATAAAGAAAATGTAAGATTTATATTGGTATCTATATATGTGGGTGATAGGAATATCTGTAATATATATACATATCATAGATATATAAAGGAAAATTATGCAGCCATAAGAGAGGATGAGGGCTTGCCTTTTGTGACAACATGGATGGACCTAGATGGTATTATGCTAAATGAAACAAGTTAGACTGAGAAGGACAAATACCATGTATTTTCACTCTTACGAAGAATCTTAAAAAATGAAACAAAGAAACAAACAAAAAAGCAGAAACAGACCTATAAATACTGAAAACAAACTAATAGTTGCCAAAGGGTAGAGGTGTGGGGGATGGGCAACGGGGAGTGGGAGATACAGGCTTCTAGTTTTAGAATGAATAAATCATGGGTATAAAAGGTACAGCATAGGAAATACAGTCAATAGTATTATAATAGAGTTGTATGGTGACAGATGGTAGCTACATTTGTGGTGAGCACAGCATAACCTACAGGTTTACTGAATCACTATGTTGTACACCTGAAACTAATGTAACATTGTGTATAAAATACACTTCAATAAAATAAACTTTCTAAGTGTCTACCAGTGGATTTATAATGCAATAATGGAAAACCATCTCTAAAAAGCAAACAAAGAAATATACTGACTTGTATTTTTTTTTTACATTTTTTAAAAATTTCTTTTCAGTGTAACAGAATTCATTGTTTATGCACCACACTCAGTGCTCCATGCAATACGTGCCCTCCTTAATACCCACCACCAGGCTCACCCAACCTCCCATACTGACTTGTATTTTTAAAAGAGAGAGAAATGAAACCAAGATTTCAAACTGAGTACATGGCTTGAGTAGATTTAACTAACCCTAGAATCTAAAACTAACCACTATCCCAGTGGTTCTCAAGAGCAGGCCACAGCAGTAGCAGCAGTAACACCTGGGAACTTGCTATAAATCCACATTCTTGGCCTCAATAACTGACTCAGCAATCAGGAATTCTAGGGGTTGCTTCAACAATCTGTGCTCTAACAATACCAACCTTCGGGGCACCTGGGTGGCTCAGTGGGGCCTCTGCCTTCAGCTCAGGTCATGATCCCAGGGTTCTGAGATCGAGCCCCACATCGGGCTCTCTGCTCAGCGGGGAGTCTGCTTCCCTCTCTCTCCCTCTCTCTGCCTGCCTCTCTGCCTACTTGTGATCTCTCTCCGTCAAATAAATAAATAAAATCTTAAAAAAATTATAAAAAAAATACAAACCTTCTGTGTAATTTTAAAAGTTTGATACACACTATATTGTATGCTTCCTCCAGCAATACTTTTTACCAAAAACTCTTTTATCTTTTCACTTCATTATTGAGATATACATAAAGAGTATAAAGTATACTGTCTCTTGATTTTGACATGTCTAAGAATTTTTGAATGTTTGCCAGTTTCTGTAAATGTTATGTTGTTTAGTGTTGGATTTTGCTGACTTTCTTTACTTTTTTAATTATTTTATGTTAGTCACCATACAGCACATCATTAGTTTTTAATGTAGCGTTCCATGATTCATTGTTTGCATATAACACCCAGTGCTCCATGCAATACATGCCCTCCTTAATACCCATCACTGGGCTCACCCATCCTTCTCCACCCCTACCCTCTAAAACCCTCACTTTTGTTTCTCAGAGTCTCTTATGGTTCATCTCCCCAACCAATTCCCCCCACCCCTTCATTTTCCCCTTCCTTCTCCTACTATCCTCCATGATATTTCTTATGTTCCACAAATAAGTGAAACCATACGATAATTGACTTTCTCTGCTTGACTTATTTCATTTAGCATAATCTCCTCCAGTCTCATCCATGTTGATGTAAAAGCTGGATATTCATCCTTTCTGATGGCTAAGTAATATTCCATTGTATTTATGGACCACATCTTCTTTATCCATTCGTCTGCTGAAGGGCATCTCTGCTCTTTCCACAGTTTGGCTACTGTGGACATTGCTGCTATCAACACTGGGGTGCATATGGCCCTTGTGCATCTTTGGAGTAAATACCCAGTAGTGCAATTGCTGGGTCATAGGGTAGCTCATTTTTAATTTTTTGAGGAACCTCCACACTGTTTTCCAAGGTGGCTGTAACAACTTTCATTCCCATCAACATTGTAAGAGGGTTCCCCTTTCTCCACAGCTTCTCTAACATTGTTTGTTTGTTGTTTCTTGCCTTGTCAATTTTTGCCATTCTAACTGGTGTAAGGTGGTATCTCAATGTCGTTTTGATTTGAATTTCCCTGATGGCTAATGATGATGAACATTTTTTCATGTGCCTTTTAGTCATTTCTATGTCTTCTTTGGAGAAGTGTCTGTTCATGTCTTCTGTCCATTTTTTGACTTGATTATTTGTGGTTTTTTAGGAGTTGAGTTTGGGGAGTTCTTTATGAACCTTGGATATCAGTCCTTTGTCTGTGGTGTCATTTGCAAATATCTTCTCCCATTCCCTGGGTTTCCTCCTTGTTTTGTTGACTGTTTCCTTTGCTGTGCAGAAGCTTTTTATCTTGATGAAATCCCAAAAGTTCATTTCAGCTTTTGTTTCTCTTGCCTTTGGAGATATGTCTTGAAAGAAGCTGCTGTGGCCAATATCAAAGAGGTTATTGCCTATGGTCTCCTCTAGGATTTTGATGGATTCCTGTCTCACATTGAGGTCTTTCATCCATTTTGAGTTTCCCTTTGTGTATGGTGTAAGAGAATGGTCAAGTTTCATTCTTCTGTGTATCGCTGTCCAATTTTCCCAGCACCCTTTATTGAAAAGACTGTCTTTTTTCCATTGGATATTTTTTCCTGCTTTGTCAAAGATTAGTTGACCATAGAGTTGAGGGTCCATATCTGGGCTCTCTATTCTGTTCCACTGGTCTATGTGTCTGTTATTGTGCCAGTACCATGCTGTCTTGGTGATCACAGCTTTGTAATATAGCTTGAAACTGGGCAACAGGATACGCCCAGCTTTGTTTTTCTTTTTCTACATTTCCTTGGTGATTTGGGATCTTTTCTGGTTCCATACAAATTCTAGGATTGTTTGTTTCAGCACTCTGAAAAATGCCGATGGTATTTTGATCAGGATGGCACTGAAAGCATAGATTGCTCTGTGCTGCCTTTCTTTAAAGAGATTTTAATTAGTTCTGGTAGATTGTTAAATTAGTTGTATTTTATTTTAGTTTGATCTTTCTGAGACGTGTTTTAAGAATTTTTAGAGTGTGTCTAAAGTAGCTGTTAGTGTCAGGATAGTTTAGCCCCACCGTAATACAGGTGACCCTTCCAGGATCTCTATTGAATATTCCAATTAACTAGTGAGGAATGCCCAATTTGGTGGGAACTCAAACAATTCCAAGCCCTGTGTGAATTCTGAGCAGTTTAGCTCATGGCTCCGTTGTTTTTTTCCTGAGCTCAGAGAGTTTTATCCTATGTGTGCAAATATTAGTGGTAAGCAAAAATCCAAGGTGGAGCTCTATATAGATTTCTGAAACCGCTTCTGTTTAGCTGCCTCCCTTCTGGAATTCTTCCCTGCAAGTTGCAGCTACTTCAGATTCCCAGAACTCTCATCTCTGTGTCAATTCAGCAAAGTTGCTGTATTCTCTTTGACAACCTTCTTCCTATTCTATAATTCAGAATGTGCCTCAAAGCAGTAAACTGAGGTGATTACCTGGCTCAGTTTATTTATTTTCCTTCTCTTGGGGACCACAGTCCTGAACCATCTGTGCTCTAGCATATGAAAATAGAGTTGTATTTTGTAGAATCTTCCATATGGTTTCTTTTTTCTTCCTTCTTTTTTCCCCACATGGTTTAAATGAAAAAATAAATGTCATGCCTATTACTCCTTCATGAACAGTAACAGAATTTCAGCATTCAGTTTTAGAAAGGCATTGACAAGCTGATTACAAAACTTATCATAAAACAAAGGATAAGAACAGCCAATACAATTTTTAAAAAGAAAAAAGGTTTATACCACCTCATTTCAAGATGGACGATAAAGCTACAATGTGGTATTAGCATGAGAATAGATAATGCATTCTCAATGGGAGTAATATCACCCTCAAGCAGGTAGAAATTGGTTTTTGGAAGAAAATGTTCTTATTCTTTTCACATATAAAGCACACGTATACCAATGGTGCATAAATTAATACACAATATGCATCTGACATTAAAAGTTCATGGGAGAAAGGGGTGATTAGGAATAAAAATGTCTAGGAAGGTTCGTTGGAGGGTAATAATAAAAAGGTTAAGAAACACTGGAGTGGACAATTAGATAAACAGAAGAGAAAGTCCAGAAATAGACTCACATATAGTAGTCAACTGAATTCTAGTCAAGTCACCAAAGAGAAAAACATTTTTAACAAATATTGAACTAGATATTCACAAGGATGAAAATGAACCTCAACTCCTATCTTACTCTACCCACAAAACGCACTCAAAATCGTTCATCATTCAAAATATAAAACTTGGAAACCTGAAGTTTCTCTAAGGAAACACTGGAGAATATCTTCACAAATTTGGGAAGATAAAAACAAAGATTTTTTTTTTCTTTTTAGAACACAAAAGTACTAACCTAAAAAAAAATACTGATAAGTTAAACACTTTATCTCCACTAAGAAGGTCAATAAGTCACAGAGTGAGAGAAACATCTGCAACATATATATCTGATGAAGGGATCATATACAGAACATACAAAGAACTATAAAAACAATGAAAAGAACAATAACAATTGAAAATTGAGCAAAAGACAATGACTTAAAAGGCAAATATAATAAGAACAAGATGCTCAATAGCATGGGTAACCATGAAAATCTAACAAGACACTGTTTACCTTCACTAGAATTGTTAAAACAGAAATGCTAGTACCAAACGCAGGCAAATGTGTGGAATCACTAGGACTCTCATGCATTGCTCTTGAAAGTATAAAATGGAACAAGCTCTTGGGAAAACAGGTTTTCAGTTATTTATAAAGTTAAGCATACATTTACACTATGACCCAGCAATTCCACTCAGGTATTTACCTAAGAACAATGAATACAAACGTTTACAATAGTTTCTCAACTGAAGGTGAGTCTTGACACTCCCATGCCCCCCAGTCAAAGAACACTGGCAAGGTCTGGAGATGTTTTTTTAATGCCACTACTGGGGAATACTAGCATCTAGTAGGTAGAAGACAGGGATCTTGCTAAAAATCTTACAATACACAAGGCATAAATTAACAAAAAAGATTTGCCACACCTAAAGTCAATAGTTTTGAAGCTGAGAAACCGCAGTCTACACAAAAAGTTGAAAATGAATTTTTTTTAGATGAATGTTTAAATAGCCTTATTCTTAGAAGCTCCTAATGAAAAATCCCAAATATCCCCCAGCAGGTGACTAGATAAGCAAATTGTGGTGAATGTATGAATAGCAATTTGTAATATAAAAAAGCAATCTACTAACATATGCAACAATATGGATGAATTTGAAAAGCATTTTGTGGTTAAAAAAAAAGCAAGACATAAAAGAGCATCTATTTGATTCCATTTATATGAATATCTAGGAAAGACAAAATGGGGAGCAGATCAGCAGTTTCCTAGAACTCAGGCAGAGTGGTGACTGTAAAGTAGCATGAGGGAAATTTTGGGAATGATAAAAAATGTTTTATATCTCTATCGTGGTGGTAGATACACTGGAGTCTATTTTTTTCAAACTTATTAAAATATACACTTAAAATGTGTGCATCTTATTCTATGTTAATTTTGCCTCAATAAATATTTTTAAAAAATAGTCTTTAGGGACTGCATTGCATTTATAGATCAATTTGAGAAGAATGAATATGTAAAAAATACTGAGTCTTTAATCCACAGGTATGGTTTATCTTCCCATTTAATTCCTTAATTTCTCTAAGAAAAGTTTTATAATTTCTAGAGTAGAAGTTTTAAGTATCTTTGCTAGATTTATTACTAGATATTTGATATTTGATGATGTTATTATAAACGATATTTCAAAAATTCCCACATGTTGTTAGGTCCGTTTGCTTTTACCTTACAAAGTTGTAGAGAACTAATGATAGGAAATTTTAAAATGCTCTACATAGGTATGGCAGCACTATTTCAAAAACATGGATGAAAAGATCAGGTCTTTTTATAAGATGTGCACCAGCAAACATTATGCATTATATTTTATGCAACCTCAGACAGGTTTCCAGTACGTTTACTGAATACACCTAATACGCCAAAGTGTATTAGGTCACCTCACTCGTATAGTGAGGTGGCCTCACTAAGACAATGCTATTTTGTGTGATAGTCATGGGGGTTCCCTGGTCGTATCTCCCTTCGAGAAGCAGCTTCCCATTCATCTGCAGGAAACATGCTTAGTTAACATCTTCTGGCTGCAGAGCCTTCAGTATTCTCCTCAGCTTTTGGGCTGAGGCCATGTCTTCTGGGAAGTATTCCGCCAATGGCTGGGCATGGTTAGAGTATTAGGGCCTGGCCACTCTGCCTAACTCAGCCTCCTAAAGCCAGTTACCGGTGCCTGGAAGCTCCCTGCTGGGTGGGCCAAGACACTGTTAGATTTCTATCATGGTCTGAGGTTCTTCCTGCTGAATTCAGTTTCCCCAGATTCCTTTCCTTGTATAGATGTCAGAACCACATTTTAGCCTGAAGGCTTTCCCTGGCCAAGTCAGCTTCCTCCCTCCTTTATCTTCCCTAACTTATATTCCTCCTCCATTCCCTGGCCTGCCAGTACCACTAGAACTGCACTTCATCTTAGCATCTGCTTCTCATGGGCTACAAATGACAATTACACAAAACGTTCAAAGAAATTAGAATCTTTGCTTCAGTTATCCCTGCCTTCAAGCCCACCAAATTTTAACATTTCTTTTACAATGAAGCAGCCTTTCTCTTCCTTTGAATGTAAAAGCTCTTCCCCTTCTTAAGCATTTATACCCAAGCATGTGGACAAACACAGACCTCAGTTCTGGGGTTACTGTGTGAGATTCCTGCTCTTTTTCCAAAAGAGAGCTCTGCGAGTTCTCCTGCACAGATTATAAATCTCATCCAATGAGTCTGTCTTGCACATGGATCCTTAGGTCTCTTCCCAAAGACCATATTTTATATTACTAATGAGTCAATTTACACTACATAGCTCCCAAATTAATATCTCTTCCCATCATGCTACAAAATCACTCTCTTGCTGGCCAGGAACACTGTTGAGCTTTCTATCTTTCATCGCAGGAAGGCTTTTTTTCTCTTTAAAAAAAAAAAAGTACTGCCAATTCTTTATGCTTGGTTTGAGTTGTAAGGCTAAGATTAAGAAAGGAAAAAAAAACAGTATTTTTCTCTTCAAAAGTTCTTTCTTTAATGGAATATGTTGTTTGAAGGCTTTTGTCCAAGTCTCTGGGGTCTATAGAAGTAGAAGATTTCTGGATTTCTCATTGCTCATTGAGTTTCTGAAAATGCCTGAGACATATAGTGGTTCTTATTTAGACTCTAACAACATTGCCTTGCTCTCCTTCCATTCCTGTGTGGTCTTTTCAGGAAAGAGTAATTGCCCTGTGGCTTCCCCACTACCATTCATTCATTCAACAAATATTTATTCAACGCCTATCGTGTGCCAGGCATTTTAATGCATATTTCACTTTATTAGACAAAATAAAACTAAAAAGAAAAATTAAAGCATAGCACAATCGTCATGCGAATTTTAAAACTTGGAAGAAAAGAGGTTTTTTTGTTTTGTTTTATACCAACAGGTCAATGGGAGGTTGTATAATGTGGGGGGAGGGCAGTTAGGGAAAGGAGAGTTAGAAGATCTGTTGTTCGCTCCATGCCTTGTAGTGTAGAAGCTTCTATGCCAAACTGCATCTCAAAATTCACTTATCCAAAATGGAGCTTCTGATATGCATACCCCAAGTCCCCTTCTCTCACAAAATCCCCTATTTTAGTAAATGTAAACTCCACAGTTGCTGCTCAAAAAATATTTGTTGAGTGAGTGAATCTAAGATAATATTAGCAAAATCTCAGAGTAGAATGTATTTTGATTTTTTGTTTATATACTGCAAGCTCAAAGTCATCTATTTGTTTTTGTTTTTAAACAAAATCAAAATCAATGCTTTATAAAATTTTTATGTATAGCACCTTACACTATACTTATAAGTCCTACTTTAAAAAATCTCTGTAGGAGGGGCGCCTGGGTGGCTCAGTGGGTTAAGCCGCTGCCTTCAGCTCAGGTCATGATCTCGGGGTCCTGGGATCGAGTCCCGCATCGGGCTCTCTGCTCAGCAGGGAGCCTGCTTCTCTCTCTCTCTCTCTCTCTGCCTGCCTCTCCATCTACTTGTGATCTCTGTCAAATAAATAAATAAAATCTTAAAAAAAAAAATCTCTGTAGGAGATTCCATAATTCTCTTGCTCAGGCCCCCAGCCTCTAGTGACTTGACTTCTACAGCAGCCACCCTAATAGTCCTGCCTCACAACAATCTCTTCACTGCTCAAAATGACCTCAGGGGAAAAAAAAGTCTAGATTCTTCTAAGCAGTCTAGAAGGCATTTCTTGATCTGGCTTCTACCTCTCTGTCCAGCCTAATTCACCACTTCATCTTCCCTCACCTTGTACTTCAGATTCTGGTTACTGAATTGACTATAGAGTTTTCTGAGTAGACCACAACTTCATACTTTATTGCTTCTGTTTACGATGTTTCCTTTGTCTAGACTGTCTTCTCCCAACTTATCTGCCTGATTTTAATCATCTGGGAAAAGTGGTCTTTGAAGAGCCTCAATATAGAATATCCCCCTTCCTACCATCAGTTCCGGATAAACTGAAAAATTAAATAAAGGATGAGAGGGTTGGAGATCAAAATAGTACTCTGCTTACTGTTGGAGCCCTAATCGGAGGTCATGGCTTTAGGTGTGTGAACCTAGTGAGGATGCTAATGAAGAACCCTGGAGTTGGGCAGCTCACCAGCTGGAGTGATGGGACTGGATTGAATTAAGCTTCCCCCCATGACCAAGGAAGACCCTTCAGAGGACCCTACCCTGGTGACCAAGGGGGACCCTGGAGAAGTACTATCACATGTATACCCTGAAGACAGGAGATCCTAAGAGGAGAAAAAAAGAACCTGAGCCTGCTAAGGCCAGGGATCTTTTGTAAACTTTCTGATCAGGCCAGTCATTTCATTTTCTTTAGGACAGAGTAAATAAATAAAGAGGCAAGGAGAGGCCAGGAATGTGAATGTGGTTTTACAAATCCCTCTACATGTACACTAGAAGTGGGAGAAATGCAGTCCTTCCTAATATTTTCATGTCTTCCTCTAGTCTTTATTCCTGTGTATTCCCTAGTTTTTGCTAAGAGATATAGAGGCACTTTACTCTAGCCAGTGATTTTCAACTAGGGGTGAATTCCCACCCCCTCCCCTACAAGGGGACAACTGGCAATGTCTGGGGACATTTTTGGGTATCTCAGCCTGGAGTGGGGATGCTACCAGTGGTTAGTAGGTAAGATCAGAGATGCTGCTAAACATCCTACAACCCATGGGATAGCTCCCAAAATAAAGAATTATCCAGCTCAAAATGCCAAGGCTGGGAAACCTTGCCCTACACATATACTGCTCCTAATTTGTACTTTCTATACTTACCTTATCCTTACTTCCTTACCAAAGACACACTATGTGTTTCAACTTTGGACTCTCAATACCTACTAGGTGATCAATAAACATTTGCTAAAAGACTTAATGAATGAATGAGCCAGGTTATAAACATTAAAACTACAAGAAAATAGTCAACTAACCCTATGGATGACTTAGAAATCATTTATACCTTTAGGGTTGCTAATTTGGAGGCTGAATGCATGGTGTCTGTAAACTTTTAAAATTACATGTAAAATGGTGTGTGTTCATACTTGTATTTTCCTGAGCTAGAAGGATTAGATTTTACCAGATTCTAAAAGAAGTCTATTACTCCAACAATATTAAAAACCACGTTTAAGATGCCAGTTTAAAAAAAAACTCATACCATGAGAATCAGTGCATCAGCCCCTCTTTCTAGGAAAGGTCTGGCCATACCTGTTTGTCATGGAAGGATTACCTTGTGGTTCTGACTCATTATACCCAAATTTAAGAACCACAATTGCTTGTTTTTATGCCCAGAGCCTCCTGCCTTTGACTTTCTCATTGTTCTGTTATTGTTCATGACTCTTAGGTTACATTTGCTGTGCTGATACATAGATAGCCTTCAAATATTATAACCTGGGCATTTTCTTAATCTCATTCCATTTTGCTTCTAATTATGCATTAATTTACCAGGAGCACATTAAACTTTAATAGAGACATTAGAAATTATCTGCCCAGGGCAGTCATTTTATAGATGACAAAATGAAAGCCCAAAAGAGGTAAACCAACTGCTCAATATCAGGAAGGACTGCAATTATCTCCTGTTTCCTGGTTTAGTGAGCTTTTAGGAAATAAACTAGGGTTTTAACTATCATGACTTCCTGATATGATTGCCCATACACCATCTTTCTCCAATGTTCATAGCTTCTTAAGAAATTTTAGCTCTGGTACATGATGGAAACTGCCCAACATATTGTAAGACTTGCTCACAGCAAAAATAAAATGAGAGAGAGAGAAAGGAAAGAAAGAGGATAATAGAAAACACAATGACTAGTAATAACTATTGACCTTGGAACAAATCCCAAAGAGTTACTTGCGCAGTGTCTTAACTCACAGTTCTTTAAATAGGGTTGCTTGGGATGTTCTCTCCTCTTAGGTGAAAACAGAACTTAGTACCAGACCAAACAGATCCCTAGGGCTGACAATGCACTGAAGTCTGGCTTGAACAGGTCTAATGAGCTAGGACCTCATATCATGAGTTCCAGAGGGCTGGAAAGGCATGTAGAATGGAGGTCAAAATTTTGATCAGGTAAGCTAATCGGCAGCAGGGGAACAGAAACTTGTGCCTACTGGGAAGAGGCATGACTACACAAATCACCTTCTTTTCAACCTAGAGTTAATACTACAGTTCAGAATTAGCTCCTCTGCCATTACATACATATACAAAGGATTTCCTGTGAGAAAAAGGAAACACCTCTTAAATCTGGTTGTTGTTGTTTTTCATCATTTTGGCCATTTAGTAGCTATATAATCTTCAGCTAAATACTTTCTGTTTCTAAGCCTCAGTTTCCTCATTTGTAAAAAAAAAAAAAAAAAAAGATAATAACAACCACCTGATAAGGTGCCTGCAGGATGCTCAGCTATTGTAAGCTCTTAATAAATATTAACTATTCATACTTGAATATTTTAATGGCATTGTTTTGGAAAGTATCAATACTCCGACTAACTATATTTTCAGTTTCTTAAGTAGTTAATAAACTCTGCTTTCTCTTTCAATGATTTTGATGAAACATCTTCTTGACATTTTAGACAAGAATTTTACCACTGAGCAAAAGTTTGGGGTTTAATTTCCTGTTGGCAATCTACTAATCAAAATTGCTGCTTAATTACCTAATTCCCCAAATAACCTGCACCGAGAAGGTTCAGTACATGGAGTGGGTATATTTGACCAAATTAATTTGAATTTTATCTTCACAAGTTCCTTTTCAGCCTTTAATATTATTGATTCACTAAAGTTGTGGGTAGTAACTGATGTGGGGTGCGATGCAGACAGGGCAGAGAAATCTGTGTAAGGAGAAGAGGAAAATAAAAGCATAAACTAGTTTAACTGCATTAATTGATTTAACTAGTTGTTAGACACAAAAATAAGCTCTTCCAGTTAAGGCTTTAAAAGCGTTTTTGTCTGGCTTGACTCCTTCAGGGTGTGTGTGTGTGTGTGTGTGTGTGTGTGTGTACATGTACATGTGTATGTTTACATCTTATATTTTGAAATTGTGGGAGAATTTGTGTCAGCAACTAGACAAGGCATCGGGACTTTTTTTCTTTGGGACACCAGAAGCACATCTGTGTTCATTACACTCAATTCCTGGCTCTATGCCAATCGTCTCTCTTTTTTTATTTCTATTTTTTTTCCCCCTTTCAACCCCAATGCCTGCTCCTTCACCAAGATCGCCATTCTAATTTGCTTAAGATGCCCCTGGATATGCACATGCTTTTGTCACTTAACACTGTGTTTTTAGGATCTATCCATGTTGCTATATGTATACTGAGAGTATGCTTCTATCCACTGTACGGCATTTTAAATGCATCTGCTACATTTTATTTATGCATTTTCCTGGCGATTGCACCTACGTCCCCTCCAGGCACTTACCAAGTAACTTACCACATACCACTTCATATGAACATCCTTATATATAGCTTCTAAAGATCTGTGAGTGTATCTTCTAAGGTATAAACTCAGGAATGGGATTGATAGGTCAGCAAATAGAGAATATAGATGCAACTTATATAATTAAATATATGTTTTTTATGTATACATATGTATAAGTATTTAAACATAAGTAGTGACAGACTATTCTCCAGAATGGCTATTCCTGTTTCCATTCCTCCCAGCAGTGCTCTCGTTTTCCTATTTCCACGTATATCTCACCAATACTTAATATTATTCTATTTCTGGTTTTTGTCTCTCTGGTTAGTAAAATATGACATTTCATGTTGTTTTAATTTCCTTTGTTTTCTCTTGATTACTAATGAGGTTGAGAATTTCTTCATCTATTCATCTATTCATTCTCTTCCATTTTGTGTATCGCTTCTATAGGCATGGTTCCTTTTCTCTGTATTTTTATTTTTTTTAGTTACTAGAAACTCTTTTTAGAGCCAGCAAACATTTTCTTCCAGTGACCTCTCTATTAGCCTTGTCTATGGTGCCCTTCACTGAATAGAAATTGTTAAACTTTATACAGCTATGGACATCAATTTTGGCAGTATTGTGTATACTTCCTTGATCCAAGAAGCCATTCCTTAGGAAGTTAGAAAACATTCCTTTACATTCTTATTTATTAGTTTTATAGTTTAATATGTAAGCTTTATAGTTTATAGTGTATGATGTGAAGTAGAGAGCTACTTTATTCTTTATATGGTAAATCAGCACAGTCAGAATCATACGTTAAAAAATCTAGCTTTCTCTACTGCTTTGTAATGCTTTCTCAATCATATTCTAGTTTTTATATGTTCATGGGTCTGTTTATAAACACTCTGTTCAATCCTACCAGTCTCTGTTCTTCTACCAAAACTGTATTGTTTCTATTGCTAAGAGTCAGCGGTGTATCTTAATTAGTCTGAGGTGAGTCATTTACATTTTCCTTTTAAAAATTGTCCTAGTAACTTGGGGACTTGTATTCCTTCATATATCTTATAATCAGTTGCTTAAATTCCTAAAAACATACTGCTAGAATTTTATTAACACTTTCAGGTCAATACTGAAAGAAAAAAAATGTTATGTTGTCATTTTATCTATTTACTAAGATTTTCTTTTACATTCTTAATAGAATTCTAAAATTTTCCATTAAGTTTTGTGCATTATATACTTTAGTTCTTAGGCACTATGGTTTGAATGTTACTGTAAATGGTGTCTCCTTCCTATTAATATTTTTAAGCCAATTATTGCTGGTTGAAATTTCTAAACTGTTTTTTTGTTTGACAGATCTGACAAACTCTTGAAAAACTCCTGATACTTTAATATTTTGTCTGCTAATCCCTTTGAGTTTTTTTTAATGTAGATACAAAAAAACAATAGTTGTTTGTTCCATTTTAATCCTATACCTCTTATTTTGTTTCAAATATTATTTTTTGGCCGGAGCTTCTGGTATTGTATCAAATAATGGTTCACTGCAGCCAACATCCAAAATTTCTCTATTCAGCATAGTGTTGGTTGTAAAGTTTTAGTAAATAAACTTTATTTAGGGAAAAAAATTTTTCCTTTTAGTAACAGTTTTTAAAAATCATATTTATCAAATTCTTTTTCTACAGCTATTTGAATGACATAGATCTTTTTCTTTTAGTCCCTTAATGTGTACATTTTCTTATGTTGAATGACCTTTGTATTCTCAAGAGAAAAACTTATTGCGATGCTATTTTTTTAACAGACAGCATTCTTCCATTAGCTAATAATTTTATTTAGAATTTTCTTATCTATATTCATAAGTAAGGTGGAGCTACATATTTTTTTCTTATACTGTTTTTATCTGGGTTTGAAATCAATATTTTATTGGCTTTATCAAATTACTTGAGCAGTTTTCCCTCTTTTTGTATTTTCTGGGATAACATAAAGTTTAACAGTTCTTTAATAATTTAGTAAAACTCAACTGTAAAATTGTAAAAAAAAAAAAAAAAAGCTTTGATTACCATAAAAAATGTAACTGAATCAGTCTACTAAACGTTTCTATTTCTTCTTGGGGCAATTATGCTTTTTTTGTTTTTTTTTCCCCAATTATATATTTTATCCAGGTTTTATTACTAGTCTCTATTTCATTGCTTTGTTTTTTCCCCTTTGATTAAATTCTTAGCTCATGTATTTTTAGACTTTCTTCTTTTCTGATGAAGGTATTTAAATCTATATCCCATATTAGTTATGTTTTGATTGCCTTCTGGTCAACCCTTTGGTGAGGGAGGGATTTTCCCACCCTAAATAGTATGAGATGGCCAAACACAAGACACCTGACTTGAGACATAGGAGATTGATAGCAGTGTATTGGTCATATATTCATAACCCAGGAGAGGAGGATACCACGCACCACTTGGGGCCACAAGGGTTGCATTTGGGAGCAGAGTGATCGATTTTTTTCCTACTGGAAATCTTTGTCCAAGGGTACATTTTATGGAAATCTTATCATTTTATTAGCCTTACATTACTGAGAATATCATAAAACCCTAAGTTCAAGGACTTCCTTTAATACTCTATGTTAACTGTAACACAAATATTACTTTACTGTCTTCTTCCATCTAGGAAAAGTTTGATAATAAAATAGTTAACACTTAAAGAATGTTTACTGTGCAAGGGAGTGTTTGATGCAATTTACATACATTAACTCATTTAATGTTGGTAATAGCAACCTCATTCTTGATAGGTATAATACCCTATGCCTAGCCCTCACCCCCATTTTAGAAGCTTCTAGAGTTTTTCTTTTTTGGTTGATGGTCTTAAATGTTAGTATATTATGCCTAGGTATGATTTCTTTTTTCATCTACTCTATTTACTAGTTCATGGTGATTTTTATCTAAGGTCTTCTACATTTCTTCAGTTTTGAAAAATTCTTGTTATTATCTCCTCAAATATTTCCTTTCCTTCATTTATTTGGTTTGGTTTTGGGTTTTTTTTTTCAGCTTTACTGAGATATGATTGACCGGGAACATTGTGTTAAGATGGATGTGATGATTTGATACACATATATTATGAAATGATTATCACAATAAGGTTAGTTAACACATTCATTACCTCACATAATTACCTTTTTGTGTGTGTTATGAAAAATTTAAGATCTACTCTTAGTAACTTTCAGGAATACAAATTTTTTTTAAAGATTTTATTTATTTATTTGACAGACAGAGATCACAAGCAGGCAGAGAGGCAGGCGGCGGGGGCGGAGGGGCGGGAAGCAGGCTCCCCGCTGAGCAGAGAGCCCAATGCAGGGCTGGATCCCAGGACCCTGAGATCATGACCCGAGCCGAAGGCTGAGGCTTAACCTACTGAGCCACCCAGGTGCCCCTACAATATTGTTAATGATAGTCACCATATTGTACATTAGATCCCAGAACTTACTCACCTTATAACTGGAAGTTTGTACTCTTTGACCATTATTTCCTCCTTTTTGTCACTCCCAGCTCTTGGAAACCATCCTTCTACTCTCTGTTTCTATGTGTTTGGCTTTTTTAGATTCCACATGTATGTTATATCATACAGTATTTGACTTTCTCTGTCAGACTTAACTTCACTAAGCACAATCTAAAGGTCTACCCATAGTGTCACAAACGGCAAGACTTTTTTCCTCCATCTATTTGTTCCCTCTTCTCAAGACTCCTATTTATAGATCTCAACTTTTTTTTTAAACTTCTATCCTCTGTATATCTTACCTTTCCTTTTATATTTTCTTGCCTGTTGCTTCCTGGGAGAGTTCTTCAGCTGATCTTCCAGTTCACTAATTTATTTTCAGATATGTTGAGTTCTTTATTTCAAGTCTCATGTTTTGATGCCCAGTTTCTTTCACTGATTCATTTTTATAATGATTTTTGTCTGTTTTGTGTTCCTAACAATCTCCCTTATTTTTTTGAAAATCTTTATCATGCTTTAAAAATCTTTTTCTGGGACGCCTGGGTGGCTCAGTTGGTTAAGCAGCTGCCTTCGGCTCAGGTCATGATCCCAGCGTCCTGGGATCGCGTCCCACATCGGGCTCCTTGTTCTGTGGGGAGCCTGCTTCTCCCTCTGCCTCTGCCTGCCACT
>NW_019154100.1:8267319-8347951 GCF_002288905.1 Enhydra lutris kenyoni | reverse complement strand
CTTAGGTCATGATCCCAGCGTCCTGGGATCGCGTCCCACATCGGGCTCCTTGTTCTGTGGGGAGCCTGCTTCTCCCTCTGCCTCTGCCTGCCACTCTGTCTGCCTGTGCTTGCTCTCTCTCTCTCTGACAAATAAATAAATAAAATCTTTAAAAAAAAAAATCTTTTTCTTCTACCTGGTACATTAATAGTGCTTCATCTAGCACAGGTTTTCAGTTTGTCTTCTTTTATAGTGCTTACATCTCGGAAAGTTTCTACTTTGGCTGGTAATGTTTCCACACTGAAGCAGCAAAAGCCTAGGCCCTGTCTAGCACTCATCTGACTGTATTTGGCATTGGGGAGGGAATGCTCTTCTTAGAAGGTCTCTGGTGTAAAATTCACCCTCTATCACTCATCCCACTTATTCTCTCCACCATCAACTTGGCAACTGGCTTTGAAACATTCCTATCCCTTGGCCTATGGCACTACTCTTTGTCAAAAGCTAGCTCTCTGAACGACAATCACCTCTCTCATGGCATACTGAAAGGAAAGGGGGAGAGGGAGAGCTAAATGCTTAAGGACTAATCTCCTGTATGTATGAGCTTTGTTCATTGGTTTGCTTTTTATCATTCTCCATCCAAGCTAGAGAGCACTTCCCTATCTGACTCTGATCCAGAGCACAGGATGGCCCCTTGCTTTTGAGTTGATATGTTCCTCACACCTGGACCTAATCTCCTTCGGTCTCCCAGGAGCTCCTTAAGTTTCAATGTCAGGTTCTAGGATTCCTCAACCTTTTTTCTTCTCTTTTGGCATCCCCAGAAGTGGGTTAGGGGAAATCCAGACCCTAGAGCTACTTTACCCTTTTAACAGAACCAGCCAAGTATTGCCTAGGTACTCCTAGCTGTATCCTAGTCTTCATTTGTAAAATACGTCTAAGAAAATTTGTCTTCCCTGAAATATGTTAAAGCTGAGTTTTTATAATGATAGAAGAGGGTATTTCACAGACTTGAGGTGGCAGTTTTGTGCCAAGGTGTGTGGCTTTTAGAAGGAATATAGCTGGGGCACCTATGGTGGCTTAGTAGGTTAAGCATCTGTCTTTGGCTGAAGTCATGATTCCAGCGTCCTGGGATTGAGCCCTGCATCCAGCTCCCTGCTCAGCGGGGGAGCCTCCTTCTCCCTCTCCTCCCTGCTCCTTCTCTCTCTCTCATAAATAAATAAAATCTTAGGAAAAAAAAAAAGCCCAGAAAGAACATAGCCAGGGTAAGACAGTATGACAAACCTTGATAAGTAGTACATACACCTCAGCCATATTTATTGATCTCCAGTAACCCTGTAGAGAATTTTTCATTCATTTTCCTTTTTTTCTCTTTCTTCTCTTCTCCCCACTCCCACCCCACCTTCCCTCCTTCCTGCCCTTTTTTTCTGCATGTAAAATAATCAGAAGCTGCTTGCCCACAGCAATATGAATCCACACAGTGGGACACAGGTAAAAGCGGATTTGCAGCAGGAAGTTTGGTGGAAGGGCAAAGAAGCACTTTCCTCTATAGTCAGAGGATTATGTCTAGACAAGGATGACTGATTTGACTTCCAAATTAAAATATTGCAATGCAATTTCCCCAGCAACAATAGGTGATTCTTATAAGCAAAGCATTATATAGTTCTTCCTTGCTCTTCTAATTGTAATGTCCCCTCTGATTTCTTCCATTAATGTGCTTCTTGCCAGAAGCAAGCCAGATAATTGAGTAAAGACAGCTGGATTAGTCACTCCAAATTACCTATAGTCTACAAAAGAAAAAAAATTACCAGAAATCGGCAGCCAATTTTTATTTTCTCCCAAAGTAAAAATGTGCAGGGACTATTCAAAAATGTTATTTTATTTGCATTCTACGTTTATGTAAATTCACAAGAATAAAATGTTTTCCAGTGACATCATCTTCCCTCCTAAGTAGATAATTAACTAACTGGTACACTTTCTAAAAGAAGGATTTGACCAAATAAGGACCATTGTGAATGCAAATGCATAAAGCAAACACTTGGTGAATAGAAAAATAAATCTACCCCCAGAAGAGAAAGAATATACCTAAGTGACTGCTTCTTAAGAATAATAATGTTATTCATTTACTTCAGAGTTTCTTATTCAGATATTCTCGATTTATTCAATAAAGAAAAAAAGGTTTTTAAAGCTATTCTTTTCCACTTTTTAACATATAAATTTATTTCATTATGGCCAGAACCTATTTCAACCAATTAATTTATTCTTCAAAAATATATCATAATCATTCCCTTCCTTCTTTCTATACCACTATTACATCTTTATCCCCTGTATCAGTTACTATTGCTGTATAACAAACACACCAAAACCCAATGGCTTAAAACAAATATTTAGTATTTATCATGTGTTTGTGGGCTGCCTGAGGTCAGCTGGGCCTCAAATGCTTCCCACCCCTCTCTCTCTCTCTCTCTCTCTATAGGCTAGCTAAGACATGTTCTTCTCTTGATGACCGCTGAAGTAAATCCAATCACACAAGAGCTTCTCAAGTCTTACTAATATTCTAGCAGCCAAAGCAGATCATATCATCAAGCCCAGAGCCAAGAGGTGAGAGATGTAGGTTGGAAGAGAGAAGGAATGAATATTTGGAATAGTAATTTAATTTACCTCATCTCCTTATTCATATGTTATGGTACATTGACCTCTTAACTGCCTTTCAGTATGTAGAACCATCCTTGTCCAGTGTTTTCTTTTTACATTTCCCAGATCAATTTTCTTTAAAAAGTACTTTTACTATGTCATTCATTTGTTCTAAAATCATGAATGAGCCTCAATTTACAACTATACTATGTCTAAAAACCCTGTCTTTCAAAACCCTTCATAATTTGGCCATTCTTCATTTTCTCAGCATACATCCTCCACTCTAATAAAGCCAGATTCTTCAATATTTTATGAACATCTTTTACCTAGTCTCATCTAGATACTTTTGTTCAGATGGTTCCTCCCGCCATAAATGCCACCCCATCTGCCCAGTCCTAATTTCATCTTCTCCACAAAGTTTCTGAGGTAATTTCCCCTAATTTGTGTGCCTTTTCTGCTGTTGAATCAATATGTTACTTCTCCCAGGGGAAGATCTGCTTTTCACTTACTGATTCAACAAGGTTTTACTTAGTATTTACTAGGCATTGCCAGGCATTATAGTAAATGTTGGAGATAGCACAGGGAAAAACAGTATACTGGATATATACAACAGTATACTGGATAACCTAGAAGAAATGGATAAATTCCTAGAAATATCCAACCTTCCAAAACTGAATCATAAAGAAATAGAAAGCCCGAATAGACTAATTACAAGTGATAAAACTGAATCAGTAATTAAAAAGCTCCTAAAAAAAAAAAAAAAAAAAAGCCTGTGACCAGACCACCTCACAGGTGAATTCTACCAAACATATAAAAAGTTAATATCTATCTTTCTCCAATTATTCCAAAAAATTGAAGAGGAAGAAACACCTCAAGGCCAGCATTATCCTGATACCAAAACCAAAGACCCCACAAAAAGAAAATTATAGGCCAATATCCCTGATGAATATATATGTAAAAATTATCAACAAATGAATGGATATGCATATACCCATTATATCTATATCTATCTATATATACACATACACACACAAACACACAATGGAATATCACTCACCCATAAGAGAGACCATAAAAGAGAATGAAACCCATAAAAAGAGAATGAAATCTTCCTGTTTGCAACAACATGGATGAATCTAGAGGGCATTATGCTAAGTGAAGTAAGTTGGAGAAATTTAGATTTCTATATATGTAGAATCTAAAAAACAGATGAATAAAACAAAACAGACTTGTAGATACAGGAAAGAAACTCTTGGTTATCAATTGGATCAGGGTTTGGGGAGGGGGCAAAATAGGTAAAGGGGATTAAGAAGTAAAAACTTCCAGTTATAAAAAAATAAGTCATGAAGATGTAATAATGTACAACATAGGGAATACAGTCAGTAATATTATAAAAACTCTGTATGGTGACAGACACTAACTAGAATTATTATGAAGATTATTTCATAATATATAAAAATAAAATCTCCATGATATATACTTGAAACTAATAGGATATTATATGTCCATTTTACTTCAATAAAAAGTAAAATAAATATAAATAAAAATCAATAAATACATTAGTTTTTTAAAAAGTCCCAGTCTCTGGGATATGCTGGTTGACAATCTCTTAGGAAATATTAAGGTGTGATAGAGCTGCAGAGAGGTGAACATATAGGGAGGCACACAGGTACACAGGAACGGCATTTAATCCTGCCTTGGGGGACTATGGAAAGACCTGGAGAATAAGTTATCTAGAGTTAAATCTACGTGGTAAGTGAGAATTATTCAGTTGAAAAAGGATCAGTAGAAAGCATTAAAGGTTGAAGGAACTAAGATGAAGAAGAATAGCCAGCATATTTAAAGTGCTTCCCATAATTCTGTGTGGCTGGGGCACTGAATGTAAAACAGAGAGAGGAGAAAAATAAGGCTAGAGAGGAAAGCCATGTGTAAGGAATATGAAACTCACTGAAGTCAGCAGGAAGGTAAGCAGTGTGCTTAAGAAGGGACTTGACATAATCAGGTTCCTGTTTCGATTTTTTATTTTATTTTGCTTTCTTCGATTGAGATATAATTAAAATATAACATTATATTAGTTTCGGGTGGACAACATAATGATTCAATTTTGAATATATTACAGTATGATCACCACAAATCTACTTAATATCCATCACCATACATAGTTACAATTCCTTAGAAAGATTTTTTTATTTGAAAGAGAGAGCACGTGCATGTCTGCTCAGGGGAGGAGCAGAGAGGGTGAGGGACAGGGAGAGAATCTCAAGCCAACTTTCCACTTAGCATGGAACCCATCTCAGGGCTCAACCTCATGACCCTGAGATCATGACCTGAGCCAAAATCAGAAGTTGGATGCTTAACCAACTGAGCCACCCAGGTGCCCCATTCTTAAATTTTTTCTTATGATGAGAACGTTTAACATCCACTCTCTTAGTAATTTTTACAACAGAATATTGTTAACTGTAGTCACCATTCTATACAATCACATCCCCACATCCGATTCATTTTATATTGGCAGTTTTTATCTTTTGACCTCTTTCACCCATTTCACATCTCACTACCACCCACTTCTGGCAATCACAAATCTGTTCTCAATATTTATGAGCTAATTTAAAAAATTCCATTTATAAGTGAGATCATGTGGCATTTGCCTATCTTTGACTTATTTCACTTAGTATAATGACCTCAAGGTCCATCATGGTATTGTAAATGGCAGGATTTCCTTTTATATGTCTGCATTCCATTTTATTTATATTTATATACATATATACATATGTATACACAAACTACACATTCATGTTATAATTACATATATTATAGTACATATAAATATTATAGATATATTATAAACATTATAATTTATATTAGATATATTATGATAAATAATATAATAATTGTACATAATATACATATAGCATTTTCTTTATCCATTCATCCACTGATGGACACTTAGTCTGTCTTCATGTCTTGGCTTTTGTAAATAAAGCTGCAGTGAATACATGGGTGGAGATATCTTTTTGAGTTGGTATATTCGTTTCTTTTGGATACAGAATTCCAGAAGTGAAACTGTCAGATCATATGCACAAGTGCACAAGTGTTCTCTTTTCTCCATATCCTTCCCTGTTTTAAATCTTTTAACACAGATTAGTGTTTTAAAAGATCTCCTTCGCTGCTCTGTGGACCACAGATTAAAGGGAGATAAGAAGAGAAGCAAGACCAGTTCAGGAGGCTGTTGTAATAACCCACGAGAAAGATGAGTGTGAATCAAACTATAGTAGTAGAGAAGAGTAGATTATTTTAGGGATATTTGGAAGTGGATTTAATAGATCTTGGCTATTAAAATGAAATAGGGGTAGAGAGCAAACAGCAATGCCCCAAAATAGTTTGGGGAGCTTGAGAGGAAAAAGAGAAGATACAAAGAAGTAGAAAGTAGGATGGGAGCAGGATGAAGAGGTGGATGATAGGAGTGGGCGGGGGAAGGATGTCACACCTTGGTGCTAATTAAAGAATGATACTTGTTCCAGATATTGCCAAGCAAGCAGATAAGGAGGACCTTCCCAGCACCTCTGAAATCACTCCACATAGGTGGCCACCTAGCCTGCTCATAAATGGGTGTCGGTTCAAGTTGGAATGGGTCTAGGAGGAGTGCTATGGCCCAATGCTGCCTGAGATCCAGAGCAGCCCAGTTGTGGATACCACAGCGGGGGTACAAAGTTGCTGAAGCCAAAACTATGGGTCTGTGTGCACTTTCTCCCTATTTGACTTAAAAGAGTGATAGTTAACTATTCCTCATTCCTTAAATACATATCCACTGGTTGGGTTCCTGAGACTTGCAGCTAATCCTTACTCACTTGATGTTACTAAACTAAGAGCATTCTACTAAAAAAGAAATGAAATAATTAACTCCAAAAAGTCAAATTTATATTCCTTTTAAGGAAACTGAAATTAATAATTAATCCTTTATATCTGGAGAAATAAAATTTTCTTTGCTGGAAGAATGGTCTAAATATATACACTGGATCTTAAAAACAAAGACAGACATGGAATTTTTATGGTAATATCGGTGATACTGGAAGGCTGCCCCCCCCCCAAAAATAGTGCCTATGAGAATGACAGTTACACACTCAAGGGAGGGAACTGCATACCTAGTGGTTTACAATGTGTTCAATTACTGGGTAGAACAGCAACTCAAGTCTCTTAGCAGTGCAAAAGTCTATTAGATCACTTACCACCCTCCCCCCATACTCCCACCACTGTAGGATTCTTCTCTCTGGTATGTTCATAAGGACTCTGTTCGGTCTCGTTTTAAAGGTCTTAGGCTTGGAGGTTTTAATCACCTTCTTTAGAAGACTCTTCCCTCCTATCATAGGAAGTATGTCCTTAAGGGAAATTGACTGATACTTAACCCATATTTTACTTGTTATAATTTCCTATTACTCTAATTAATACCTTTCTCTGAGCTTTTCCTTGTGACTCACCTACCATGTATCACCTCTTCCTCTGTGGTGTTTTGCTATTTAGATCCCTTGCATGTGGACAGTTATTCTGAGTCTCTAGTCAGTCTTAATAGTTAGGAAATGTTTAAGCCTGTAGTACTAATAAATCAGCTCAAGGTATAATTAGAGGCTTAACTCTGTGAAGAGAAGATGTAACCCATTTGTTAATAACATCACTTAGGTCTTTTGAAAACATTCCTGCCTAAAATAACTGAGTCAAATTAAGAACTAGCCTTGGACAAAATGTCAAAATAATGGCCTTTGAGGACATTAGGAGCCCAATTTCTCTTTTGAAAGCATAGCTAAGAATGCTCTGCAGCTTTCTGCTAGTTATTACATAGGCAAGTTGACTTTCAGCTTCTTCAGAGTTGATTAGAATTCAGATGAAATTAATATTAATTTATGTGCTAGATGCTTTTATTATAGTCATCTCACAGACAACTACACCACAGCTAAGAGATGTTAAGTAATGTTTACAATGCCACACAGTAGATAGTGACAGACTCAGGATATAGACTCAGGCTATAGACCCAGGTCTTTTGACTCCAAATCCTGAGCTCTTAAAGTCATTCACCTGATTCAGAGATGATAACACTATTACTTAGATTTGAGTCTCTCCACCACACCATGAGGCCTTAGCAAAATATCCGCTTTGTATTTTCTGCTGTGCCATAAAGCATATGGGCATGAAAAACAAACATGTTTATAGATGTATAAGAGCTACGGAATTAATATTCTCCACCTTGTAGTAATAATGCCTCCTTGCTCAACCTACTTCACATTTAATCCTCTTGTGTTCTTATACATATGCCCACTGCCCCCCTTTATGGACAAGGTATTCTCAAAAGTTTTCCAAAGAGCACTTATTAGAAAGTGGCTAAGTTCAAAATCAAACACAAATCTCTCTAAAGTCCTTCCTTCATTTGTTGAAAAGTGAATGAAGGAAGCCCTACTTCTCTTCCTCATTAGGAATGGTGGTGGTGGGGGAGGTGGGAAGAGGGGGGAGATAACAAAGAGGAATTGCAACATGTTTTGCAAAGTAAAATATGCTAGTGAACTGATTGTATCAACCTGCTCCAGAGGAATCCTGCACATGATAAACATTAAGACTCACTAAACCAGTTTTTCTGTTGTGTAATTCCTCCTCCTGTCACCCTCCTAAATATGCAATGTCATCTCTTATGTACTGTCATCTGTTCAGTGATAGCTAGTTCTAATTCTATTGCTATTTGGATAAATTATGTTTAAAATTTAAGTTAAGAATTTTTAATAACAAGAATATTCTCTATGAGCAAATGAAAATTTAAAAGAGCATGTAACCTGACAAACACTACATCAGCTAGGTGGTCAAGGTGATCAACAGTGATAAACCATGGGATTAAATTGGCACTTTATATCTGTGGTCTTGCTTCGAAATATGGTTAACTTCCGTCTAATTAAGAGAAAAATATTAGAAAAATCTCAATAGAAGGACATTTTACAAGATACCTAATACAGATATAGATATAGCTGAAACCAAAATACCTAAGTACTCCTCAAAACTCTCAAGGTCATCAAGAACCAAGAAAGTCTAAGAAATTGTCACTGTCAATAGAAGCTTAAGAAGACAGGATCACTAAAGGTAACGTGACATCCTGGATGATATCCTGGAATAGAAAAAGGACAATAGGTAAAAACTAAGAAAATCTGAGTAAAGGACAGACTTCAATTAAAAATAATGTATTGATATTGGTTCACTAATTGTGACAAAAAGACCATACTAAGGTAAGATGCTAATCACAGGGCAAACTACTAGTGGGTTATGTGGGAATCTCCATAATCTCCTCATGATTTTTCTACAAATCTAAAACTGTTCTAGAAAATAAAGTTTATTAGAAAAATAACTAAAATGAAAGAGCATGTAAATAGGGTTTTGTTTTGAATAAATTCCTTAAAAGGCATGTTCTTCTCCCATTCTCATGTTTTTTTAAAAATCACAAGCACACAGAAAAAAATAGCATTTTTAAAAATTCATAGGAAATGTTTCTATCATGGAAGTATAATAAATTACTTTTCCCATCTTGCCATAATGAACAGAGATTAAGAAATTCAGGGTTATTTTTTCTTTAGGTTTATTATTGATTATGATCTTTAAAAAGTCATTTTTCCATTTGTAAAATAGATAAAATTTTACCTCATGGGAGGGTTATAAAGTTTAACGCAAGGATGCAATGAAATAAATAAACAGTTTATAAAAAGAATTACTTTAGGGCTAACATTATAATATCACAGCTTTTTAAAATACAATTTTCATCCATCTCACCCAGTGACCAGAGTATTTGACTTTCCTGTCAATGATGATGCCTATAATGATTTTATTCTTTTGTTGAATTTTCTTCACACAAATCAGCATGCACTTAAACTTTGCTTAAATACCAAGACATGCTGACACAGGCTGGGGACAGAATTACACAGATAGTCCACACCCTGGCTCCTGCTCAGTTTTTTAAATCCAGGACACGGTGTAACCCAGCAAGTCACTATTTCATGAATCAGCCCCTCGATGTGAGGGGGAAAGTCTTTGGCAACCTCACTGTGCTGTTCTAAGGTAAGAGAAGTGATTGCCTAGGGAAAAGACATCACGGCCACCACATGTACAGACTTGCTCTGCCCAGGATGTGGGGAATTTTACTTTGCTTGGAATCAGCCCCAGAATTCAAAATTAAGCTAACTACAGCTTGCTTTTCTAATATCCTAAAAATGCATGCTTTTGTAAGTCCCTAGGTGCTGGCTTTCACTATCCATGCTTGCTTTGCCTCTGCTCACCATCCCTGAGCCACTGGAGTTGATACACCGTTGCTTGATCTTGTCAGGTAACGTGAAACAGAGTGAGACAATCAGCTATTCAATTCAGTCACAGGTTTGAGTGTAGAAACAACCCCACATGTAATCAGAAGTCACAAGACAGTAAAGGTGACCGCGGCTCTGAAAAGAGACCTAAGTCTATACCAGAAACTAGGCAGCCAGGGGTATGGTAATCAACTTCTGTGGTATCTGTTTTCTTATGGTTTGTGCTATCACTGTCTAATTCAAGAGAATCTCACTTGGTTGGACCAACAGAAGACAGGCAGGCTGTTCTTCTGTGGAACCTGCTGGGTCTAGTCCCTGGCCTAAGGTAATTTCCAACTGCTCCTTTTCTTCCCTCGTGTAGGTCCATGGAACTCATGGTGATCAAGACTTAGGATTCATGGTAGCTACTGACCAAGAATTTTATGGAACATAAATTCACCACATGATTTTAAAGTTGTAAGACTTGAATCCCATAGCTTGCATTCCATTTCTCTTTAATACTATGCCTACTGCATCTATCCCTGGAGATTCCTGTTTCTTCTCATCTGCAAGATTGGCTGTGAGTGGATCATGTATTCCCTGGTACTTTCTTGTCAACTGTATGGACATGCACACCATTTTTGCTTTAGAAGTTTAGACTTAAGTACTATAGGAATGCTGACACCAGAAAATAATGTAATAAGCATGGAGGAAGTTGTAAAAACTAATAAATTAAATACAAGTCTTCCAGTCATAGTCCCCAGTCTGAGGTTGTGGGATAACATCCTTTGTTTGCAGTTCTTGTTCGTAAGAGTGAAGTTCATAAGAAATAATAAAGAAAAATGTTGATTGGGTTCTTATTTGGGGGAAATGTGTATTTTTCAGGAACTTTCAACCGCATGTTACCAAATTCAGTGGGCATTTTCACAGAAACAGGTATTTAAAGAATTACTACCTCCCTTAAACATACTGAGATACTTACATCCCTATCCAGAATTCTTTGAATGCTAAGGAGTTATTAATTTACTCAAAAAGAAGAATCTGACTCCAAATTTTATTTCTATCATTTGACTCATTATAGTAACTAATGAGAATTTTATTAAATATATATGTGATTCTGAAACAAATGTACGAGGCTCTGTGGCTTAGTTTCTAATTTCATTATCATGTTCTACTCAGCAATGTTGCTTGGACTAAATGCTAGTCTAGGATTTTTTCTTTAGTCCTTAGATACAGAACTTCATCTAATGGAGTTTAGGCTTAGTTCCACAAAGTCACTAGAAAACTTTGTTCATTTATAATGCAAACCATTTACACTAAGAATTTTTTTCTTTCCAGATATCGACCTCAGAAATGAACCAAGGACAGACATAGGCTTAATGACTATGGAGGCAGGGAATAAAGCAAAAAGAATGTTTTAAAGCTGACGATGAAACTCCCCCTTAGAATTATGGCACCACAGATTTATATCTGCCTAGAAGCCTAACTATTCCTGTCACTGGTCTGGGAGCCCTTAGTCTAGGGACACACCAAAACATTCTTACTTTAAAATTCTCATCTCTCTGGATGCCACATGTACCCACACCTTTATAACTCTATATCTTTACCCTCACTGCAACCTTCTTACAACATTTGGACAATGTGTTTTATATTCCATTTAGCTGACTTCCTATGGAAAGGAATTATCTAAATACATTAATTGCTGTCAGTCCCACAATAGGACTTGCCTTTTTTCTTTCCTTTCTAAAACTTTTTTCCCTAGCATTTATCTTATTCTGGTCTCTTTTGTATATCTATTACTACAGTAGTATATAGCAATAACTCACCACATTTCAGATTTGTAGTTGTATCAGATGAATAGGTACCATAAGCACAAACAAGAGCAAGATGGTATTATAAAATCACAAAGGAGAATCATATACGATAAACATTCCCTTCTTCCTCATCCTCTATATGTGAATGGGAGAATTAATATAGGTTGACATAATGGCAGGGATGTTGGTACTTTAATATATAACAGTAAATGAAGAAGTGCAATTGAAAAAACCTATCTTGTGGTCGGTCATTACTGACTTGAAGTTTTAGTTCACAGGACATTTGTTTTGTTCTACATACAGTGTTTACAAAGCTTTGATAGAATTGCAGGGAAGCACCAAAAGGGGAAAATAGTATTGTAATTAATATTAATAAGCAGCCATAATTAATACCACCTCTGAAATATTTTTGTCTAAATTTTAAAAGGATCCTATGATCAACAAATGGTGCTGGTATAACTGGATAGCCATATGATAAAGAATACAGTTGGACCCTTATTTCACACCATGTATAAAAACTAACTGAAAATGGATCACTGACCTAAACTTTCATGACCTTGGATTAAGCAACGGTTTCTAGATGTGACCTAAAAGCACAAGTGATAAAAAAACAGATAAATTGGATTTCATCTAGATTAAAAACTTAATGATAACTACGTGAGGATATATGTTATTCTGTTTAATTGTAGTAATCATTTCACAGTGTATATGTACACCAAATTATCATGTTGTGTACTTAAATATATATAGTTGCTATTTTAAAAAATATATAAATTACAAGATTAAAAACTTTTTGCTTCAATGGACACTGTCAAGAAAGTGAAAAGACAACCCACAGAATGAGAGAAATTGCAAATCATATATATCTAATAAGGAACTTGTACCCAGAATACATAAAGAATCATTCTACCACAAAAATAAAAAGACAACCCAATTTAAAAATGGGCAAAGGATTTGAATAGACATTTCTCCAAAGAAGATATACACATGTCCAATAAGCATTTGAAAAAAATGAACATCATTAGTCATTAGACAAATGCAAATCAAAACCATAATGAGACACTATTTCATACCCACTAGAATGGCTATAATCAAAATGACAATGACAAATGTTGGCAAAGTTATGGAAAAACTGGAGTCTTCATACATTGCCAATGGTAATGTAAAATGGTACAATGGTTTGGAAACAGTATGATAGTTCGTCAAAAAGTTAAATATAGAGTTACCATATGAGTCAGCAATTCTACTCCTACTGGATCCACTCCTAGTTATATCCCATGAAAAAATGAAAACAAATCCACACAAATTCATAATAACCAAAAAGGGGAAACAACCCAAATGTGCATCAACTGAGAAATGGAAAAATCTGTGCACCACAAAAAATGGTACAATTTTGTATGATTTGGCCATAAAATGAAGTATCAATAGATGTTATAATATGGATGAACCCTGAAAACATGATGGTAAGGGAAAAGAAGTCAAACAAAAAGACCACACATTATATTACTTCATTTGCATGAAATGTCCAGAATAGGCAAATCAATAGAGAAAGAAAGTATATTAGTGGTTGTCAGAGCCTGGGAGAGAGGGAAACGGAATGACTGGTAACAGGTACTGAGTTTCTTTTTGGAGTGATGGAAATATTTGGGAATTAGATAGCAACAACAGTTGCAAAATCGTAAACATACTAAAACCGTGGAGTTGTACTCTTTAAAATGGTAAACTTTCTGGTATATGAAATATCCATAGTTTAAGGTAAAGAAATTATGGTTCGAAAAGGCTGAAGACTCCATTAACATTGGAGGCTGGTGGTATAAGTGCGCTGAATTAGGCTAATGGTTCTCAAAATGTGGTTTGCAAATCAGCAGCATCAGTGTCACCTGGAAATTCGTTAGGTATGCACATTCTCAGGTTACACCCCAGATCAAATAAGTCAGAACCTCAGGAAGGGGGAGCCCAGCAATCTGTGTTTTAACAAGCTCTACGATGATTTTGATGAACACTCAGGTGTTGAGAGTCACTGGATTAGTTACAACTTTAAAGCCTTCCTGCTCTCCTGGTCGCTAGATGTGTAGCCTTTGGCAAGTTTCTTGACCTTTCAGTGCCTCAAATTACTCAACCAGAGAAATCATTCCTCACAGGGTTATTATGAGCACTAAACGTTTAAATACAAGTAATCTGCTTGGAAGAGAGTTTGCCACTCAATGAGCAGAGTACTCATAATAAGCTATTATTATGCAATAGTACTGAGCTGATACAGGAAACAAATACAGATGCCCTCTCTTGGGGAAATTAAGCCACAGATCTAAGTTTAAATTTTCTAGTAGCCACATATAAAAAGTAAAAAGAACTAAGATAAAGTAATAGCATATTTTATTTAACCCAATGTATTAAAAGTATTATTAATTCTTGGGGCGCCTGGGTGGCCCAGTGAGTTAAAGCTTCTGCCTTCGGCTCAGGGCTCAGGTCATGTTCTCGGGGTCCTGGGATGGAGCCCTGCATCAGGCCTCCCTGCTGAGCAGGGAGCCGGCTTCCCCTCCCCGTCACCACCGCCCCCCCCACCTCTCTGCCTACTTGTGATCTCTGTCAAATAAATAAGTAAAATCTTTTAAAAAAAATTTAAAAAATAAAAATATTATCATTTCAACATGTAATCAACATAAAAAATGTTTAGATAGCTTGCATTCTCTTTTTCAAACTGAATCATCAAAATCCTATATATTTTATACTTAGAGAACATCTCAATTTGGACTAGCCACATTTCAATTGCCCAGTAGTCACCATTGGCTGATTCCTGGTGTATTGGACCACAAAGCTCTTAACTCGAATGCTGAGCTCTTTTCCTCGCCTAAAGTTCCTAAGACTTGCAGCATGTTGTCTGCCTGAAGGGAATAATCAGATGGGGAAAAGTCATGAAGCATCCTTTCCTGACATATTCCATCTTAAAAGGTGATACTGGTTTGCAGATGAGCCTCAACCTATGTCCTCAACTGCATATTGTTACACAAGGATGATCTGGTGAACTGCCTGAGGAGAATCTTAAGGGAGAAACATAGTAGGCTGCAGGCTTTCTTGTACTGCTCCCTCTTTTATCCATAGAGTCTAGAAAACTTGCCAGACACAAAGCAGACACTCAGCACAATTTTTTCAATTAATGAATAAACATTAAGAGTGCTTTTCTAACTTAACTTTTAATTTTATTATAATTTTTCAAATACCTGAAAACATCTAATAATTTCTTTCACAATGTCTTTACTTCTCATAAGCAGATCCAGGTTTTGTTTTTTATTTTTATTTTTATTTTTTTTAAAGATTTTATTTATTTATTTGACAGACAGAGATCACAAGTAGGCAGAGAGGCAGGCAGAGAGAGAGGAGGAAGCAGGCTCCCTGCTGAGCAGAGAGCCCGATGCGATGCGGGGCTCGATCCCAGGTCCCTGGGATCATGACCTGAGCGGAAGGCAGAGGCTTTAACCCACTGAGCCACCCAGGCGCCCCCAGTTTTTGTTTTTTAAATTGATTTGCTTATGCTTCTCCTTACATTTAAATATTCATCAAGCGCTTAATAAAGATTAGGTTTCAAAAGCATGAGCCCATAATAGTATTGCTAATATTAGGGGTGTATTTTCTGTTACAGAAGACATATTTCATATTTATGTAAATAACATACAAATATCACAAATATAATTTTGTTTGGATTTTTTTATTGTGATCTAAGAATAAACAGAAGGAAATATCCAGAGTTTCAGTATTGATGAGCATTCCTCATTCTCAGTAGCAGTAACTATGGGACAAATTTTTACATTAAGGGGCCATATGCCTGGATAAAGCTGACATTACTACAGCAAGTAACCTGCAGAAACACTGTTGACATGTGGGTGGAGTGGTTTCCCAGAGAGGTTGCTACCTGGCATGAATTAGTTTCTTACTGAGTTCCTAGGATCCTAGAAGCAAGATGTTGTGGTAGTTAACTCAGAGTAAAAGACAAGGTCCTATTAACAACCCAGAAGGCTTCTTTGACTCACTCTATACTTTTCCTTATGCTCATTCTCCTCCAGCCACACTAGCCTCCTTCCTGTTCATCAGATACACCAGGTTTTCTCCAACCTTCCTGCTCTGCTGAATGTTCTCCCCCCGCCACAAATCCACCTGGCTACCTCCTTTCACTTCCAACCTTGCTCAGATGTCGCCTCCCTGAGTTCTACCCTGATTGCACTATTAAATACAGTCACTTCCCCACATTCCACCCCGGACCCCTCATTTTCTTAAGCCTACTTTTTACCCCACTTAGCACTTACCACCCCTTAATATATGATACACCACCCTGTGTCGTTCCTCATACTAGAATAAAAGTATCTCAAGGTCAGAGATTTTGTCTGTTTTGTTCACTGATGTACCGTTTCCTAGAGTAGTGGCTGGTGTACAGCAGGCACTCCATAAATCCTTGTTGAATGAACAGTTCACTCATAGAACAGATTCTTCAATAGATTTTTTTCCCTTTTCACTTTTTAAGCCCATTCTAGTATTAAGATCATCCGGGAGGTTTTGCAAGCCTGAATGAGAAGTTGAACTCTCCCCACTTTTTGGTTGGGCTTGCTCACTGAAGGGTCCTGTCTCTGGAATTCATTTCTCTGGGCAGGTTGCCAGAGCCTGAATTTGTCGTCTTTAGTGTATGATGCAAGATTTAGGGTTTTTGTTTTTCTTTTTGGAGGGGCGTGTTTTAATTTTGGCTAACTTTATTGTTTTGTCTGGGGTTTTATTCTTGTGTTGAGTTTTGTTTGTCTGGGTTGATCAAGCAATTTAGCAACTATTCTTCAGAGCTATGGAATACTAGAAATTAGAGCTGGAAAAGACCTCATGGTTGATCCAGTCCATCCCCCTTGCCATTGAAGTCTTGCTCTTCATAATACAATGTCCATGGCTTTGTTCAATGAGGTTTTAAATGTCCTCAGAGATTCCTTTAGGCGCCCACTCAACTAACCTAATACTCTCAACAATTAACAAAAATTCCCAGAGTATGTCTAAACTCTCCCTTTCATATTTTCATTTTATTTATATCTGTAGTCCAAGGTAGCAGGCCTTTTCTCTTACAGGATTTTACATCTTTCAAAGAAGTGTGGACTTACATTTCTGCTCTCAACAGACTTATATTTCTGCTCTTAACAGTTCTTTAGCCAAACTCTACATGTGTTCCTACTTTTCTTCATTCTCTTCAATTTTGGTTTTGCTTAGTAAATTCTTTCAAACTCCTCACCTTGATTTTTAGTATGTGTAGTTTCACTAGTCATCCACTGAATGACTGTAAAACAATGCTTTTCCTTCTGAAACCTTAAGACAAAGCACTGCCATCTACCATATGAAATTGCAAATATATCCAATTTGCTGCCATAATCAAGCTAGGCTGTTTTTATTTTATTCATCAGAATATTAAACAAGTTCTGTGCAATGCTATTCCCTTGCCTTTAAAATTTTGATGGTAATTGTGTAATATCAGACATCTCACTTAAGCCCTTTGTACTTTTGTTTTTATATCTGCAAAAGGAGAGAATAACAGCAGCAGCCTCCTTTGCTATAATCTTACGAAAATAAAGATGTTATTATAGGGCTAGAAAGAGACCTTTCAGAGATAAAAACCTTTCATTTCCTAGCTTTCAGACAGAATCACATAGGATAAATTATTTTCAATACTATGAAGTTCAAATGGCACTCTTTTTTCCCCTGGTTTATAGTAATTTATGCTAAATCAGTGCAACTCAAACTAATTGAAGTGAAGGGCAAATTTCACAAGTTTCCAAATGCCATGGACTGATTTTTGTAAAATACAAAAATCATAGAGTTGGGGGAAGTGGTAATGTCAAAGTGCTCTAAGAGTTACTTTTTGTATTTATCTTTTCCTAGACAGGCACTGGTCCATGGACCCTACTTTGAGTGGCCCTAACAATCATTTTCCTCACTTTCAGATTCAGATACTTTATAAATATTTCCCTTCTGAAGATTCACATAATACTTGCTTTTACTTTTCAGCTTGTTTTCTGCCTCACTTGAAAATCAACTTTTAGAAAACAGAAGAGCCAATCAATTAATCATTTTCCCAAAACATTTGGTTACATATTTCCCATTTATTTATTTTCACTTTTTCCAAAGTGTAATAATCCCTAATTTACTTTGTAAAATCAAATCTAATGAAAAATACTTTTACAAAAGAAAAAAAAAAACAACAACAATCTCTTGGGGTTTATACCAAGTCAGTACTTTACAGGATAGTCTCTTGGTCAAACAATGCCAGCAGCCTCACTTCTCAAACTGCCCCTAGTCTCTAGCAATCCTGACCAATGCTAGAGCAACACTGTTAACAGCAGAAATCCACCAACTTCCAAGAAGGTAAAAAACACTCTCACTTATTCCACCCTGCCTGGCACTCTGCCATCAACCTGCACTTTTTGGATTTAAGACACAGATTATATGTCAGCAATAACTGGAGTAGCTATTACATAAGCTGGTTATGAGATGCCATGTGCTTTCAACCGGCATCTTTTATAGTTTGGACATTACAAAAATTTAGTTTTAGCACTCTTTTCTGAAATAAGCTTCTCTTATTTTTAGTGGGTTTTAATTATTTTGAGAGGGAATTAAATAAAAATATACTGAAATATCATTTCTCCAGGGAATAAAAAAAATAAAGTTTATAGGAAAACATGAAATGTGAGGAAATATTAAATATAGTAAACTGCACAAATGTAATACATAACTTACACATTGGGCTTTTTATGATCTAAAAATCTATTCCAAGGAAAAGAAAAAGTGAAATTTGAAGACTTATGAGCTTGTTTCAAAAAATACTAAAAATAAGTTCCAGCTGGTGTGAGAACATGGTAAAGGTATAACATGGTACCAGGGTAAATAATAGCACAGGATGGGTGAGGCACTAGAGAGGGAAACTTTAAATGCAGAACATTTTATACTGCTTTTTAAAGGGATTTTTACAAAAGTAAGAAAACATACATACACACATCAATAGCAGAGAAAATGTACTAAAACAATATATCAGATGATGTTTTCTTTACACAGTTTTCCAAGAGTAAGCACATGGCTAATATGGATTAATCACTAATGAATTTAATAAAGTGAATAGATTATTAGGTCCTAGAGCCAGTTATGGTTATTTTATTTTCTAATGTTTCAATGTGCCAGATGTTTCATAAAAATAGTTTTTACTATTTAAAATGATTTATGAAGCTAGAATGCCCAACTTTTATTTCTGTGTTAAAATTTAAGAGTTAAAAATCATTAACAAACAGAATTTGCAGTTCAGTTAGCAGTCACTGAATGTAAAAAGAGTTCTTAAAATGCTCCTCTTCAGAGCCATTCTCGTTCCCATAGAAACCAATGTGAGATCCTGGAAAACAAGGTAAGTTCTAAAATAATCACCATTATAAATACCCATTATATAAATGTAAATACAGGCAATTGAAATGATTTAGATGATTTTGAAATTGCATATCATTTCCCAAACCATAATGATTCCTTCAGAGTGGTTCTTGTCTGTCATATAAATACAGCATTTACAAAATTTTTAAAATTCTTATGATTTATCTGTGAGACCATAATCGCCTTTTCAAACAAGTCTTGGGCATGCAAATATTGATTTTTGAACATGTATTTTGGTGCAAGATGGAAATTTTGGCTGGGCTTTTCCTTTGTGGTAGATTAAGTACTTATCATTATTAGTATTTCAATTTTATATAACTATTTCTTTATTCATTATTAATTGTTCTACAATGAGATCTAGATTTTTGGAGAGTTATTTTACAATTATAACTTTCACATTTTTACTTATGCAAGCATTTTGTCACATTAAAAAAGCCAAGAACTCTTTTTTTATTGAGATAGTAATTCTTCTGAGAGTCCAGAACCAGCCACTGAGTATAGAGCACTCATAATATTAATGAAGATGTGAGTGTGTGTTCACAGATATATACGCCTCTAATAGATAAGCCTCCTAGGGATAGGAGCAAGAGCATTTCAGGGGTAAAGCTCTAATAGCAAGAAACAAGCATCTTAATTTAGTATGGCTGTTGAAGGAGTTCTGGACATGCCACCCCAAAACATGTCACTTTGGTGTAGTGATTATTTTGAGGGAAAGGCACCTGAAAAACAACAGATATAGGGGGAGGTTTTCTTTGAACTTCCCTTATCGGCCTAAAGACAGAGCCTTCAAAAGGAATTCAGTTGTCATAAATCCCCTTCCTGGGATTGACTCCTACCACGGGGAGGGAACTAGAAGTCAAGTCAACACACAGACACACTTTGTCATAAATTATCATATTTCCTATCTATTCCTATTCTTCTAACAGCCCATTCATCTTTCCTAAAAATAACTTCCTCTCCCCTAAATTGCCTACATCCCCTCCTTCCGCTGTTAAAGATGGCATACAAGCTCTCAAATCTCACCTCTTCTTTGGGTATTCACTTTTTCTTTTCCTGTGATGCCCTGGTGTGCATAATAATAAAAATTAATAAGTTTGTTTACCTTTGCTCCTGTTAATCTGCCTGTTGTCAATTTATTTTATAGACCCAGTTATTGAACCTAGGAGAACAAAGGGAAAGTCTTTTCTCCCCTACACCATTAAAAGAGCCACAAGTTATAGACTAGTCATGCAGTATTGTTAGCTGGATCAATGATCAGAAAGTCAGGTATTTTCTCTTACATTTCATCTAAACACTTGCTTCTTAAAAGGCAGTCTCCAGGCCAGCAAAATGAAAGCTTGTTAAAAATGTAGAATTTCGGGCGCCTGGGTGGCTCAGTGGGTTAAGCCACTGCCTTCAGCTCAGGTCATGATCTCAGGGTCCTGGGATCAAGTCCTGCATCAGGTTCTCTTCTCAGCAGGGAGCCTGCTTCCCTCTCTCTCTCTCTGCCTGCCTCTCTGCCTGCCTCTCTGCCTGCTTGTGATCTCTGCCTGTCAAATAAATAAATAAATAAAATCTTAAAAAAAAATGTAGAATTTCAGGGGCGCCTGCGTGGCTCAGTGGGTTAAGCCTCTGCCTTTGGCTCGGGTCGTGATCTCAGGGTCCTGGGATCGAGCCCCAGATGGGGCTCTCTGCTCAGCGGGGAGCCTGCATTCCCCCTTTCTCTCTGCCTGCCTCTCTGCCTACCTGTGATCTCTCTCTCTCTCTAATAAATAAATAAAATATTTTTTTAAAAATGTAGAATTTCAGGCCCTAGGTAGACCAGCTGATTCAGAAGCTGCATTTTAATAAGATCACCAGAGGTGAATGCATATTAAAGTTTAGAAACATAGCCAGTCTCAAATATTTGCTCCAAGCAAATTCTAGCTTAATTCCAGGTGAACTGATGGAAGCTAAAAAAACCTACTAGGATATAAACTCTAAGAGGGGAGGGACTATATCTGCATGTGGCATCTGCATATCATATAGTTTAGAGCAAAATCCATAAACAATGTTAAATAACTTTGAGAAAATAGAATGGAAAATATCACATTATTACAAAAATGACATATTTCAGGTTTTATGTTTTTTAAAAAAAAGTTCTTATATTTCATTTTGTTTTTACTCACTTCCCCAAACCAAACCATTAAACAAACATACATCACATACAAAAATCAACTCAAAGTGGATGAAAGATTTAAATGTAAGACCTGAAGTTGTGAAATTTCTGAAAGAAAACGTAGTCAAGAGCTACATGACATTGATCTAGGCAGTAATTTCTTGGATATGACACCAAAAGCACAAGCCATAAAGCAAAAATAGAAAAGAGGTACTACATCAAACTAAAAAATTCTGCACAGAAAAAAATAATCCACAGAGGCAAGTTATAGAATGGGAGAAAATATGTGCAACCTATATGTAACTAATAAGGGGTTAATCTCCAAAATATATATGAACTCCTTACAATTCAATAGCAAAAACCCCAAAAACCAAATTAAGAAATGGGCAAAGGGGGGCACCTGAGGGTGGCTCAGTCAGTTAAGCTTTTGACTGTTGACTTTGGCTCAGGTCATGACCTGAGGGTCATAAGATCAAGTCCCACACTGAGTTCTGCATTGGGTGTGGGGCCTGCTTAAGATTCTCTCTCTGCCTCTGCCCCTCTCTCCACCTCATACATGCATCCTCTCTTGTTCAAAAAAAAAAAAAAAAAAGGAAAAAGAAAAATGAGCAAAGGACTTTAATAGACATTTCCCTAAAGAAAACATACAAATGACCAATAGGTATGTGAAAAGATAAACAACATCATGAAAAATCAAGGAAATGCAAATAAAAACCACAATGAGATATCACCATCTCACATCTATTTCTCAGGGTGGCAATAATAACAATAATGATAATGATAATAATAAAAAAAATGTAACATGTATTGACAAGGATGTGGAGAAATTATAACCCTTATGTACTGTTCTGGGAAATGTAAAATGATGTGGCCCCTATAGAAAACAATATGAAGATCTTCCCAAAAATTACAAATAGAACTATTATACAGTCCAGCAATTCCACTTCTGGGAATTTATTCAAAAGAACTGAAATCAGGATCTCAAGAAAATATCTGCACTCCCATGTTTTTTTGCAGCATTGTTCACAGTAACCAAGATATAGAAACAACCTAAATTCCCATTGACAGAAAAAGGGATGGAATATTACTCAGCCTTAAAAAAGAAGAAATTCTGCCATATTCAACAACATGGATGAACCTGGAGAACATTATGATAAATAAAATAAACCAGTCACAGAAGGACAAATATTGCATGATTCCACTTACATGGGGTGTTTATAATAGTCAAACTCATAAAAACAGAATAAAATGGTGATTGCCAGGGGTTGGAAAAAGAGAGAAATGGGGAATTGCTGTTAAAGTTTCAATTATTCAAAATGAGTAAGTTCTAGAGATCTGCTGTACAGCACCATGCCTATAGTTAATACTGTATTGTGCATTCAAAAATGTGAAAGGGTAGATATATTAAGTGCTCTTACCACAACAAATTTAAAAAAGTAGATCACAGCAGGGCTTACAGCTAGCTGCAGGTGTTCAGAGCCTGACCTCACAGTTACAGTCCACTTTTCTTAAAGACCTTCAAGATCTGTTTTAGGGGAAGGTGAATAAATAAAAAAGTGAACATGGAGCTGTAGATTTATATGAAATAAAAGATGTTCTATAAAAGATATCCCGAAGTCTACTTTCTATATCTCATCCTTTCTACATTTCCCTGCTTTTAGGTCCCTTGTTGCAAATTGCATATGGTTTAGTATGGTTTAGTATGCCCCACCCTTCCAAATTTCCATTTTCTCCTAACAGAGTTACACTTGCCTTTATCACAAATATATGTGAAATTTTGATGATCTTGTTGGTTAAATGCCCGAATGTTGTGACCCGGTGGGAAGAGGAAGGTCCTGAAGGTCTGTCTTATGGATTTAATTTCATCTAGGACCTGTCCTTTGGACACTCAGAGGCTCCAGCAAACAACTGTGTTCTGGAGGTTAGAAAGGACAGATTAAAAGATAGATAGGGCACAGCAAAAGTTGAGTACTTCTTGATGACAAGCACAGCTGGAATTAATTTTTTTTTCTAATCTCAAGAAGTGGTGTGAATTGCTAGAGGGTAGGAATCAACATCGTCATTCTTCTGATTTCAAACTCTTAGTATTTATTGTTCATCATATGTCAGGCATCCTTCTGAGTGTGCTTTATACGAAATAGTTTATTTAATCCTTCCAACAACCTCATAGAGAAGGTAACTGATTACTCCCATATCAAAGATGAGTGAACTGAGACCCAAGAGGGAAAGTAATTTTCTAGGGCCCCATAGCTGGTAAGCAGCAGAGCCTGAATTAACTCGAGTGATTCTGGCACCAAAGCTTTTTACATACCGCGGAAGGACATCCTAGAGACTTGATGTGTAGACCTGTCTCCTCAGTTCTTCATGGCTGGCTAATTAGCTGTACCTTCCTGAGGTCAAATGAAGTGACTCTGAAATCAGTCCTTACTCCAGATATCAGGCATTTAGCAGTCCCTGGCCATTTCTTCCTGGATAGAGATAAATATAGAAAGATCAATCTTGTAGAATCCATTCTGCCTAGTAACTGATAGTCATTCTACAGGAAACTTAAGGATTCAGGTATTTGTGGTATAACTATAATTATAAAGATCCCAAACAGGACTTCAAGGAAAAAAATATTTGCTAGAGACAAATTCAATCACCTACTATAAAATATGCTGCTATCTTGATTTCTTGTGAAGTTAAATATAATCAACCAATTACAGATATGATATATAGGAAAAGGCATAATTGTGATTGCAGAGCTTCTCTCTAATGTTATAGAGGGTTTCCTTGCTACACACAGCTAAGACAATCTTAAGATTCCATTTTCTTCCTCATTCTACCTCTTTGCTGTCTCTACTTTTGTCTACATTTATGTATTTCTGCCATTTTCCTACATATGTACATGTTCAGTAGTGTTAGAAAGAAATGATTTCAGGGTTCTTGTGTCAACTATCTGTCTCCACACACTGAGGTGTTTTTTTTTTCCTTATCCTTTAAAAAGCCCTTAGAATACAATAGCTCCATCACTTCTCAGCACTGTGACCTTGGCCACATTACAACCTCTTTGTCCCTTATTTCCCACAAGTACTAAATAGATTTAAATTGTATTCACTTAATCCAAAAAAAGGACTTGGCACAGTGCCTGATACAAAGTAAACACTAAATACATGTTAGCTATTATTATTATTATTATTACTATTACTACTATTAACTTGTGGAGGAACTCACTTCTTCCCAAAGTATTACCAAGATATCATCTAGGAAATAAAACCTACATTTAAAGACTTTCAGCGTTAGCAGGGAGGATCTGACAGATATTAAAGTTTAAGATCCTTATTTAATAAGAGCTAACATGTATTGATTACTTATTACATGCCAGGTATTGGGTTATGCCCCATACACCCACACACACACACACACACACACACACACACACACACATTTGTGTGTGTGTGTGTGTGTGTGTACATACAGAGAGAGTCACTTAATCTTTGCTTTAACTCTACAAATCACTAAAATTACTTTAGAGAAACTAAGCAATTTGCCTAATCCTCCTGTGTAAGAATTGAGTCTAGTATAAAGTCCATCAAATATGATTCTTACATGCTTAAGTTAGGAAAGCAATAATGACTCTTACATTTTAATAGCAATCATTTCCCAGAGTTTTTCCATGTGCCATGCCCATTTAAATGTGAAGTTGCTCATTATGGCATGTGCCATGATAATTAAAATACATTATTTCAGGGGTGCTTGGGTAGTTCAATCGGTTAAGCCTCTGACTCTTGATATCAGCTCAGGTCTTGATCTCAAAAAAAGTTATTTCAGTGGTTCCAGCATTCTGGACTTAATGGATCAGTAAATTTTTCAATTTCAAAAATTGGAGACTTAACATAAAATTGTTGTTTTTAATTATTCCTGTAAATATATTCAATTTTATGAGGGAAATCACTATATCACCATTGATTTTTTTCTTTTGCGAATTGATATAAACATCAATCACATATCAGATAAATTAAATAATGCACTTAGAATTTGGCATTCCTGACTCCTTGGCCAAATTTTTTATAGCACTTTAAAAAATTCAGATACACTTCACATAACATAAAATTTATCATTTTAAAGTGTACACTTCAGTAGTTTTTAGTATATTCACTGTTTAGTATATTCACTGATAGTATATTCAACCATCATCATTACCTAATTCCAAAATATTTTTATCATCCCACAAACCTCATACCTATTAGCAGTTAGTCCCAATTCCCCCCTTCCTCATCTCCTGGCAGCCATTAATTTTTCTGTCTCTATGGATACAACCTCAGGCAAATCTTTTATTTCTGCACAAAATGGCTGTCTCAGATCTATGATTTGTTTTCTATTCCTTGCTGCCTAAATCAAACTGCCTGCCCAAAGCTTTACCTTGGTGTGTCGTTCCCAGTGGCATATGTAATATATATGATAGACAGCATGAAAGTACAAAATTCTAAGAGGTCCCATCAGGGTTAGCAAATGCCGCCATACTTAAAAATTTTAATATGAAGAAATATACCATATATTTTCTATATTTACACTGTCCACATTTACTTAGAGTTTTAGTTTACTTCTAATTTTAATTCCAATTTTAGATTTTCCTCATCTTTTCCTTCTCTTCTTTTGGTATTTATTCATATAACATGTCAAATTACATACATTTTTTTTTAAAGATTTTATTTATTTATTTGACAGACAGAGATCACAAGTAGAGAGGCAGGCAGAGAGAGAGAGGAGGAAGCAGGCTCCCCGCTGAGCAGAGAGCCCGATGCGGGGCTTGATCCCAGGCTGGGATCATGACCTGAGCTGAAGGCAGAGGCTTTAACCCACTCAGCCACTCAGGCACCCCCAAATTACATACATTTTGAACTTAATTTGAAGGCTGCTAATGTTTTTAGTAACCACTACAAATCAAAATAGTATTAATAAGGGCCATCTAATTTTTTTTTATATTTACATCTAATTGAGGTTCCCAAATTCTGGTCCAAATCTGTGCTATATTTACTTGCTCTATTCTCTGTACATCCATACGCTCTTCATTTCTCAGATAATTTCCATTTAAAATAGAAATTCAAATGTATTACTATGTTCCATTGTGATTTATCGGTTTACATGTCTCTGAATGGACTCTGAACTCCTGGAACAGAAGGACTTTGTTTATATCTGTTTGATTTCCAATATGGTGCCTGGTGCATGGCATGAGCTAACACACCTACTGTTGTTGAATGAAGGAACAGGATTTAAATATACAAGCAAGCATATGTATCAAAATTTATACACCTAATTATATGTTATATTACATTATAATATTACATACACATGTAAGTTTTATAAGCTCACAGCTACATTAAAAATATTTAATATTTGAAAAATTCAAAATGAAATATTTGAACACCACAAAGTATAAATATATCGAATTTTACATTGTTTGATTTTATAATAACCTGAAAACTAGTTATTACACACAGAAACACACTCTATTACAGCGTAATTGCAAGATGGAGGAACAACGAACAAAGGGCAGAGTGGAGATGCAAGTCAGGTAAACAAACCTGTATTTGGGCTGTGTAGCACTACTTGACTGACTTTGGCTATTTCTTTCTGAATCTGAATTTTCTGTGACGTGGAGATATTTAATACCATGCTTAGGGATCGGTTTAAGATTGGGGCTAATCTATATGAAGGGCCCGACACTTAGCAGGCCCTTGAGGAATCTTAGCGGGCACTTTATCCCTCAGACTTAAACTAAGTAAAGGTGTTTAATTTTTCTACACATTGTGAGTCTTTTCCAATGAGGAAAACCTACCCGGATGCCAAATTTGCCAATTCAGAGAGCCCAGATAAAACAATAAAGGCATAAAATGATCCATCTCTAACTCCGACGGATTGCTAAACCCGCAGGAAGCGCTGGGCAGACCTCCAGTATCCCAGCATTCCTTGCGCTGCTCCCGTTGCTCTTCTACCGCGTCTCGATGGTAGAGCCGGCCTCAGGGGCGCCTCGGCGTTGGTGGCTTCGGTGAGGAAAAGTGAGAGTTCCAACTTTCCTCTTGGCCTGAGAGGTTTTTGGCGCAGAGCGTCGTCATGTCAGAGAAAAAGCAGCCGGTGGATTTGGGTCTCTTGGAGGAGGACGACGAGTTCGAGGAATTCCCTGCCGAAGGTAACCGGCTGGGCCCCGGCCTCTGGGCCGCGCGGACGGTGACTCAGGCCTCCGGGTAGAGTCGGCGCGGATTTCCCGGGGGCGCCGGCGGGAAGTCCAGACCCCTGCGGCCGGCTCTCGAGGTTCTGCACGCGCGACCTTCAATGCGACCGGCTTTGGGTTCGGGGTGTCTCGGTGGGCCTCGCTAGTGAGGCTGAACGCCTTCTGCTTCCTCATTGGGAGGAGCCATGGTGACCCGGGCCTCTAGCCCTGAGTCCGGGATGGTTGGTCTTTTTTTTTTTTTTACCCGCCACCTCGTTCATATCTACATATATCTCTTTTTTCTTTATTTTCTTGTAGTATAGCAGCCTTCCTTTGTCCTTAAACCACCCAGAATTAAATTGCTGTACCTGGTTAGGCCAGTATTGCTTACTTTTAGGACTTCACAAATGAAGCCATTTAAGTAGGATCAGGTGTTGGTGGATAATAACACGTTGTTACCTTATCCTTGTTTCTCATTTTTGATCACTTCAAACTAACAGAAAATCCTAAAACGTTACATTTTTATTAGTTTCATGGTTACCAAGAGTAGTTTTCTCATTGTAAGGGATAGCAAATAGCTAATATTTATCGAGTAATTACTTGTCTGAGTGCTTTGCTTGTATTCATTTTAACAATTCTAGCAACTAGGTACCAGGATTACCGTTTTTCAGATAAAGAAATTGAAGTTTGGAACTATTAAGAAAGTTTGTCGAATGTCATATAGCTGGCTAGAAATCATGGATACCTTCTAGGTATCCAAGGAACGATGCTCTGCTTCTGTTTATTTTTTTATAAATAAAACCCAAAATTTATTAATTGTTGTTGCCAGGTAGGTTTCCAGAATTACTTGCTTTATTATTTGTTGTGTGTAGGATAAATATTTGTTCTTGTAAGTAAAGGCTGCTATTAGTAGCCTTTCTGAAGGTGGTAGGAAGAGAATTGTGATCAATAGTGTACCGATCTGTTATGTTAAGCAATTACAACTTCGCCAAAATTGTCCTAAGGTATATACCCCATTGTGATCCTATTGTGCATAAAAAACCACATAGCTTGAACATTTGTTCTTCTTATTTATGGCGTACTCTGTTATTTTCCTAAGTGGAAGAAGACATTAGTGTTCATAGGACTCATACACTAACCCAAAGCACATTTCAGTTATGGGATTCATTATATATTGAGGGGATTGTTTTGTTGTTGTTGTTTTGATAGTGGATTTATCTGTCCAGACATGTTTTCTCTCTCTCTCTCTTTTTTTTTAAATAAGATTTTATTTATTTATTTATTTGAGAGAGACCGCACAAGTGGGGGTGGGGGAGGGACAGAGTGAGACAGAGAAGCACACTCCCACCTGAACAGGGAGCTGGAGCAGTTTTGGATCCTAGGACCCAGGACCCCAGGATCATGACCTCAGCTGAAGGTAGATGCTTAACCCACTGAGCCCCCCAGGCCCCCCAGACATGTTTCCTTTACCTCACTGTTAAGTTGGTTTGTAATCTCACACTGAGCTCTTCAGTAGAAAACTGGCTTATTGAGGGCAGGATCAACTTTTTACTCAGACTTCATATTTCATACAGCTTTTACCCATTGTTTATCACATACAAGGTACGGTGGTAGGCACTTTGTTTACATTATATAGTGTAACTGTCACTACAACTGTGAGGAAATCGATGCTTAGATTTCAAAAGCTTGCCATTAAGTAGTCAAGCCAGGATCTGAAAGGTCTGTGTGACTCCCCAACACAAGCTTTATTTTTAACATTTAACAAAGTGCCTGGCACATAGTAGGTGGTTAATAAATGCTTGTTGAGGAGCACCTGGGTGGCTCAGTCATTAAGCCTCTGCCTTCAGCTCAGGTCATGATCCCAGGACGCTGGGATCAAGTCCTACATCAGGCTCTCTACTCAGCGGGAAGCTTGCTTCTCCCTTTCTCACTCCTGCTAGTGTTCTGTCTCTCGCTGTGTGTCTGTCAAATAAGTAAAATTTTAAAAGTAAATAAATAAATGCATGCTTGTTTAATGAATAAACTTGCATTTTAAAGTACGTAGGTGAGGGCGCCTGGGTGGCTCAGTGGGTTAAGCCGCTGCCTTCAGCTCAGGTCATGATCCCAGGGTCCTGGGATCGAGTCCCGCATCGGGCTCTCTGCTCAGCAGGGAGCCTGCTTCCCTTCCTCTCCCTCTGCCTGCCTCTCTGCCTACTTGTGATCTCTGTCAAATAAATAAATAAAATCTTTAAAAAAAAAAAAAGTACGTAGGTGAGGGACACCTGGGTAGCTCAGTTGGTTAAGCCACTGCCTTTGGCTCAAGTCATGATCCCAGGGTCCTGGGATGGAGTCCTGCTTTGGGCTCCTTGCTCAGCAGGGAGCATGCTTCTCTCTCTGCCTTTGCCTGCCACTCTGCCTGCTTGTGCTTCTCTCCCTCTCTCCCTCCCTCTCTCTCTCTCTCTCTCTCTCTCTGACAAATAAATAAATAAATAAAATATTAAAAAAAAAAGTAAGTAGTTGAGAATTGACTGCTTAGAGAGTTCTAGAGATAACTGAATACCTAATGATACACATGATTTTTCTCAGCAACTTTGATTTCAGCAGCTTTTTGCAGAATATGTAGTTTGTTCTTATTCGAAGTTTATGTTGTGAGCAGCAATTTGTTCGAAGTCTTGGTAGTTATATAGTAAAAAATTCTTTAAAGTTAAGAGAAAAAGCAGAGAATTTTTTTAGGAAGGAGGGTCTTAGGGAGAGCAAATTTTAAGCAGGCCCCATGCCCAGCACAGAACCTGTATCAAGGTCTTGATCTCACAGTCCTGAGATCATGACCTGAGAGTCGGTTGATTAAATGATTGAGCCATCCAGATACCCTGTGAATTCTATTTATTTATTTATTTATTTTAAAGACAGCCTGTTGAGATCAACCAGTTTATTAAAATTAAGTAATTCAGCACTTAACTGGTCTTTATAGAATATTTGTTGTCTTCAGGTTTGAATGTGTAAAACCTAGTTCATTTAGGAATATTTCCATTTAGAATGAGAAATAACATTGAAATACCATTGTTTTGCTTAGGTTTCTGTGTTTCTTCTGTGGTTCATAATTTAGATAGGTTCCTTTCATGTTAATTTGAATTGAGATTTTGGTGGGTACAAAATTAGCCCAATAGGTGAAACCAATAAATATTTACTAATAAAAACGGCTCTTATAGAAAACAAAACTAAGAGAAAAAACCTGGAGAAATATCACCAAGGAATTATTGAATTATTTCCCTTTTGAAACTGTACGTTTTTTGTTCGTTTGTTTTTTATGGCCAAGTCATGTTTCAGTCTTCATTGCTGTTCAGTGTGATCCATGGACCAGCAGTTTTGGCATTAACTGGCAGCTTATTAGAAATGCAGTTTCTCAACCTAGGCTTACTGAATTAGTTGGGACTTTACCAAGATCCTTTAAAGATTTGTATGCACTTTACAGTTGGAGAATAACTAAATGGCCCATTTTGAATTTTTTAGTATTTGAATTTTCAGTTCAATGATTATGACCTGAATTATTTTCCAGGTTCTCTGCTTTCTTTGGAAATTCTCTTTCTTGTGGTTGTCTTTATAGTAAATGTGCCATTGTCAGACACAGTAACAGATACAACATAAAATGGCCTATAATCATCTTTTCTACTATAGGAGGTCTGATTTTCACGGGCCTTGTTGCCTCATTGCTCCAGAAAGTGGGTGATGGGTGATACCCATTGTGTAGGGTAGCTCGCAGTTACAAGAGACTGCTGCATGAATACTATTACTGAAGTTTGGTATCCCTGGTTTGAGTAATGGATTATCCATCTTTTGGAGGAATGTTGTTGCTACATCTCATCCCAGATAAGAACTTGTTTGGTAGGATGTCATTCAGTCATTTTAAGGAAGGGGAATTTCTGTTTTAAAAAGGAAGCTATGGTAATGTGTTTTTATGGAGCCTCTTTGTTTCTTTTGAATAGTTCTTCAGTGTGAGGTGTACGAGTGGTGGGAGGGGTGATTCTCTGAAGGTCTAGAGAAACAAATGCTTCTTTTTAAAAACTTTGTTATTTAGTCTGTGGATCTGTGTTACCTTGGCAGTTCCTTACAGTTACTCTAACTGATGGGTATATAATCTGGTCATTAAGAACTGTTTAGGGGCGCCTGGGTGGCTCAGTGAGTTAAAGCCTCTGCCTTCGGCTCAGGTCGTGGTCCCGGGGTCCTGGGATCGAGCCCTGCATTGGGCTCTCTGCTTGGCGGTGAGCCTGCTTCCCCTCTCTCTCTCTGCCTGCCTCTCTGCCTGCTTGTGATCTCTCTGTCAAATGGATAAATAAAATCTTAAAAAAAAAAAAAAAAAGAACTGTTTAAAAATCATGTTTAGGATCTTTGTGAAATGCTCTCTGCAGCTTTTTGGCTATTTAAACTGAGAATAGGCTTTGTTAGGAGGACACTCAGCATACTGTGTGTGATTGATTATAATTTTGGAGTCTTTGGCATGGTTAGAACTGGAAAGCAACTTAAAATCTAGAGAAGATAAAACTTGTCAAACTCACATGGCTAAGTTGGTAGTACTAGAGCAGGGTCTAAAACTGAAATACTTTATAATTTATTTGAAATGTCAAGAAATTTTTCATCAGAGAGATATTAAAAGGATACTTAAAATATTTTCATTAATCACCTTCCTCTGACAATCAGAAGTGGGTGAGAAAAGAAGAGTGGAAAGAACAAGTGGGTCTTTTGGTTCTTTAATCTCTTCTTTCTGTGCCAGAATTGAGAGGGGTTTTTTTGGGTTGGTTTGTTTGTTTTTTTTAGGGGAAAACTTTTTAGAATATTTAAAAGGAAACTGAGTTTGCCTCCAGAAGTAATGATATTTACAAGAGAATTCTATTATACTAAGTATTCTATAATTTTTCTATGATCAGTGAAACTGCTTTGTTACCTGATGAATTCAAGAGCAGTGTACTACCTACCTTCCAACCCTCCTTGAAAAATTGCTGGGTAAGAGACTGTTACTGATGGAAATCTGTTGAGGCAGACAATAAACAAGCTGGTGGTTCCCTCTGGAATAACTGAGCTACTCTCACCTAACAAAGTAAGACATCTTACAGTAGTTCTTATCCAGGGAAGTATTTTTGGACATCACATTTACCTGACAGATGCAAATGTGAAGTAATGACATTTAGGGGTAGAGGCCAAGGATTTTAAATGCTTGTTTTGTATAGACCAGTATTGCATGAGAATTGTCCAGTGAAAAATGCCATGGAGAAATATTTACATTGATTGGATACCAACTGGACTAAACCATCAATGGGATTTCTGAAAATCGTAAATGTAAAGATAGATACAACTGATAATGTGTCAGATAATACATTAGTTAACTAATGCTCAGAGGGGCTCTGCTATTTTCAGTTATTAAATGTAATATAGTGGACACATAAATAACACTATCACACATTTAAATTAGTTACGTGGTGGTGGCAAGAAATGGAGAAATTGTGTTACTAAAAATAAAGAAAAAATAAATATGATGAATGGCAGAGTGCTTGTTGCATGTCCATTCATGGTAATTATATGCAAGAAGAAAGTTTTTGAACCCTGGGGTAGAAAAAGCACAATGAATCTAAGATCAGACCTAGTTTCAGAATCCATCTCTCATCAACTTGTAGCTTATCAATTCATGTTAGTTAATTTCCTTAAAATGCTTTTATAGTATTACGTATATGATAATTGTACAAGTAACTGCTTATAGCAAAAATTTAAACCTATAAAAGGGCATAAATTAAAAAGTAAAAGCATTTACTTGCCTTTCCCCCAAATCATTCACCATACTCCAGGAATAGCCACTGTTAACTAGTTTTTTTAGTATCTTTCCAAAATTTATGTATGTATTGTGTGTGCTTATATATATATATTTTTTTTTAAAAAATACAGAGGACCATATTATATATAGTATTTTTCATTCTAGAGCAGTTCTCAGTTTGTCTTTGACTTTCATGATTTTGACACTTTTGAAGTTTATAGACCAGTTATTTTGTAGGATGTTCCTTACTTGGATTTCTCTGATGTTTTCACCTGATTAAATTCAGGTTCTACACCTTGGTTATCAGGAATATCATAGTTGCGATTTTGTGTTCTCATTACATCCTATCAGGTAGAATATGATTCACATTTGTTCTATTACTGATGAAGTTCACTTCGATCACTTTATTAAGGTATTTTCTATGAGGCTCTTCCAAAATTAGATTACTCATTTTCCCTTTGTAATTAATAGGCATTTTGTGAAACTATGGAAATACTAAATTCCACTCATTATCAAACTTTCAGTTTATTAATTTGGTTATTTGTATCCATACAGACTCGGATTATCATTTAATGGGTTATAGTATGGTGCTATTATTTATTTTGATCCTCAGATTGTCCTATATTTGAACATGGGAAGCCCTGTCATACTGTCTTCTGTGACCTTTTGACATGTCACCGTCATTGTGCATTTCCAAGCATTCTGACACAAAAAGATACTCCAAGTTAATCTTGTTCTTTCCCTGCTCTAATCCTGGAATCAGCTCTTTCTCCAAGGAGCATTTCTTTTAGTGGAGAATAATATTCAGAAAGCAGGATCTTAACTCCAGCTGTGCTAATTGCTTTGGGGACCCTCTCAGTGGAAGGAACTAGGAAGTACACAAATGTGTGCATAAATTTATACACTTGTATTTATATGTGTGTATATATAAAACCATAAGTTCACACAGTGTCTCCAGTTACAGTTCAGCACTACGGGGTTCATTCTAGCTCATTTTCTTTCCATATTTGTATCTCCCTTCTCTAACAGGGAGAAATCTGGCTTTCACTGTCTTAAATATATTGTCTGTTTGGTCATCCTGCTCCCTAGCCAATCTTTGTTGACCCCTCCACCCACAGTTACCTTCCTTATGTCACTTGGACTTCAACATTCTTTGCCAGGCCACCCTCTCCCCTCCTTGCTAAAGCACCGCATGACTTCTTCTCTGTGTTCACTCTATGTTCTGCCTCTGTAGGAATGCCCTCTTGGCTCTGCCACCTCATTTGCTAACAGGTGCATTTTGAATTTTGACATATAGCCTTAAATTGCCTTTGAGAATGGCTATACCAATTAAAATTTCTATCACAGTTTACTTTTTCCCTCGTAAGGTTGCCTATTATCCATATTTAGCATTTTAGTCATTGTGAGGCCTGATGGATGAAAAATGAAATGTCATCATTTTGATTTTGGTATTGAGTTAAGTGAGATTGACTGTTATTTTTTCCTTCAGGGGGAGTGGCAGGGAGAGGGAGAAACAGACTCCCAGCTGAGCAAGGAGCCCTATGCAGGGCTCGATCCCAGAACCCTGGGATCATGACCTGAGCCAAAGGCAGATGCTTAGCGGATTGAGCCACCCAGGCACCCCAGCTGTTACCATTGAGGGGCCATAGCAAAATACTGTAGATTGAGTGACTTAAACAGTGGAAGTTTATTTTCTCACCATTCTGGGGGCTGGAAAGTCCAAGATCGAGGTGTTGGCTGATTCAGTGACTGGTGAGAACTCTCTTTCTGGCTTGCAGACTGCTGCCTTCTTATTGTGTCCTCACAGGGTGGAGAGAGAAAGAGCGAGCTGTTTGGTGTCTCTTCCTGTAATGGCAGTAATCACATCTTGAGGACTCCACCCTCATGACCTTACACAATCTTAATTACCTTCCAAAGACCCCATCTCCGGATAGCATTACATTGGGGTTAGGGCTTCAGCATAACTGTTTTGGGATGGAGGAGGATACACACATAACAGTGATACATATGAAATGCATAGCACAGAGTTTCACACAAAATGGTACTCAATAAATATTAGTTCCCTTTTCTTCCCTCCAGTCTCCTTAGGGAGTTGGATTTTGGATATTTGTTATTTACTTAGAATTGAATTGACAAATATTTTATTTGTAATTTTAGGAATATCCAAAATAAAGCTTGAGTATGTTGGTTATTTAAAAAATGATTAGTTTTCTAGTATTGAAAACTTTTAATTTCCAAAAGTACTCTAAAAATAGTATATTCATATAAAATATAAAGATACATAAAATAATAGCAAACAGTTGTTTAAGGATGCATACAGATGTGCAGGAGGTATAAAGAAATACAGTGGAGTTAAGAAAACAAAAAATCAAGATACTGGTGCTTAGGGACACCTAGGTGGCTCAGTGGGTTAAGTGTCTGCCTTCAGCCAAGGTCATGATTCCAGGTTCTGGGATTGAGTCCCACATTGGGCACCCTGCTCAGTGGGGAGCTTGCTTCTCCCTTTGCCTGCCGTTCTCCCTGCTTTTTGCTCGCTCTGACAAATAAAATCTTTTAAAAATTCTTAAAAAAAATACATATATATATATATATACACACACACACACACACACACACACACACACGTATATATAGTGCTATATATATATACACACACATATATATATATGTGCTTGGGAGGATTTAGTGAGAGGTGTGCTCCAGGATATTAAACAGTAAAAATTACTTCGAAAAACTATTTGGATTAGCTGTTTCACTGATCCTATAGAATAAACAAGCAGTAAGCAATTGCAACTTCAGTATTTAACATTATTACTGGATTGTTGTTAAACATCACTCAGTGAAAGATGTGATGAATCGTTGAAAACATTGAAGAGAAAATAAAAGTTTCAAAGACTATATTTAAACTCTTATGAAGTATTAAAAGTTCACCAAATATATTTTTTTCCTGTGTTGTGTACATGTAATGTTTGGTAGAAACAGTATTGTCTTTATTCTGGAACATGTTTTCCTTCTTACTTTCCTTACTCCTCAAGTTCCTGTGAGGTGATTGGTGCATAATAAATGATTTATTCATTCAGTATATATTTGTTGAGTGCTTCCTATAAATCTGGCAGTGAATGGTGCAGAGAGAATGATGTTAGCTGCCATTTATCAATAGTAAGTGCTTTAGATACATGGTCTCATTTAATTCACATAGCAGATTTATAAAGGTTTTATGCTTGGGGCTCTGCAAAATTTGGTAATTTACCAAGTCACAGTTAACTAGATGCTGTACTGAGGCAAATTTGACTCCTTAGGTGTTACTTACCTTTGAACTTAGAAATACCATGGAGTCAGGGCACAGTGATTTTCATAGTAAGCTTGAGGTTTTTAGTATTTTGGAGGTGCTTATCTTGGGAGGTGGAGCTCTAAGCCCTTCCCTCAATACCCCCAATTAAATCAGAGCAATTTTGCTTTTGCTTATCTTTATCTGTTGGGCTTCTGGGTAAGATTTCATTGAGTTTCCTTCCAGTGGTGGGGGCCGGGATAGGGAGGGCAGGGAATTAAACAACTGGTAGTAAAGTGTAACTAACAGAGGTTGAAAAGAAGGGGAAATTATTTCCAGTTCTGTACAAGGTGAGATAGCAACATTTGAACAAAGCTTTCAAAAGACAGAAGTGTAGAACAAGGGTTTCCAAAAGAAGGGGAAAAGAGTAGATACTTGGAGGTGAAAAAATAATATGTGTGTTTTATTTGACTATGAAATAGTGGTTGTAAATGCAGGTAGTTTGGGGCCTAATATTGTAAAATTTTAAACCAAAAGTCCAGTTTGGACTTTATCCTTAGATACATGAGAAGTAGATTTTTTTGTTTGTTTGATATGTGTGGGCCTCCTTTAAGCTGTAGGTAGTTTAAGATCAACTCAGCTAAATTAATTTGGAAAGATAGAAAAGAGACTGAGTCAGGGAAGCTGATTAGCAAAATGTTGAAATAGCTTAGCTGAGGATTAAGGGTCTGAGAAAGGTTGTTATTAGGAAAGAAGTGAAGAGTGTGACACAAGAATAACAAGTGAGCTTTGGCAACTGGTTTGATAAGGACTGTTGGGAATAAGAAATTGGAGGTTGTGATTTTGCACTTGCATGTCTAGTGGAAGACAGGTGCTGGGGTTCACATCTTAACTCACTCATATAGAGGACCAGAATGAGGGAATTGCGACAAGTGTGGGCATGAGGCCTTGCAAAAAATGAGAGTAATGGCTTTCGGCAATTTTATAAAAGTACAGAGAAAAACTCTAAACGCTAATAAAGAGAAGCAAAGTCAGCATGACTTTATTGTGGAACCATTCTCCCAGAGGCGTGTATTTTTAAATTATCGATGAAAGGAATTGTGTTTGAATTTCCTTCTTTTAAAATATATGAAAAATTATAAATGATTATTTAGCTTATTTTGAGCCACTTTCAGACTGCTGACCACAAATAACTGAAAGCTTACCAGTAGTCTGGAGCAACATCATTTATGACTTGCATTTGGTTGGTTGGTCTAAAAGTTCCTTACTGACATTTTTGGTCCTTATTGGAGAAAATACAGTAATATTATGGTGCTGTGCTAGGTACTGATTTTTTAGCTATTGAATAGACATTAGATCTCTAGGGTATAGTTGTTTTTGTATCATGATAACCTGTAAAACTTAAATTTTTGTTTTAATCTATTTTATACAGTTTAAGCAGGGACATGTATATTCATCTCAAAATGACTAGATTTAGTGTGCCTTCATTGTTGAATTCATGAGCAAAATGATGATTTTGTACCTGTTGCTGTTCTCTTTGACTTACCTATGATGGTAGGTAGTTCTCTGTATACTTACCTGTGATGGTAAGTGTACAATTAAGAATTTTTCAAACTTCCATATGTTTTTAAAAATCTTTTTCTTCATATAATGTTCTGCATATAAATGCACAATTTTTATTTGAAGACACTTTGTTGAAGATTAGTTTATTTATACTCAGGGTAGCTTTACTATTAAGGATTAAATGAAAATTTGATGCTCCTACACATTGGTATAGAATAAGGCATTTGCAACCCTATTTAGTATAAGTAGAATTTCTTTTTTGCTTTTCTTCAAATAGTATACTTCATACTTTTAGGGAAATTCTGGAATGTGTATTGGAGAGTGGGGAGAGTAATTTCAAAAATACTAAGTTGAGAGAAAACCCTTTCCCATACTTAAATGTCAAGGTGATACTTAGAAGAAGTATGTGGGATCTTTGATGGTTCAGATTTGTGAAACTTAAGGCTAGTCACAGATACAGTTCTCACTGGCAAATGTGAACAAAGCCATATCTGGGGGAAAGTCTTAAATAATTTTCTAGAATTCCTAGAAACTTATGTATTAGGCATCTGTTACTGGTTACTTCCAATTCTTAAAATATGGTAATTTTTTTTTTTACCAATACACATCTGGAGGCCTGCACACTGAAGTAAACACAGCTGTGGTTATTTAAATGATTAATCACAATCCTGGCAATGCACTTAGTGTTGAAGATAAAGTATATACTTTATAAAGTCAGCTATGTATTGAAGGAAAGCATTAGACATGAATCAGGTATCCTTTGTTTCATTTTATTATTTTGCCCTTTTCAAAACTATATTTGGGTTTAAGGCTTTAAAAAGAAGTGATTAAATAAAATTGCATAGTTATCAGTTTAGAGTTATAATTGAAAATTAAAACACAAATCAGGGATATATTGTAAGAAATGCCAGATACCGGAGATTACAACATTGCTTTTTAATTTACACATTCACTTAGTATGAGTATACATATATTGTAATTTATATATAATGTAACATATGTACAGTATGGAGGATTTATAAGTGTTTGGAAATAATACTTGGGTGTTATTTTACCTTATCACTTAAACTTTTTACATAATATGTTCAGTACATTTGTTAATAAAATCTTTAAAGTTTCCACCTAAAATAGATTATGGATTCCCATTTGTTAGTGTGAATGAACACATATTTCTTCATTGGTGCTTTTGTTAAATAATTTAAAGTGCTTAATAAGTTGTAATTCAAAAGATTATATATTGGATTCTTCAACTGTGATAATTGGAAGGATAGTTGAGTGTGTCTGTTCACTTCATACAGAGTTCAGTGTGTCTAACTCCTAAGATAAGGCATTAAGGTTAAAGAGTAATACATTGAATTTCATATGATGATTTGTGAAGAATTTAACCAGCTTTTCTAAATTTGTATCTCTGTATACTCAATAGTATCATAATTATAAAGTACTGTATAATACTACTAAAGAAATACAGAACTATCATTATGAATTTCTTTGTGTGTATTCTACCTAAAATTTTGCTCACAGTACTGTTGTGCCCAACCCTCATGAGCTGCTTTCCTTTTTTTTTTTTTTTAACTTTATTTTTACCTTCTTTTTCCTTTCCTTGCCATTAAAATAGCACAAGATGGTTTTTAAAGGAGGGAGAGATACTTTATCTGTGTGCTAAATTATCATCAGAATTCACCTTTTTTTTTTTTTTAAGACTTTATTTATTTATGACCAAGATAGTGAGAGAGGGAACACAAGCACAGGGGAGTGAGAAAGGGAGAAGCCGGGTCCCTGCTGAGCAGGGAGTGTTATATGGGGCTCTCAATCCCAGGACCTTGGGATCATGATCTGAGCTGAAGGGAGACACTTAATAACTGAGCCACCCATGCACCCCAGAATTCAACTTTTTAAACCCAAACTTGTACCTCTCTTTAAGTTTTTAAGACACTGTTCAAACTAGTGTCTTTCATGTTAAGAATTTTGGCTTTTTCTATCCTATGTAGAGTTAGGAATTGGGAGCTTCTACAAAACAAGTTATTGAATCTGTTGTTTCTTATTGGTGATTCTCTGAGGAAGTTGGATTAACAATTTGATTTTGTGTTTTGTTTTTGTTTTTTTTAGTCTCTTTAGTTAAAAATTCTTGAGTTAAAAGCCAGCTTGAAGACATTTGAATGACATCAAATAATAACAGTACTGAAATCAACATTTTGAATCAAGTCATAGTAAGATTAAAAGTTCCTGGGGCAGGGGAAAACTATGTTTTTACTCTTCTTGGAAGGGTAGACGTACAAGATTAGCAGAGAAATGTGAAATAAATACTCTTTTATTTTATATTTCTAACTTAAATCTTTTGACACATTATTGTTTATTAGGGAGTAGTATAGATAGAAATAACTTGGTTATGTTTAATTAGAAGTGTTGTGGGCTGGTTAAGAGACTTTGTGTCTTAGAACTTTAAAACAGTTCAGTTGTTACTTAGTTATATCACCCCCTTTACTCAAGAACATATTATCCAGTCTTAATATTTTCAGATTATTTGTGGAACATTACACCCCATTAGATATCTTCATGAAGAATGCTTAAAGTTTCAGTAAAATAAACACTTAATTTAGCGATTCCTGTTTCTTGGCTCAATACCAATATCAATGTTTAAAGTCTAGGATTTTGAAATATTGGTAGAAAATGTTAAATATTTTCTTGTAAACAATCTTTACCTTTTTTGTTTTATAGTAGTGGTAATTGTGGTGGTTTTCAAATGAAGGAGGGTATGATGTGCAGTGATCTCCAAGAGTTTCTCTAAAATTCTATGATTTTAAACAGTACTTCATCTTAGACATTTTATAAAAAACGAAGTGTAGAGCCATATCTTGCTACATTGCAGTGTAATGATATAGTTAGTTTTATGTGGATTTTTTATACTGGAAGGCCTTAGTGTGTGCAATTAGCACAACACAAGAATCAAAATCCTAAGCTGTCCATTAATACTATTAGGTAATTATGGAACTATAAGTTATAGCAAGACTGGAGAGGATGTGGATGAATGCATATAGTCAGTGTTCACTTGCCATAAAATAAATTATGAATTTAGTTGTCCCAATACAAGTTCAACATACAAGAATACAAATTTCTATGAAAGTTAAATTTGAGATTATTTGAAGTGCTTTATTTAGTTTTAATTTTAAAATGAAAATCATTCAGTATTGTAGAGAAATATATCTACTTTTGAAATGAGGCTCCTTTTTAATTTAAAATTTTATCTCAGCTACACCCAGTACCACCTTTACTTAATGTTCCTCTCATTTACTTAACATTGCAGTTTCTGCCCCCTTATATTTCCCTTAGAATACCTTACTTTCTGAGATTTCCCTCTTAGAAGAATAAAAAGTTTATTCATAATATTATAACATATATAATGAACAGTTTATTATTGATTGCAATGGCAATTTGAGAATTAACAATACTATTTTATCCCAGTACCTGATGATTAACTCTTGACTTAACTAAGTCACTTTTCTGGTCTATAAAGGTGCAAAATATTTTTCTCTCAGTTTATTTTAGCTTTGGGAGTGCGTGTGTGTGTGTGTGTGTGTGTGTGTGTAAAAATGGGTTGGGTGCCTTGGTGGCTCAGTAGGTTAAGCATCTGCCTTCAGCTCGGGTCATGATTCCAGGGTCCTGGGATTGAGTCCTACATCGGGCTCCCTGCTCAGCGGGAGTCTGCTTCTCCTTCAGCCCCTTTCCCTGCTCGTGCGCACTCTTTTTCTCTCAAATAGATGAATAAAATCTTTAAAAAAGTAAAAATAAAAATGGGTTACAGTAGCTTTCTAATCACACTTCCACAGACTAAGGGAAATCCTTAATGTGGTTCCCCAATTTTTTTTAACGTCTTAATCTACTCATGATTAAATATAGTTAGTTTCACAAACAATAAAAATTTTCAGTTTGAGTTGCAAGGTACTATAGGAAATGTAAGGCTATTTCTAGCCTAGTCAATTGAGATATAATTAATACTGCTGTTAAGTATTATTGTTGTTAAGGACCTCAGAGAATAGTTAGGATTTGAATTTAGGTAATTATAGTAGTCTCTGCTTGAGAATAATATGCTAAGAGGTACAAGAAAATTTATTTGTGTAAAAATACTTTTGATTATTGAGAGCTTTTATTAATGAATATACATTCACTGCCCTATATGCAATAATTAAAGATGGGTATACATCGTGTGTGTGTGGGGGGGGGGGGGCTTTTTTTTTTAAGATTTTATTTATTTATTTATTTGACAGAGATCACAAGCAGGCAGAGAGATAGGAGGAAGCAGGCTCCCCGCTGAGCAGAGAGCCCGATGTGGGGCTTGATCCCAGGACCCTGGGATCATGACCTGAGCTGAAGGCAGAGACTTTAACCCACTGAGCCACCCAGGCGCCCCTGTGTGTGTGTGTTTTAAGTAAGCTCTGCACCCATGATGGAGTTTGAACTCAGAGATCAAGAATTGCATGCTCTGGGGTGCCTGGGTAGCTCAGTGGGTTAAGTGTCTGCCTTTGGCTCAGGTCATGATCTTAGGGTGCTGGGATTTCATCGAACTCCCTCCTCAGCAGGGAGTCTGCTTCTCCCTCTGCCACTCTGCCTGCTTGTGATCTTTCTTGCTCTTTCCATCTCGCAAATAAATAAATAAAATTTTTTTTAAAGAAAAAATCACATTTTCTATCAACTGAGCTAGCCAGGTGCCCTAAGCTTGGGTATACATTTAACTGAGCTTCTTAACAACCTGAAATAAATTGCCTAAGAGAAACTTTTTCATGTTTTCAAGCACTAGGGTCTTGAGTTTCCCCCATGATTTTTCCTTGGGGAGCACTGGATGAAGTTATCACTATTCTCAAAGACATTCTCAAGTATAATTGAGAATTTTACATTTCCAGTTCATAATACATGAGCTTATTGATCTCTTCTGTGTTGAAATAGATGCTCTTGGCTTTACTGAGATCACACTGGCCTCTGTTTTCTTGAGATTGACCACACAGAGGGCACTTGAGAAGTATAGTCCATTTACCCAGTGTTTTATTGAGTGTCTGTGGTGTGCCCAGCACTCAGCTAATCATATCAGAGTTGCAGATTTAATAAAATGTGGTTCCAGCCTGTTGGTTTTGAATAGTAATGGACAGAAATGGCAGTTGCATTTTAGGCATCGGTGGTGGAATGGTATAAACTGTGTACCGCTGGGGAGGAGGGGACAGAAAGAAGACTACAGTAATATTTATGAAGGGAATAGCCCTAAATTAATAAGTGGCAGTAAGAATAGGGAAGGGGAGACTTATTCTGGAGATAATTGGAAGTTGAAATGGAAGGGTCATAATGAGTGATTGTGGTAGTTGAAGGAGAAAGAGTAGTTAAGATGCCTCCTAAGTTTCTGTCTTGGGGGACCAGATAAATAGACGTACTTACTTCTATTCTTAAATCATGATGACATGTATTGCATTCAAAAATTTTTGTTAGGTATATAACATAATGAGTAATATATCCATATTATAAACAATTGTTGAATAGATTTTAATTTATATGTACATTACAAGAAAAACCTAAATCATACGTTTTATTATTTTTCTTTTCAAGTTGAAATGTTCTTAGCCATGTCTCTAATAAGTAATTACTAAAGTGAAACTTAGGCTAAGACATACTTAAGAGAGAGTATAACTTTATTGTTTTGGGTGGGAAGGGGGTTATACAACAATATACAAGGTCTGATTTAGAGTTTTATTTTTCATAGCCATTTGTTGTGCATGATGCTAGGTACTGTTTGTAGTTTAAGAATACGAAGGTAAATAATACAAAGTTATTAATTGTTAAGGAGCTCAGACCCCAGTAATGGACATTGACATATAAACTGATCATTATGGTTGTACAGTATGTAATTGCTGTAATAGAGATAGACACAAAAGAGGGGTCCTATTCCCCGAGGGTAAGGAGGAGGAGATGGGCATAGGGAAGGCTTCCAGAGTTGATTTCCAAAGTCATTTTTTTTTTCTTTCTGTTATTTGACACAGAGAGAGATCACAAGTAGGCAGAGAGGCAGGCAGAGAAAGAGGGGGAAGCAGGCTCCCCACTGAGCACAGAGCCCGATGTCGGGCTCGATCCCAGGACTCCGAGATCATGACCTGAGCTGAAGGCAGAGGCTTAACCCACTGAGCCACCCAGGTGCCCCCAAAATGATTTTTTAAAAAACTACTTTTCCCACCTTTTAATTTTGAAATTTTCAACCCTATAGAAAAGTATTAAAAAAGAGGACAAGGTGAGGCTGAGCAAAATGGATGAGGGGTCAAAAGGTACAAACTTCCAGTTACAAAATAAATAAGTCATGGGAATGTACTGTATATAGCATGGTGACTATAGTTAATAATACTGTATTGCATATTTAAAAGTTGCTAAGATAGTAAATCTCTCAAAATTACTCATCACAAAAAATTTTGTAACTATGTGTGGTGATGGATGTAACTATACTTACTGTGGTTATCATTTTGCAAAATATATAATTATTGAATCATTATATTGTATACCTGAAACTAATGCAATGTTCTGTGTCAGTTGTGCATCAGTTAAAAAAAGGCAACAAATACCTAAGGATTATCAGTTGCTAATATTTTGCCCTGTTTACTTTACTTGTATCATATGTGATAGAAATAAATATGATATATATCAAATATATTTGAGAACCACCTACGAATAAACTGTTGACAAAATGACACAACTCTTTAATATTTTAGTATGTGTGTCTTAGTGGGGGACATGTTCCTCTAAAACAGTTTTACAGTCATGTTTAAGAAACTTAACATTAATTAATTGTCATCCAGATACAGAGTCCATATCCAGACTTTACCAACTGTTGTAGAAAATGTCTCATCACTTTTTTCCCCCATCCAGTACAGCCCCTTCCTTTTTTTTTTTTTGTTCTTTTTTGTTTGTTTGTTTGTTTTTTATGACATTAACTTATTTGAAGATACCAGTTATAAAGAATTTCACATTCTGGATTTGCCTGGTATTTCCTTCCTGATTAAATTAAAGGCCAGCATTTTTAATGAATACTACATTGGTGATGTTTATTTCTCACTGCATTACATCAAAAGATACATGTCAAATTGTCAAAATTTATTGGTGATGATAAGTGTAATCATTGGTTAAGATTGTGATTTCCAGATCTTTCCAATTTTCTCCTCATTTAATAAGTACATAATCTTGTGTAGTTTCAGCTATTTTTCACTCAATAGTTTTAGTATCCATTGCTGATCCTTGCCTGAATTGTACTGAGGGTTGCAAAATGGTGATTTTCTAATTCTGTCATTCTTTCCGCATTTATGTACCTGGGAATTATAAAGAGCATCCCCTTCCCAACAACTCATCCCCCAAAATACTGCTATGGACTCATGGGTTTTTTCATTTAATTCAGTATGTCATTCTTTGTGATTCTAAAGTTGTTCCAGAGTTGGCCAGTTGAAACAACTTTAACCCAGTTTTAGTATCTTCTGATATGTTTATAAAAAGGAATCCCAAACTTACCTGTTAACTTCCTTATTCCAGATCTGGTATCAGCCATTTCTTCAGGGATCTATAGTTCCTTTTAATGGGGAATGGTATTTTAACTAATTAAGGTATTTTAATTAAGTAGATGTCAGGCCAACTAATAGGTTCGAAAGATGGCAGAAAGACAAAGAAATGAGGAACAGCATATGTTTGATGAATAGAAAATTTTAAGCAATTTCAAAATGTGAAGTAAAGTTAGAACTGAATAAAAGCGAAGATCTTGTGAATTGCTCTTCACTGTTATTTTTTACAAGGGGGAAATGTGTATAAGAGAGTACTTGAAGTTGCGTGACTAACATGAGTGAATCATCCCAGTGGATTTAAATTTAAATAATTAAAATACTTGTTTTAAAACAAATACATTATGCAAAATCCTACAATTTTTTGTAATAAAGCTATGTCAAGATTAAAGCAGGCGGTGCATCTTAAGTCGGGCAACAGAGTATGCATAAACTCTCTTCTGGGATGGTTTGATGACATTAAAAAAAAAAAAAAAGAAGAATATATAATGACATTATAACCCAGGAGGCTAGATTTTTATCAGGATCAAGAGAGTAGAAGCAAGAAGAGCCTGATAGAAGAATATTGCCATTGTATAGGTAAGAAATGATAATGCTAATGTCTGAGGTAGTAGGGAAGGAGATGTTAGTTTCATAGGTTTTCTGAGTATTCTAAACAAAAGCTAAAATTTAACCCCTCTCCCCATCATCAAAAGGGAAGGAAGCAAAAAAGGAAATTGAGAAAACTAAAAACTGTAGCATTCCTCTTTGTACATATCTATATTTGTCCTCCCTTTAAAATTTTTCTATTGATGATAGGCAAATGTTAGTGATGCTTGTAATTTGGGCCATTTTTTATTTATGTATGAGTTATCATTTTTTATGTTTAGCAGTCTCTCCTCAGTTTACTTTCACATCATTGGTGCTGTATTTTAGAAGATTGTGAAATAGACCTTATAAAAATTAGCCCAAGGTAAAAATCAGGAAAGTAAATATCCTCCTGAAATTATAATACATTTTCATGGCAAATAGAATTTTTTTGTATTAACTTCTGCTTTAGATTTTCTGCAAATTCAAGAATTGAGAGAACATGACAGCATAAATTGAGATTTAAGGAGGAGGGTTACTATTTCTTATAGATATGGTATTAGATGTTTTGAATTGTGTCTTAAGTGGCAAACTTTCTGAAGTTTCTGTATTTATGAAAATAACATGTGAGAAGTATTTAGACAGCATCTGTTTCTGTTTTTAGATTGGGCTGGTTTAGATGAAGATGAAGATGCACATGTCTGGGAGGATAATTGGGATGATGACAATGTAGAGGATGACTTCTCCAATCAGTTACGGTAAGTTTTAAGTCAGATTTTATATAGCTTAGTATTAATTGTAAAGATGGAATATGTAACTTACATATGATGATTGACCTCTTTAAAAGATCATTAATCTTTGAAATACATTTTTGAATTACGAAAAGGAAAATCTACTATCTTCATCTGTGTTTCTGAACATGAATACTTTGTGTAATTGCATAGAACTTTTATTCTTTCTAGTTTCTTCACAAAGGTAGTTAAATAGAAGCATATTTGCTATTTTTTATTTTTGTGGGTTTAATTCTATCAACAATAATTTTCCACCAATGTTGAATAACTCAGCAGAAATTAGAACCAGAATGCCAGGACCCAAAAGATTGGTGATTCTCAAACTGGAAAGGAGATTGGGGTGTTGGGAGTGTACTTTTTCATATTCATGTGCAAATTTACCTAATATGATTGATTGAAGGAAAATTCATATATCACAAAACTAATCATTTAGTGTATAATTCAGTGGCATTTTGTATATTCACAGTGTTCTGCAGCCATCATCTCTATGTAATTCCAAAGCATTTCTATCACTCCAAAAGGAAACACCATACCTGTTAAGCAGTCACTCTGCATTCTTCTTTTCCTGGCTCCTGGCAACTACTAATTTCCTGTCTATAGATTTGCCTGTTTTAGATAAGTCATAAAAACAGAATCATACAATAAGTGATCTTGTGTGTCTAGTTTCTTATAGTTAGCATAATGTTCTCACCTTTCATTCATGCCATAGCATGTATCAGTACTTTATTTCTTTTAATGGCTGAATAATATTTCATTGTATGATATGCCACAGTTTGTTTATCCATTTATCAGTTGATGGGCATTTGGGTTGTTTCCAGCTTTTGACTACTGTGAACTGTGTTACTATGAGTATTCATGAACAAGTTTTTGTTTGAATACCTATTTCCAGCTTTGGGGGATATAATCCTAGGAGTGGAATTTCTGGGTCGTATCATAATTCTCTTTAACTTTTTGAGGAACTGCCAAATTGTTTTCCACAGCATCTGCACAATTTTACATTACTACCAATAGTGTATGAAGGTTCTAAATTGTCCACATTCTCATCAAAACTTTATTCTTTTTTTATTATAACCATCCTAGTGGGTATGGATTGGTATCTCACTATGGTTTTGATTTGCATTTCCCAAATGACTAATGAAGAGCCTTTTTTTGTGTATTTGTTGTCAATTTGTATATCTTCTTTCAAGAAATAATCTAGTCACGTCCTCTGCCCATTTTTAAGTTGGGTTGATATTCTTTTTGTTGTTGAGTTGTCAGAGTTCTTTATATATTCTGAGTACTAAGCCCTTATCAGACCTATTACTTACAGATATTTTCTCTCATTCTGCTCACTTCTCTTTTCATTTTCCTCATAGTGTTCTTTGTACATAAGTTTTTAATTCAGATGAAGTCCAGTTTATCTACTTTTTAAGAATTTATTGCCAAATTCAAGGAAAATTTATCCACATATTTTCTTCTAACAGTTTTAGAATTTTAGTTCTTACATTTAGGTCTAAGATCTGTTTCAAATTAATTTTTGTACAGGGTTTGAAATGAGTCCAACTTCATTCTTTTATTAGACCAGTACCATTTGTTGTAGAGATAATTCTAACCTCCCTAATTTTATTTTGATTCAACCCATAGTATCTATCTTGGCCACAGAGTAAACTGTCATACTTTGCTCAAATCAAGATCTAGCAGTTCTACTGCAGTCTTCTAATTTTCTAGTCTAGTACATTTGTTCAAAAAGAGAGATGTTTTATAAGAAATTTAATGATGCAGTACCTTTTGTTCTACACTGCATTTTTCACGGACTCAAAAACCCTACGTTCTAAAGATATTTTAGGATTTTGCTGGAGACTAATAACAATTTTATCTATCACCTTTCTCCCCTTTTTGGAAATAGCACAATTTACCTTTCACTTTTATTCTGGTACTTTTACAATTCTCCATGATTTCTCAAAATGGCTGACTCTTTGACTGTGTCTTTTCATTCTTTCAGTATGCTGAGATGTAATTATTCAGAGCCTAGAGATTTTAAGCTGCTTTAATGCAGTTTAGAGTTATCTCACCTTAGTTTTCAATTTTGTATTAATGATGTTTTTCCTGTTGCAGTTTTATGAACAAGATAGGAACAATACTGTTGAACAATAATTCTGCTTTTTCTCTGACTCTGTTAATATTACATCTCTTCCAAGCATTGGATCTATTCTCATTCTTCTTTATTCATATATGGCTCTCAGCCTTTTTTGTTCTTTCTATAGCTCTCAGTCCATATTGGGGTTAAATTCTGTGTGTATAAGTTCTTGCCACTTTTTGCATTAATTTTTGGTTCATATTTTAAAACTGAGCAACATCAGAGAACACCTGCTACCTTTTTTTTTTTTTTTTCAGTAGGCATCCCCCTCTTTCTTCCCTCACTAGAATCATTATACTCTTAGACTATTTTCAGGCCTTCCGGCTCTGTTGATCCCCATTCTGAGTTCTTAATCATTTATCATTTTTTTTCTTTTCTGTTATCTTGAAACTTTTCAGGTTGAAGCTGAATGAGTTTTCTTCCTTTGCTATTCATAAATTAAATTTCTTCAAAATGTTTTTCTTTTTTATCTTCCAAAGTCAGAAAATAGCACTTTTCTCTTAAAAAATTAAACTAAGACATTATTAAATACTGGGTCGCCTGAGTGGCTCAGTTGGTTAAGTGTCAGCCTTTGGCTCAGGTTATGATCCCAGGGTCCTGGGATTGAGCCCCACATTCAGGTTCTCCACTCTCCCTCTGCCTCTCCCCCTGCTCATGTGTGCATGCTCATGCTCACTCTCTCAAAATAAATAAATAAATAAATAATTTTTTAAAAAGACATTATTAAATACAATGATCTTACCAGGAGACTTTTAGTAATAAATACATTGACAATTGGATTTCTTGCCACTACTGCATCTTGTCTTTTTTCTAGCTTGGAAGTAGAGCATTATTCATATATTATTTGTGTCCTGTTGTTTTTATAATACACTTACACAGTTCTTAGGTTCTCCTTTGTGTTCTGCCTTTACGTTTGTGGATTTCTATGAGAGTATAAGTTTTGATACCTTTATTAGTGAATAAGATTTTTCTTTTTATTTTCCTGTTTGAATCATGAGGTTTTTTTTTCCACATGTGGGTTGATACATCTCATCAGCACTATAAAATAGAACTTCTTATATTGATAGAAATGTTTTGTAAGCTGCCCTATCCAGTACAGAAGCCACCAGCCACATATGGCTCTTGAGCACATTGAAATGTAGCTAGTGCAGCTGATGGACTGAATTTTTCATCTTATTTAATTTTAATAAATAGCCATATGTGATTCCTGTATTGGACATTGCCGTGTCAGATAATATTTTTATCTTTGCTTTAAAAAAGTTGTCCTCCAGATTAACTAGTTGTCCTGATTAACTTTGCAGATTAACATCTGCAAAGATGTTCTTCTTAGTCTTTGTAAAACATCTAGAGGTCCTCAATGTGATATTATAAGCCATAGTAAAGAACATATTTTACTGTGTTCTGATATTGTAAATAGGTCTTAATCCCTAGCTTTTGAGAGGCAGTACATTTTCTAGAGTCATTCTGATTCCCTGAGTTCCAACTCTGAATCTGCCTTTTTATTAGCTACGTCTTAGCCTTCCGCTTTCCATGTTTTTCTCTTTCACTGTAAATACCTATAACAAGTAGAAGTAGAAAGAAAAAGGCCACCTGTATCTCCAAGTAACTAAAAGTCATAGAGAAACAAATAGAAGCAGCAAAAACAATGACTCTTAGTTCTTCTTGGAGTTATTTAGAGATACATTCAGTAGAAATGGGTGGGATTAGTTTTCCTGACCTTGCATCACATGTTACATAAAAAAATCCAGGAAGCCAATATTGTTCTGATTTCCATGTCAAATATAGCCACTGTCCTATAGCAGAGTAGTTTCTTGGATAATAAGAGAGTTCTCAAACCTACCAGTGGCTATTTGTCTTTCTGTTTTTGTTGAAAAAGGAAAGGTGCTGTTTTTATTTCAGATAGTGTACAGTCACTATATGTGTCCTGTGATACTGTTCAATTGTGCTGGATTTTTTTCTCATCTCTTTGTTAGATTGTATAGATTAGATTGTATAATTTTGTGTTTTGTACTTAGTACTTCAATTTGTTTTTCCTTTTTTTTATATGTCCTAAATTCTAGCAAAAAACCTTTTCATCTTCTCTAAAAATAGAGAAGCATATCATATTCTCCTTTGTATGTGTTAATAATTTACAAATGTAATTAGTCACTACCTCCTTTCAGTAAGGCAGATGCAAACCTGGACAGATTTGGTGTACCTGTTAACTAAATTGTAGGCTGACTTTCCAGGATTTTTGTTCTTGTTGTAGAATAAGAGAATTTGAATAATCTACATTGATTCTGTTAAAGGCGGCAGAAGACTATTAAGAAACTTTAAAAATTATTTCCTTTTTAAGTAGAAAACATGAAGAACAGATAAAATCTTTAATCTGGAAAGGGATGGGGTGGGGGGGGCAGAAGAAGCATTTTGGTTAAATTTAGCAAAGGAAGGAGCAGAAACATGGGCTGATCTTTTGACTACTAAAGGGGTGATTTACCACCAGCCATACTATCCTCTACACCTGAGCAGAAGATAATGTTTTTTCTGAATAATTTCTGGATTTAATATTATTCATGGACTGTAGATCCGTGTTTGTATTATAAATAACTAAATATTTTAGTGACATTTGGGTAAATGAATAGTAAATATACATCATTCCTACATGTGTTTTTTTGTATTGTGTTTACATTGGATAGTGTGATAGTGTCCAAGCTAAATTATATTTGAGAACAAATGTCAGTTTATCTTACCAGATATAATGGCATGGGGCACATTAATCATACTTTACATTTATACAATGTTTTATCATGCTTTGGCTCTGAAATAATTTTGTTGTAAACTTCTATAAAGTTGAATTGTGGCAGGGGCACCTGGGTGGCTCAGTGGGTTAAAGCCTCTGCCTTCGGCTCGGATCATGGGATCGAGCCCCGCATCGAGCCCCACATCGGGCTCTCTGCTCAGCAGGGAGCCTGCTTCCTCCTCTCTCTCTGCCTGCCTCTCTGCCTACTTGTGATCTCTGTCAAATAAATAAATAAAATCTTAAAAAAAAAATTGAATTGTGGCAGAGAAGTTACTGATCATACTTGGAGTAGTAGTTTAGCTGAAATTGACTATAGAGCTAAACTTTTTTGTGCATCTGTTTTATGCAAAGCAGATGAAAAGTTGCAGTATATAAGGACGACTGAAAGTTGAGGTTGAATAAATTATTTAAATTACAAAATATCTAGGGACGCCTGGGTGGCTCAGTTGGTTAAGCAGCTGCCTTCGGCTGAGGTCATGATCCTGGTATCCCGGGATCGAGTCCCACATCGGGCTCCATGCTCAGCGGGGAGCCTGCTTCTCCCTCTGCCTGCGACTCTGTCTGCCTGTGCTCGCTCGCTCTCTCTCTCTCTCTGACAAATAAATAAAAATAAATTTTAAAAAAATTATAAAATATCTATATTTATATAAAATATAAATTTATAAATATAAGTAAATTTATATGAAATATAAATTAAATTTATGTTGTATATTTACAATATATATTTGTATATATTGGGTATATAATTATAAATTTTTGAGGTCTTTAATACACATTTAAAATTTTTTTAAGTAAAATCTTGTTTAGTATTTTATAACTTATATATGTTTTGTCTACATATAGTTAATGCAGAATAAGTCCCATGTACTTGTAAATTTGATAACTTTTGTCTGGGTTAGAGCAATAGATATATGTCAATATGGAAAGCAGTCTGTTTATTCTTTATGTATAAATAGCAGTAATACCTACTAGGATTATAAAATTCCTAAAAATTTGATACCAGATGTCTTGTGTTCTAGATGTTTTGAAGATAGTAGTTAATCTCTCACATTTTTTCCTTAAATAGATTTATCAGAAAATTAAAGAATATAAAATTAGGTTTACTAATGGGAAAGCAGAATTTTATTAGCATTAATGTTTATTCACATTCAGCTTCCTTCTTGCGCAGATTTCTTTTAAGGGTGTAAAGTAAAAGCTACTTGGTAGTGTTTTATATTTGTGCCTAGGCTTAGCTCATTGTTTAATTAATTGTATTTCTAAAAACATTGTTTCTTTAATTTATCATAAAGAATGTCCAGTGATGTTGTTCTTCTTTTGTGTTTTATTATAGAGCTGAACTAGAGAAACATGGTTATAAGATGGAGACCTCTTAGCATCCAGAAGAAGTGTTGAAGCAACCTAAACTTGAACTGTACTAAATTCTAAGTCAGAGAACCCAGGATGGGACACTTTAAAAAAAAAAAAAAAAAAGTTTATTTCATTACCTGCTGGGATTTATTTTTGTTTTTGTAACACACACAAAAAATAAATGTTTTGATCTAATCTTGGTTTGGTTCAGAAGTCTTGATCTTTTGCTTCCCGTCATTAATTTTCTCACACTATTTATGATTTTCTGGGACTTTATTATATAGAGATAGTAAATTCATCTGATCCCCGATTCAGCACTTTTTTTTTTAACCACATCAATTTAATGTTGATCTTATTCATAAGGTTACTTCTTTTAAGTTACATTTAACCTTAATCTCATCTGTATTTTGAAAGCTTAGGAAACATTTGCTGACATCTCTAAGGTGACCCTTTAAAACCTGTGTTTTAAAAATATTAATCATTTTCAATTGATGCAATTAGTTCCTGAGCCATTAATAATAGTATTAATAGTTGATAGAGTATTATTAGTACTGAAAACCAAGTGGTTTGATCATAGTCAGTGTCCTCTGTCAAAATTGGTGAAGTAGGATCAAGAGACTTTGTTAACATAGGCATATTCTCAGGTACTACATAATAGATTCATTTAGTCTAAGATTCTACAAAGTGATTATCATTGCCACATCTACTTTTGTGAGTGGGAGATACAATTTAGTTGGTAAAGGATTCTTCCTTGTAAGACTTAGAATGAAGCTAATGTACAGGTTTTATGAGGAATATTTTCAAACTTGAATGTGTTACTTACTTAGAAGGAGAATTAGCAGAACTGTTGAGTAATTTAAAGTGTAAAATTTATGTAACATGATGTATTTTTATTTTATTTTATTTATTTATTTGACAGATCACAAGTAGGCAGAGAGAGAGTGGGAAGCAGACTCCCCGCTGAGCAGAGAGCCCGATGTGGGGCTCGATCCCAGGACCCTGAGATCATGACCTGAGCCGAAGGCAGAGGCTTAACCCACTGAGCCACCCAGGCGCCCCTGTAACATGATGTATTAACACCAAAATAAAATTGGGTGCCTGAAATATACTTTAAGTTATGCCTCAAAATGATTTTGAACATGTTTTTCTCCTAAGACAAGCTTATATCTGCCTTGCCTACCTGGAGAACTGCTGGGTGATTTAGGTAGACTAAGGAATAAGAAAGAACTTTGGAAAGTGTAAAAGCATCTTACCTTTTTGTAATCCTGTAGTGCAGCACAGGCAGCCATGCTACTGTTGTGGCAAGTGAAGAAATATTTTGATGTATATGTTCTCAGTACTCTGGTGGGTGATTATCTTTAGATGCCATATCAGTAGTCACTTTGACAGTGTCAGATACTACCCAGGAGGGTGGCCACCTCATGTGACTTTAAATTGGTGCAAGGTACAATTTTGAAACCTTACAGGAATTGGGCAGAGGCTTTAATGGGTTTTCATTAGTATCTGGTGTTTTTTGTGTGTGTGTGTGTGTGTGTGTGTGTGTGTGTGTTTTAAAGATTTTATTTATTTATTTGACAGAGAGAAGGATCACAAGCAGGCAGAGAGGCAGGCAGAGAGATAGAGAGGAGGAAGCAGGCTCCCCACTGAGCAGAGAGCCCGATGTGGGGCTCGATCCCAGGACCCTGAGATCATGACCTGAGCCGAAGGCAGAGGCCTTAACCCACTGAGCCACTCAGGTGCCCCTGGTGTTTTGTTCTTGATGAAATTTCAAAATTTAGTTTGGGTATTCTTTTCTGTTAAGGGTTGAGTACCTGAAAATTGGTATTTAGTATCAGGATGATGAAGCCGTCAATGGTAGAAAGACAAGTTAAGCAGCTGAAGAAAATTATTTTTGTGGGACTTTATAGTGAATAGATTTCTTTAATTTTGATCTTCACAACAGCCCTGCCAAGGCAGGTGGGAAGGGTCTGTCTATTGTAAACATTTCATCAAAAGAAAACCACCTCAGAAAATAAGGCAGTGAAAGGGGCCATGGTTGTATAGCTTATAGGTGTCAGATAAAGCCTAGCATCCAGGGTTGGTTTTTTTTTTCTTTGTCGTTTTCCATAATCACTTAATTCCACTTGAAATAGTTTTGAATTCAAATTGTAGATGTAATAATGGTCAGTATTTTTCATCAGGCCTTGGATTAGAATTGCCGCCACTGGATGCCATGTCTCTTCTTCCTATTTCTACTAAATGTTTAATTTAAAAAACTATAATAATGAGCCAACACTCTTGAAAAATTGTATGGTATGTTAAAAATGCCATGTAATGGCATATCATGATCTATCCTGTGCTTTTTAAAGATAGCCATATCGTGTCTGCTCCTCAGCTAAGCTGAGAGAGGGAACATCTTCCATTCTTTTGGCAGAGAGCTAATAATTTGCACTACTCTGTCTACTCACACAGAAGATGCTGGGGAGTTAGACTTGAGTTTTCTAGCTGCCTTAATGGCTCTAGTTGTGTTCCAACTTTAAATCTTGGCGTAGATCTAGATTCTGTCCTGTATCCACTTCTTGCTCTAGTATCCATACTATATTCTCTTCAGTAATTTTGTCCAATCTCAGTTGCTTAAATAAGAAAAAAAAAAAAACCCTGCATATGTATGATTTCATTCTCTATTTTCAGTCTTTGCCTCTCCTTGAAGTCCTAAATTTTCTTACCACTAACAACTTGATCACCTTTTCAGTATCTAAAGGGTATCTTTAACTGGGTGGAAACGGAAGATTTGATTATTCTTCTCAAACCTGATCTTTCATCCAGTCTTCACCATCTCAGTAAATACCCCACCTTCTTCCCAATTGCTGAAGCCAACACTATTAAGAACTGTTCTTGAAATCTTCTCTTGGTATTTAATCTAGTGGCAAGCCCTGTCAACTCCACCTTCAAAAGTATATCCCTTGTAGTTGATAGCACTGCTTGCCTACCCAGCATCTATTTCCCCTTACTCTTTTCAAACAAATCATCATTTTTTTCCCTCACATACCACCTTTTCATATATGCCATCTAACTCAAGGCAAGTCAACCCCATTCCCAGTTCATGATGGGCTCTGCTTTAGTCAATCATAACTCTATCTCATACAGATGAGTGGATGATGGATGGGCAAGTTTAAATAAATATGGGCCAATAAACAATTGGCTAGGGGCATCTGGCAAAGAGGGATCTTGGCTTTTGAAATAGCAAGCCTCTCTATAGGTGTGAATAAGGAGCATGTAGTCATAATTGCTAGTGGCAGTTACCTAACAACTATTCCAGTTTGAGGCCAAAGATAATTAGTCTGGAAGAATGTGATTCTTTGATAATATCCTTGAGGCTGCTCTGGCACTAAGCTTCCTGTAAAATAAGCAAATATAAGACATCTTGGGTTGGGTTTTTGGTTACTGGTATCCAAAAATAACTGATAATTTCAGAATCTATCTACTCCCACTTTCTAGTACCTTAATCTAAGCCATCATTCACTAGGATTTTCTATAATGATCACCTGACCAGTCTCCCTGCTTTTACTTTCTCTGCCCTACAGTCTTTCCTGTAAAAAATAGGAATCTTGTTGAAATTTAGACCATGTCATCCCTTTCTTTAAATGCCACCAAGGACTTCTTAAAGCATCATAAAACTGAACTCAAAGCCAAATATAATTAGCCTCTGCCTATCTCAGCTTACATCACTTGATTTTCAGTTAGTGTCATATTTTGGTCACTTTTGAAAAGTAAATGAAAGATAAATCACTAAGCAGAAAGTCATTATACTCATTATACTTGAATGCACCAGGGGTCTTTCCACCAGTTGGTACCTGGAAGGCTTGCCCCCCTCATCCTCACAAGTCAGTCCTGAGCTCAGAAGGGTCCAGCAGAGTCAGTATAGATGAGGAGATAGAGGAGAGACTTTTTTTTTTTTTTTTTTTTTTAAACAGCTGATTTTGCCTTCCTTCTTGGCTTGTAAGACACAAATCCTCGTAATAGGCCCATGTCATCTCATTGATTGTACCTAGACAATTCAAAACTTATATCTTGCCAGAAGAGGTCAGTAGGATCACCAATGACTGAAATATATATATATTTTTGTTATTGCCTGCAGTGAATGTCTTACAGAAAAATCTTCATAACTTTTTACTTTGCCCAAAATATGACATCATTGTTCACTAATTATTCAATACATTAATTACATGAATCTTATGTTTTTAAGAGTAATCCTTTACCTAAGGTAAAATGTTCTCTTCTGTACATTAGTGTTAATAAAGATAATAAGGATGGGGCACCTGGGTGGCTCAGTGGGTTAAAGCCTCTGCCTTCAGCTCAGGTCATGATCTCAGAGTCCTGGGATCAAGCCCTGAATTGGGCTCTCTGCTCAGCAGGGAGCCTGCTTCCCCCTCTCTCTGCCTGCCTCTCTGCGTACTTGTGATCTCTGTCTGTCAAATAAATAAAATCTTAAAAAAAAAGATAATAAGGATGTTTGAACTTTGCAGATCTCATACTCAAATACTCATAGCATTGTGTGTGTAGAAACCTGTGGTCTAAGTTGATAGGGTATATCTTAGTGATTTTGATTATCGTATTTCCAAGTAGAGGAATGGATAGGTTTTATGAGAAGAGCAATTGCTTTTCTTCGCTAGGGCTAAGGTCACTATCTAGTCACAAAGATGACAGTTTGTGTTTATGTTACTTAATATTTTTCAGTAATTTCCCCTTTGGTGATTAAGAACAGGATGTTCTCTATATATAGATAGAGATATATACAGATATATAGGTAGATACAGACACATAGATATAGATATGTTAAATTACTTTGGCTTTGGAGATATGTATCTTTTCTCTGAAGCAGGACTGTAGGAAAAACATTTCGTGGGATAAAGAAGTCATGCTATAAGTGTACAAAAATTGTAAGCAAAGTTTTAAAATACTTATGATTTATATATTGGAGAGGTTTCTTCTTACAATTTAGCTTGTTAAATTATTAAAACATTTTGGAAGCTAAGTTTTCACTGATATTATAGTCTCAGTCTATATATTACTAGTTGACATTAGCATAGGAGATTAACTCCTGTTAGATTTTATTTTGTTTTCAAATTAAAATTGCTGATAGACTAACAATTGTCTCTTTTTTAATATCATCAAAAGAGAGCATATACTTTTCCTTAATTTTTCTTGCATGAATGAAATTGGTAATCTCATTTTAGAATGGTCACAATGCACAGAAAAGTCTAGGATATTCAGTCAGGAATTCAGGAATTTGATGAGGGATTTCTAATAGTATTCCTAGGATTTTGTGGATGAAGGTGTGAGGATAGGGGTCCACAGATCCCTCTTTATTTCATTTGGACCTTTTTGACCTTTACTTGTGTTAGACATTGAAATTCAATGTAGGATTTCATTTGAAAAATCGGTTTTGTTGCCTTTTTTTAAAGTTTGATAACAGTGATCTAGATTTTCTATGATATTGGCAATTTCTCCTAAGTACTACCAAGTAAGTTAGGTTTTGTTTTCTGTCCAGATTCAGGGTAAAACCACTACATACTGTGAAAATTATAAACATTTTTTTTTTTCTAAATTTGCTGAGTCTTTGTCATCTTTATATTTCTGACCATGATGTTAGATTTACAGAATTGGACAGATTGCTAAAGAGCATCTACCTCCAAAACTTCATTTTGCAGTTAAAGAAATAAACCCAAAGCCATTATGACCTGTTTCCAAGGTCACATAGGGCAGAAGCAAAAAAAGCTCCAGTACTCTCCCCACTGCATTGAACTTTCTCTTTTGGGGGTTCTAATTCATCAATGTAGAATAAGGGATACTTAATAAAAACTAGGAAATACAAATGGCATAAAGGAAGGATGAGAACAAATAGCACTGAAGAAGAAATTCATTCAAAAAAATATTTATTGAGGGATGCCAGGGTGGCTCAGTCATTAAATGTCTCCCTTTGGCTCAGTTCTCGATCCCAGGGTCCTGGGATGGTGCCCTGCATTGGGCTCCCTGCTCTATGGGAAGCCTGCTTCTCCTTCTCCCACTCCCCCTGTTTGTATTCCCTCTCTCGCTGTCTTTCTCTCTGTCAAATAAATAAAATATTTTTAAAACAATTTATTGAGGGGGCACCTGGGTGGCTCAGTGGGTTAAAGCCTCTGCCTTCAGCTCAGGTCATGATCTCAGGGTCCTGGGATTGAGTCCCACATCGGGCTCTGTTCCGCAGGGAGCCTGCTTCCTCCTCTCTCTCTCTCTCTGCTTGCCTCTCTGTCTACTTGTGATCTCTCTCTGTCAAATAAATAAAATTAAAAAAAAAATTTATTGAGTAGCTACCATGCATCAGGCACTGTGTATTCGCTGAAACTAAGTTGTGCTCTTTGGGTCAAAAAAATTTCTGTTTTAACACCATAGTGGACGTTGTTTTCAACTTGGCCACCTACAATACTTTGCCCCTTATGTTGATAACAATACCCAAAATTCTTTATGGGTAATTAACATCACCACCTCTCCACCATCCCCCTCCAGTCTTCATGAAGCCAAGAATTGAGGTCCCCTGTTCAGCCCAAGCCAAAAGGATGAAAAGTCTATGGCCAATTCTAGACCAATTAGACTCTTTTCTCATAATTTCTATCTCAAATCAAAAGATGGGGAAAACTGTCAGAATTCATTCCTGCTTCTGAGACTCTTCTCCCTAGCAGGGCATCTTGGATTCTTTTTCAAACTTGGGAATTCAACATCATCTTTGATTCCCTTAACTCTCACTTCCATTAAAGTCCCTTTTAAGTTAGGTAAAGTTGGTTTCTGTAACTTAGAACCAGTTAACCCCAACTGGTATCTATGTTTGTGAAAGATACCGCAATTCTGTATTGCATATGACAACAAGATCTGCTAGAGAAGAACAGGACCTGTGAAAGCTTAGGCTCTTTGTCTCAAAGTCCAAAACCTGAGTCACTGTACTGAGAGATGGTGACCCTAACCTCCAAATGAAACTTTTAGCTCTTTGTTGCATGAACTGACTTAGTACCAGAAGACCTGCATAATAAAGATAATTCCCTTCCCTCAATCATCCCCATTCCTGCTTAGAGGCAACTTCCTAAGAAGCCATAATAGGCCTCTTAGGACTGTGAAGCACAGCCAGTTTTTTCCCCCAGTCTTGCTGAAGTACTATTGCACCAATCCTCTGTGGAGTGCTGTTGACCTTGCTCGCTGATTGCTTTTAGTGATTCTTTTCTGATTGATGGAATGACTGGACAGTAATGAAAACAGAGTTGGTTCACTTTATCTTATCATGATTAAAGCCTGAAAACAAATCTAATTTCCTTTTATGGGAAGGAGAAGTAGAAACAAAAGATTTTGATCATCGTAAAGTAAGATGAAAAAAACACTGGAGGATTTAATATGGTAAAATGAAAAATATCATAACTGTTAGATTCCTAATGGAAGAACTGGTGGTGCTCTAATTTCCTTGTTAACAAAAAAAGTCATTTGCATACCAGGTACGGTATAAATACTTGAGAGCCTCCAGATAAATCTGTGATCTAAAAGACATGTGAGAAATGTAAAAACTATCATGGGAATATTGAAGAGACTAGAATAAGAGTTTGGACAGCATAATTGGAGAACTTTCTCTTTTCTGCAGTACCTCTATAAAATTGGAAAAATTTAGTTTATAGGAAATTAAAGATACTTGGGAAGTTCTTGAGTTCTTTGAGTTGTTTTTCTGCCAGTGGTGATGAATATGAAGGGTTAATTCAAAAACTAGTATAACGCAGAATGTTAGATATTTGTAAATATATTTTTAATTACAATTCCAACCATATTAATACTTGAATGCAAATTATAAGTACCTGGGACTGTGGTAAGCTCAGGTATAGAAAGATGAATTGTACAAGAACATTCTTGTCCTTTCATATTTACCTTGCAGGAATAAATAGGTGGTTCAATCTACAGATAGAGAGGCAGCAGAATAGTCCATTGTAGTATTATTGCATCACTGTAATCATAGTTTATATGTCAATGACTTAGTCTCTAGGCCTCTGTTTTACAACTGAGAAAAGGGGATGTATCAGTCAGGGGAAGGGCCCCTGCCCACCTATAAATGCCTCTAAGGAAATTGGAAAATGCCACCCTTTCCTTTAGCATAATATAGCCCCACAAACTCAGCAAGTGGAGCACAGGCTGGATTTCAGCCACACTTTCTTTTACTGGGTTTGCTTGTACAAAGTACAATTTAGATAGCTGTATATAGCAGCCATGGTCTGAGTTCTTGGTTGCCTGCAACAAAGACCAACCCTAAATATCTTAAGTCAAAGGAGAATTCACTGGCAGGAATTTGGTGCTGTAGGACTATGAGAAAGTGACAAGAGCTAGGGCATCTCTGGCATCAGTATCTTAGTTAACCAAAGTTTCAACTCAGGAGCTTCCTGATTCTTGGGCCCTGAATTTGGCCCAGTGAATTTGGCCTCTGTTTGTGCCCTCTTCCTTTGTATTGCTCACTCACTGGGATTTACAGCCCTAAGAATGATGTTTGATTGCCTGGTACAGGGTGTACCACGGAGTTAGTGAAGGAAGGAATGAAGGAAGAAACAGGCTCCCTCTTTGGAAATGGGAAATGGTAGTGAGAGGTGGCACTCGGTGCCCCATAAGACTACACACTACTTGAATTATCCCCAGGGAGAGATGCTATTAAGAAGGTGGGTATATGTGGATACATTTGGGTGTTGGATAAATACAAAATGGTAAATGTCTGGTATAGGACTTAGGTATTTATATTTGCTGTTTTTGCTTAGGTAACATCTATTCCCATCTTCTGTCAGATTCAGAACCTTCCAAATGACCCTGTCCCCACTCCTTCCTACTGTGAAAGACCATTAGCTTGTAGACAGGATTACCAAAATGAGAGAATAGTAACAGTGATCTGGTTTTCAGTACTTGCCCAAGACTTTGTTGATTTTCTTCTTAGATGTGAATTTTTTATGCCCTTGAGTTTCTTCTGTGTACAGAACTTTTGTAGTCAAGTCTCTGTACAAACTTCTAGCCTAGCACCTAGTTCAGTGGGATTTGTCTTTCTAATGCCATTGCCCATATTATGGAACAACAGACTTCCTTTTTCTTACATATAATTCTTTTGATGGAATGATGTTCATTTACTAAAAAAAAAAAAAAAAAAAAAAAGTACTAACACTGTTCTAAGACCTAGTGATGTTCTAAGTTCTAGTTTATTTTTTTTATTTATAAGACCATCTAGGTTTTACTTATTTTTTTAATAAGTAGAAACTAGGTGGTCTTATAGATTTCTTGTGTGTTACATTCAGTCTAATGATAGAGACAAGAAAAAATAAATGGACATATTTATAAATATGCAAGAACAGACTCTGCACAGCTAAATTAGAGAAGAAGCCATATCAAGAAGAAGAGAAAGCGGAGATGTAGTTGGAAACCAAGCTGACCAAGCTGACCTGTGAGAATATCCACAGGAGGGAGGGACACTGCAGGCACAGAGAAGGAAGATGAGCAAACCCCACACCAGGCACCCATGCCAGGGGGAACCTGTATGGGAAGATGAATCCCATAACATTTGGAGGATTAAAAAACAGAGGGGCTTTAACATCACGAGTTATTAAAATCAGTGACACTTAACACCTAGAATGTTAAAAATCAGCAGGCTTGGCTCTGGAAGAACCTGAAGGTGATAGGAAACTGAATCCTGCCCTTAAAGAGACAGTATAACAAACAGCCCTGCTTAGATGCAGCATAGAAATGTCAGTTTGGAAAACACTGGGGATATATGGGAGGGAGATTTGTTTTATTAATCTCAGACTCTGTGTTGGAGGGGCAGGGATATTGGGAGACTTGTCCAAGAATAAAGGAGCTGGAGGGCACCGTTTTCCTCCCCTACCTCCCAGACTAGATACATGGACACCTGTGGGAACCAGCACAGTGCAAAATTTCTCTAACTAGCTTGCTAACAACATACCCTGCTCCTGTGCTTTTTTATGGACCCATCCCCTCCAACCCAACCTCAGAAAGTGTTCTCCAAAGTGGCTATAGATCCCCTCCTATACCAGACCTGCTCAAACATTACTAACACAGGGCATCACACCTGTGTGTTCTCTTGTGGACCCACCCCCTCCAACACACCCTTGGCAGAAGCCAATCCAAAGCGTCTCCACAAGCCTGGCAGTGTGCAAGTAGTCACAGTGGGGCCAGCACCAATCCAAAGTGACTCCTGTCCTGGGAAGAGAAGAGGATAACCACACACCCTAGCCCTTACAGTGGGCTGGGGCAGATGTCTGGTCTGACTCCAGACCCTGCCCACTTAAAAATCTTCTCAGGAGACAACACAGGGAGAGCTCCCTGCAGTTTAGTGTGTCTGGAGTTCTGTCAAATGCCTCGTCTGACGCAACTCAAGCCAAAGGTAGCCCCAGACTGGCCCATTAACAACACAGGGATGAAACCCTACTCACAATAGATAAAGAGAGCATTGCAGATGGGACTGAATTGAAGGTAAACACAGCTCAGCCACAATAGTAGGACACATGCAACACAAACAGGAGACACCCATGAAATTCAGGGTTCTGGTGAACAGGTGGCATTGCACTGCAGGGCAGTACAGGGCCTCTATTTCATGAATCCAGTACTTTCAAGAGCAGGAGACATAGCTAATTTACCTAAAACAGAGAGACAGACCCAAGGAGTTAGACAAAATGAGAAGACAGAGGGATATGTCCCAAATGAAAGAACAGGACAAAAATCACAAGAGAATTAAATGGAGATAAGTAATATGCCTGATAGAGAAAGTAAAATAATGGTCATAAATATATTCACCGGACTTGAGAAAAGAGTGGAAGATCTCAGTGAGATCCTCAACAATGAGGTAGAAAATATAAAAAAGGATGAGTTGGAATGAAGAAATAAATAACTGAAATAAAAAAATACATCTAATGGAATAAATAGTAAACTTGAGGATGCAGAAGGATGGATCAGCAACCTAGGAAGATAGAGTAATGGAAAATAAGCTGAAAGTACAATGGTCCAAAACTTTTGGGATACAGCAAAACCTGTTCCAAGAGGGAGGTTTATAGTAATACAGGTGTACCTCAAGAAGCAAGAAAAATCTCAAATAAACAACCTAATCTTAATGTAAAGAAGCTAGAAAAAGAATGACAAGCAAAACCCAAAACGAGTTGAAGGCAGGAAATCAGAGATTAGAGCAGAAATAAATGAAATAGAAACCAAAAAAACACAATAGAAAAGATCAATGAAACCAGGAGCTGGTTCTTTGAAAAGATCAACAAAATTGATAAACCTTCAGCCAGGCTCATCAAAACAAAATAAGACAAAATAAAAGAGAGTGAGAGAGAGAGAGAGATTGAGGACTCAAACAAAATCAGAAATGAAAGAGGTGAGGGCCCCCTGGGTGGCTCAGTTGTTAAGCGTCTGCCTTCAGCTCAGGTCTAGATTCCAGGGTCTTGGGATCGAACCCTGCATTGGGCTCCCTGGTCTGTGGGAAGTATGCTTCTCCCTCTCTCACTACCCCTGCTTGTATTCCCTCTCTCACTGTCTCCCTCACTCTGTCAAATAGATAAAATAAAATAAAATAAAATAAAATAAGAGAAATAACAACCAACACTACAGATATATAAAGGATTATGACAGAATATTATGAAAAATTATATGCAAAAAATTGGACAAGATTGAAGGAATGGGTCAATTCCTGGCAACATATAACCTTTCCAAACTGAATCAGGAAGAAATAGAAAATTTGACCAGACCAGTTACTGGCAATGAAATTGAATCAGTAATCAAAAAACTCCCAATAAACAAAAATCCAAAACCAGATGGCTTCACAGGTGAAATCTACCAAGCATTTAAAGAAGAGTGAGTATCTATTCTTCTCAAACTATTCCAAAAAATAGAAAAGGAAGGAAAACTTCCAAGTTCATTCTATGAGGCCAGCACTATCCTGAGACCAAAACCAGATAAAGATACTGCAAAAAAAAAAAAAAAAACAGAACAACAGGCCAATATCTCTGATGAATATAGATGCAAAAATCCTCAACAATTTTCAGGCACTTAATATTTGAAGTCATTGAGTTTCTATTTGTCTTTCCTGGTATTACAGCAAGCTTTCAGTCAAAGATGGCACTGACCTGAGAGCAGGCAAGAGCCATGTCACCAACCAGGAGAAAAAGGAGCATTTTAGTTTTCTGAAAACAAACAAAGTTTTTATGTTATGTTAATCACCATACAGAAGTTTTTGATGTAGTGCTCCATGATTCATTGTTTGCATATAACACCCAGCGCTCCATGCAGTACATGCCCTTCTTAATACCCATCACTGGGCTTACCCATCCCTCCAGCCTCCTCCCCTCTAAAACCCTCAGTTTGTTTCCCAGAGTCCATGGTCTCTCATGCTTCATCTTCCCTCTGGTCCCCCCCCCCTTCATTTTTCCCTTCCTTTTCCTAATGTCCTCCATGCTATTCCTTATGTTCCACAAATAAGTGAAACCATATGATAATCGACTTTCTCTACTTGACTTATTTCACTTAGCATAATCTCCTTCAGTCCTATCCATGTTGATGCAAAAATTGATATTCGTGCTTTCTGATGGCTAAGTAATATTCCATTGTATTTATGGACCACATCTTTATCCATTTGTCTCTGTTCTTTCCACAATTTGGCTATTGTGGGCATTGCTGCTATGAAATTGGGGTGTATATGGCCCTTCTTTTCACTACATCTGTATCTTTGAGGTAAATACCCAGTAGTGCAATTGCTGGGTCATAAGGTAGCTCATTTTTAATTTTTTGAGGAACCTCCACACTGTTTTCCAAGGTGGCTGTAACAACTTGCATTCCCACCAACAGTGTAAGGAGGTTCCCCTTTCTCCACAGCTTCTCCAACATTGTTTGTTTGTTGTTTCTTGCCTTGTCAATTTTTGCCATTCTAACTGGTGTAAGGTGGTATCTCAATGTCGTTTTGATTTGAATTTCCCTGATGGCTAATGATGATGAGCGTTTTTTCATGTGTCTTTTAGTCATTTCTATGTCTTCTTTGGAGAAGTGTCTGTTCATGTCTTCTGTCCATTTTTTGACTTGATTATTTGTGTTTTTTTGGGTGCTGAGTTTGAGAAGTTCTTTATGGACCTTGGATATCAGCCCTTTGTCTGTAGTGTCATTTGTAAATATCTTCTCCCATTCCCTGGGTTTCCTCTTTGTTTTGTTGACTGTTTCCTTTGCTGTGCAGAAGCTTTTTATCTTGAAGAAGTCCCAAAAGTTCATTTCAGCTTTTGTTTCCCTTGCCTTTGGAGACATGTCTTGAAAGAAGCTGCTGTGGCCAATGTCAAAGAGGTTATTGCCTATGGTCTCCTATAGGATTTTGACAGATTCCTGTCTCACATTGAGGTCTTTCATCCATTCTGAGTTTATCTTTTTGTATGGTATAAGAGAATGATTGAGTTTCATTCTGTATGTAGCTGTCCAATTTTCCCAGCATCATTTATTGAAAAGACTGTCTTTTTTCCATTGGATATTTTTTCCTGCTTTGTTGAAATTTAGTTGACCATAGAGTTGAGGGTCCATATCTGGGGTCTCTATTCTGCTCCATTGATCTGTGTGTCTGTTTTATGCCAGTATCATGCTGTCTCGGTGATCACAGCTTTATAATATAGCTTGAAATCAGGCAACATGATGCCCCCAGTTTCATTTTCCTTTTTCAGACTTTCCTTGGTGATTCAGGGTCTCTTCTGGTTGCATAAAAATTTTAGGATTGTTTGTTCCAGCACTCTGAAAAATGCCAATGGTATTTTGATCAGGATGGCATTGAACGTATAGATTGCTCAGGGCAGCATAGACATTTTAACAATGTTTATTCTTCTGATCCATGAGTATAGAATGTTTTTCCATACTTTTGTGTCTTCTTTGATTTTGTGTTCTGTAGTTCCTAGAATATAGATCCTTTACCTCTTTGGTTAGGTTTATTCCAAGTTATCTTATGGTTTTTGGTGCTATTGTAAATGGAATTGATTCTCTAATTTCTCTTTCTATAATTTCATTGTTAGTGTATAAGAAAGTAACTGATTTCTGTGCATTGATTTTGTATCCTGCCACATTACTGAATTGCTGGATGAGATCTAGTAACTTGGGGATGGAGTCTTTTGGGTTTTCCCATAAAGTATCATGTCATCTATGAAGAGAGAGAGTTTGACTTCTTCTTTGCTAATTTGAATACATTTTATTTCTTTTCATTGTCTGATTGCTGTTGCTAGGACTTCTAGTACTATGTTGAACAAGAGTGGTGAGAGTGGGCATCCTTGTCATGTTCCTGATCTTAAGGGAAATTCTCTCAGCTTTTCCTCCTTGAGAATGATATTCACTGTGGGTTTTTCATATATGGGTTTTATGATATTGAGGAATGTTCCCTCTATCCCAATATTCTGAAGAGTTTTAATCAGGAAATGATGTTGTATTTTGTCAAATGCTTTTTCTACATCAATTGAGAGGACCATGTGATACTTCTCTCTTCTCTTATTAATGTGTTCTATCACATTGACTTGTGAACGTTGAACCACCCTTGCATCCCAGGGATAAATCCCACCTGGTCATGGTGGATAATCCTTTTAATGTACTGTTGGATCCCATTAGCTAGGATCTTGTTGAGAATTTTGGCATCCATATTCATCAAGGATATTGGTCTGAAATTCTACTTTTTGATGGGGTCCTTGCCTGATTTTGAGATCAAAGTAATGCTGGCCTTAGAGAAAGAGTCTGAAAGTTTTCCTTCTGTTTCTATTTTTTGAAACAGTTTGAGAAGAGCAGCTATTATTTCTTCTTTGAATGTTTGGTAGAATTCCCCAGGGAATCCATCAGGTCCTGGACTCTTGTTTTTTGGGAGGTTCTTGATCACTGTTTCAATCTCATTACTGGTTATTGGTCTATTTGGGCTGTGAATTTCTTCCTGTTTCAGTCTTGGAAGTTTATAGGTTTCCAGGAATGCATCCATTTCTTCTAGATTGCTTAACTTTTTGGCATATAGCTGTTGATAATAATTTCTGATAATTGTTTCTATTTCCTTTGTCTTAGCTGTGATCTCTCCTCTTTCATTCATAATTCTATTAATTTTGGTCCTTTCTCTTTTCTTTTGGATAAGTCTGGCCTGTGGTTTATCGATCTTATTAATTCTTTCAAAGAACCAGCTTCTAGTTTCATTAATGTGTTCTACTGTATTTCTGGTTTCTAATTCATTGATCTCTTCTCTAATCTTAATTATTTCCCTTCTCGTATGTGGGTTAGGCTTAATTTGTTGTTGATTCTCCAGTTCTTTAAGGTTTAAAGATAGTTTGTGTATTCGGGATTTTTCTATTTTTTTGAGTGAGGTTTGGAATGCTATGTATTTCCCCCTTAGGACCACCTTTGCCATATCCCATAGTTTGTCAACTGTTGTGCGTTCATCCTCATTAGTTTCCATGAATTGTTTAAGTTCTTTGATTTCCTGGTTCACCCAAACATTCTTGAGAAGGATGGTCTTTAGCTTCCTAGTGTTTGAATTTCTTCCAAACTTTTTCTTGTGATTGAGTTCCAGTTTCAAAACACTGTGGTCTGAGAATATGCTGGGAATAATCTCAGTCTTTTGGTGTTTGTTGAGACCTGATTTGTGACACAGTATGTGGTCTCTTCTGGAGAAAGTTCCATGTGCACTTGAGAAGAATGAGTATTCTGTTGTTTTATGGTGGAATGTTCTGTGTATCTATGATGTCCATCTTGTCCAGTGTGTCATTCAAAGCTCTTGTTTCTTTGTTGATTTTCTGCTTAGATGATCTGTCTATTGCTGAGAATGGAGTATGAAAGTCTCCTACAATTAATGTATTACTATCAATATGTCTCTTTATTTTGATTAACAGCTGGCTTATGTAGTTGGCTGCTCCCATGTTGGGAGCATAGATATTTACAATTGTTAGAACTTATTGTTGGATAGACCCTTTAGGAATGATACAGTGTCCTTCTGTATCTCTGACCACCATCTTTACCTTAAAATCTAATTTGTCTGATATGAGAATTGCTAGCCCAGCTTTCTTTTGTGATCTTTTGGCATGAAAGATGGTTCTCCATCTCTTCACTTTCAGTCTGGATGCATTTTTATGTTCAAAATGAGTCTCTTGTAGACAGCATATGGGTGGGTCCTGTCTTTTTATTCAATCTGCAACCCTGTGGTGTTTTATAGGAACATTTAGGCCATTCACATTGAGAGTGATTTTTGAAAGATATGATTTTATTGACATCATGTTGCCTGTGAGGACTTTGTTTCTATGGATTGTACATTTCTGTTCTATATCACTCTTGGGGTCTTTCTCCTTTTATAGAACCTCCCTTAATATTTCTTGCAGGGCTGGCTTAGTGGTCACATATTCTTTCAGGTTTTTTAAAAAGATTTTATTTATTTGACACAGAGAGAGAGAGAGATCACAAGCAGGCAGAGAGTCAGGCAGAGAGAGAAGGGGAAGCAGACTCCCCACAGAGCAAAGAGCCCAATGTGGAGCTCGATCCCAGGACCCTGAGATCATGACCTGAGCCAAAGGCAGAGGCCTAACCCACTGAGCCATCCAGGCACCCCTTCTTTCAGTTTTTGCCAGTCTTGGAAGCTCTTTATCTTTCCATCTATTCTAAATGACAGCCTTGCTGCATGTTCATCTCATTTAGTACCCTGAATATGTCTTGCCAGCCCTTTCTGGCTTGCCAGGTCTCTGTGGACAGGTCTGACATTATTCTGATATTCCTCTCTCTGTACATAAGGAATCTCTTCCCCCTACTGCCTTTAAGATGGTTTCATTGGTTTTAAGATTTGCAAGTTTTACTATTACATTCCCGGGCATTGGTTTAATCTCCTTGATCTTGGAAGGTGTTCTCCGTGCCTCTAGGACACAAATGCTTGTTTCATTCCCCAAGATTAGGGAAGTTCTCAGCTAGGATTTGCTTAAATATATCTTCTAGTCTCTAGTGGAGGTCCCTCTCCACTCCCTCAGGGATCCCACTAATTCTGACATGGGAATGTTTCATGGCATCATTTATTTCTCTAATTCCGTTTTCATTGATTCTAAGCTGTTTATTCCAGGTCTCTTCCTGATTCATCTTTTCTATCAGTTTGTCTTCTAGATCATTAATTTATTCTTCTGCCTCATTTACCCTTATTAGAGTATCCATATTAGATTGGATCTCATTGATAGCATTTTTAAGTTCTGCCAGATCAGGTCTCACTTCTGCCCTTAGAGAAAGTATGTTGCCATTAATGGTTTTCTCCAACCTAGCTATTGTCCACATAAATTTTATGCTGAAGTCTATTTCTTACATCTTTCTTATATCCATATCCATCTGTTCTGTGGCAGAGGTCATAGTATCTGAATTTTTCCTGTATTGGGGGTTCCTCCTCTTAGTCATTTTGTTTAGGGGTGGTTGAGGGAATGTACAGAGTCCAGATTATTGACCACAACCCAAGCAAGATGCACCTGTTTTATAGGGACCTTAGGATCATCAGCCTCTTGATCTTTCAGCCTGTCTTCTGGGGGAAGGGTCTATGGTGCTGTTACTCAGGCAACCCAGTTTGGGCAGAGTTGTCCTGCCCCCGAGGGGGCTGATGGGCTAAATGAAAACAAGTTTTGGGGGTCTTGTTCTCTGGGGTCTTTCCCTGGTGGCTTTCTGCATTTCTTCCAAGAGTCAGAGCAGAAGTAACCATATGCAAACTTCCGTCTCGGAACAGAGAGATTGCAGATGAGCCCTCCAAGCCACACTGCCTCTGTTTTTGTCTGTGCTGCTAAAAACTGCAGCATCCTGGGTTGTGTACCCTACAGCAGCACTCCCAGCCCTCACTTCCAGGTCTATAGGTCCAGGTATGTCTCTGCCCTTTGTGCTTCTTCTTCTTCTTCTTCTTTTCAATAATCTTTCTAATGTTGAATTGATCAAAAATTTTTTGAAGGAATGTAAACTTCCTTTTTTTTTTTTTTTAAAGACTTTATTCACTTATTTGACAAAGAGAGACACAGCAAGAGAAGTAACATAAGTAGGGGGAATGGGAAGGGGAGAAGAAGCCTTCCTGCCAATTAGGGAACCTGATTTGGGGCCCAATCCCATGACTCTGGGATCACAATCTGAGCTGAAGGCACACGCTTAATGACTGAGCCACCCAAGCATTCCTGCCCTTTGTGCTTCTAAAACCACCAGTTGTCCCCTGTTTGCATACATGCCCTGGCAGCTCCAGGTTTCATTCTGTGAGGCTGCCCTGAAGTCTTTTCCCTGCCACTACTGGTCTTTGAGTCTGTGCCCAGTCCCCAGTGGGAGAGGCTTTTGCACTCTGGCAGCACAGGATCCCAGAGGCTCCCTCCCCCTTCCATTTATCTTCCAATATCTGCCCACAGAATCATGACTCCCTGCTTCATACGTCGAAACCAACCGCCGGAGATATTCTATTGGTATAAATCAGGATATATCTTGAGTCTTGGTATTGGGCCCCTTGAGTATTGGTATAAATCAGGCTGACTTCTTGAGTCTTCAGAGTGGTCTGGTAGACATCCAGCTTCATTCAGGGGACCAGTTGAAATAGGGTCACCTACTCCTTCGCCATCTTGCCATATTGTCAGAATAAATCAATTTTCATAGACGTTCTAGGACCAAATTCTTCATCCTGATAAGGGCATCATATAATAGTGACAGGTTTCCCAGTTACAGTTTACCCTATGAATTTAAAATTTTTAAATAGCATTGTCCAGACACTTAATTTTTTGTGTTTAGGGAGGCCATGAATTAGAGTTTTTAAGCTAGTAGTTCTGGTCCCTTTCCTCAGAGCACACTCTCCCAACTTTCTTTGGTGTTGTCCCTTCTCCTGCAGTTTGCCAGGCTGTGATGCTCTTTCCTTTTTTCTTTAACTGGCTAAATCCTTTTGCCCCTTCAGGACTCTTTTTAGGCATCATCCCCTCCTGGAAGCCTTTTTTGGACTTCCAGGTTGTGCGCAGTGCCCCTCTTCCAGCTTCCCCTGACACTCAATACCTTTATCTTATCCTTTAGCTTCACTTAATTGAAATTAACTGCTTTGAGGGCTCTTCCTCCCCCTTCATTAGAATCTCAAGCCCTTATGTGTAGGGTCTGTCTTTATTCAGCCTTTTCACTTCTAGATCTAGTAAAGTCCTTAATAAATAGCAGTTGAGGGATACCGGGGTGGCTCCATCAGTTAAGCATCTGCCTTCAGCTCAGATCATGATCCCAGCGTCCTAGGATTGAGCCCAGCATTGAGTCCATGTCTGGCTCCCTACTTAGTGGGGAGTCCCTCTCCCTCTGTCCCTCCCTTCCCCTGCTCATGCTCTCTCTCTCTCTCTCAAAGAAATTAATCAAATGTCTAAATAAATAAATAGTCAGTTGAACTATATTAAGTGGGCAAAAGCTGGTTTCCAGTAAGATACTGTGAAAGTTCCATAATTCTGTTGTAGCTGTGGAAGTGAGAACTGATTATATATAGCCATCATTGAAACAATGAAGCCAAAACTAAGCTCCACAATCTTGCCATCCCAGAGAAGGTAACTAGAAGATACTGAATCTTATTGCTGACTTTAATTCTAACCTGTTTTGAAGTAAGTTGTTTATTTTGTGTGTCTTAATTTGCACAACTGCAAAATAGCTGTGAATATTGCAAAAAACATAGCACATGCAGCTTAATCAATGCAAAAGACCAAGAGTCTTGGATAAGTTGTACTGATTTGACATTTTCCTGGACTCGACGAAGAGGATGTATTTTCATGTGGCAAGCTACTAGATCTGCTCCCCTCTCCAAATTTCAAGTTATAAACACTCTTCTCGTTGACATTTATTAGAAAGTAACACAAAGCAGATTGCTGTGTTTGCACTCTGTGGACATTTTATATAAGGCATATTGTATGTTCTCTGTGTGCCAGGCATGATGGCATCCTTGGAGGTTAAGCCTTCAAATCCTGTTCTACTATTTTAATAATTTCATTGACTTAACCTTTATATAGATGAAGTGTATGATTTCCTCAAAGAATACTTCACTGCTCTGTGCTTGCTGAAAGAATGCTTCAGGTTAGAAATTTGGTCTGTGATCTGTCAGGTGATGATACAAAAGGTTTAACTTAAACACAAACACTAGGTCACAGAGGGACAGGATCCAGATGGTTTGTATATGATTACAGCATCCTCCCTCTCCCTGGCATCTCTATCCTTTCTTCTCTTTTCTGCCATCTGTCAGTGCACTTGAATGAGGAACTTAATCACATAGGGTAACAAGAAGTTTGTTGTTGTTGTTGTTGTTTTCCTGCTAACTGTTCTTTCATTGGGTGGTAAGAAAAGGGTATATTACAAAATAGTATCTAGTTTTACATGTGTATTCTGTTTTCCCCAGAAAAAAAATAGTTTAAGACCAAGGCTGGGCATTTGCTCGTGTAATTCCAGTATTAGAGGCAAAGAAATAAAATGTTACATTTGATCTAATTTAATGACTAGAATGAAGTACACTTCTTTATTCTTTGTTGTTTTCATGATTTGTAGATTTGATTATTTTTTTCAAGTTTTTATTTAAATTCCATTTAGCTAATATATAGTATAATTTTAGTTTCAGGTGTACAATATAGTGATTCAACACTTCCATACAACACCTGGTGCTCATCACAAGTACACTCCTTAGTCCCCATGTAGATTTGATTATTAATGGTCATTATTTATTTGTTATTAATAAAATTTGGGGGCTAATTATTAATTATGAGAAATATAATTTATTATAGTAAGTTACAATATATTTTTGGAATTTGAACATTTAAAATTAACCTTAACAAGAAACTAACAACAGTATATAAAGCAGTTTAAATCACAAACCTTATAGTAGGAATCACCTGATTTATTCCTGGCTCAGTTATGTATTAACTATGTGGCCTCAGGCAAATTACTTAATCTTTCTAAGCCTTATCTCTAAAGGGGATAAAGGACTGTGTAACTCATGGGATTATTGTACAATTAATGAGATAACTGTGTACAGCATTTAACAGAGTAGTTGGGACTCTGTAATTGTTCAATAAATGGTCATATTTGTTATTATTAATATTTGTTCTATTAAACTAACTTTTATCACTAAAGAGATAAAGTAATGAAATGTAGTTTAAAAAAAAAAAAAACTATTATGTAGCCAAATTATGGAACGAGCCGAATGTCCATTGGCTGACAAATGGATAAAGAAGATGTGGTATATATATATACAATGGAATATTACTCAGTCATATAAAAGAATGAAATCTTGCCATTTAAAATGACGTGAATGGAGCTAGAGAGTGTTATGCTAAGTGAAATAAGTCAGAGAAAGACACATATGGTTGGATTTCACTCATATGTGGAATATAAGAAACAAAAACAGATGAACATAGGCAAAAAAAGAGACAGAGAGAGAAAGGCAAACCAGGAAACAGGATCTTAACTATCGAGAACAAACTGAGGGTTTTTAGAGTAGAGGGGAGTGGGAAGAAGGGCTAAATGGGTGATGGTATTAAGGATATTAAGGGTATTAAGGAGGGCACTGTGCTGATGAGCACTAGATGTTGTTAAGTGACAAATCACTAACTTCTACACCTGAAGCTAATATGACACTGCATGTTAACTGCTGTTTAAATAAAAACTTGAAAAAAATATTATGCATTTTAAAATATGATAGTTTTATAAAAAATAGTTTTATTATGGGGAAATATAGTTTTCTGATCATAATTATCAGCATCCACATGAGGTCATGTTGCATAGCTCATGTATCTTGGATAAAAGGCTGCATATAGATTTTCTATTATGCTTTCTCCCAAGTCGGCCAAATTTATGTTAACAACTTGAAGCAGGGTTTTGCAAACTGTAGCCTGCAGACCAAATCTAATCCCCTGCCTGTTTTTGTGTGGCCTGGAAGCTAAGAATGATTGTTGTATTTCTGTATGGTGGGGAAAATTTTCATTCAGAGAACAGTATTATGTGATATAAGGAAATTAAATGAAATTCAAACTTTAATGTCCAATAAGTAAAGTTTTATTGGAACACAGCCACACTTATTTATTTATTGTCTATGACATTTTTTATCAGCAGAACTATTTGTGACAGAAACCACATGACCGGCAAGACTTAAAATATTTATTATTTGGCCCTTTAAAGAAAAAGTTTGCAGACCCCTAAATTCAAATAATAAATGTATATTTATGGATGAATCTTGCAGAGTCCAGCCCTCTCAGTTTAAAGATTGTGTTTGAATTTCCTAGGGTTGCCAAAACAAAATATTACAAACTAGATAGTTCAAGACAACAGAAATTTACTGTCTCCCAGTTCTAGAGTCTAGAAGCCTCAAATCAAGGTATGGACAGGGCCATGCTCTCTCTGAAATCTGTAGGGGAATCCTTCCTTGCCAATTCCTAGCTTCTAGTTGTTTGGTCACAATCTTTGACATTTCTTGGCTTGTGATTCTTTAAGTCCAATTTCTGCCTTTATTGTCACATGGTGTTCTCCATGTGTGCTTGTCTTCAATGGTTGTCTTCTTATAAGTATACTAGTCGTGTTGGGTCAGATGCTCCTCCTACTCCAGTATGATCTCAACTTAACTAAACACTAAATAGGGCAAGGGCCCTATTTCCAAATAATGTTATATTATTAGGTAGTGAGAGTTAAGATTTCAATATATCTTTATTTCTATGGGGTTGGGGAGTACACAATTCATGCCATAACTGTCAGGAAGTTGGATCCCCAAAATGTGAAGGGATTCACCCAATGTCACAAAGAGAGTTAGTGACAGAACCAAGATGAGACTTGCAAGTCATATGGACTTTTTTTTTTTAAAGATTTTATTTATTTATTTGAGAGAAAGAGTGAGCAAGCACAAATGCAGGGGAAGGGGCAGAGGCAGAAGGAGAAGCGGATTACCCACTGAGCAGGAAGCTAGATGTGGGGGCTTCATTCCCAGATCCTGAGATCATGATCTGAACTGAAGGCAACCAACTGAGCTACCCAGGCACCCCTGAAGTCATAAGGACTTTAACCAGAATCTGGGAAGCTGAATTTCTAATTGATGAATAAGCTTTCCACTCTACCATAGAGGTTCAAAGTGATTTAATCTCTGATATCTAATGTATATGCAATACAGAACTGTTTTAAGTCCTTTTAGGACATATATATTTATGCATTAATAATGAAAAACACAATTTAAAGTTGTGGACTAAAATTGGTTAAAATAGTCAGTACTATAAGTTTTATTTATTCATACCAAGGGAGATGAGTATTACGAGGTTTTTTTTTTTTCTTTCTATTTCAGGTGTCAGCTAGCCATTCTAGAAAACAGAATAGAATATATTCCTAACCTATATTAGGTGTGACACTTTAATATTCTGCTAAACTGTCAAAAGTTTATTCTTATTCAAAAGTGACATGGGTGTGAAACAATATTAAGAAGGAAAATCAGTAATATAAGTAATAATTTATTTAAGTTCTCTTAGGAATAGTGTATCTGCTAGCTGCATAATTTCTTTCTTTTCCTAATGGTTATCATTTGTATCAACTATAAAAACTCAAGCTTAAAGTAATGTCTTTCTCAAAGCAACTGTAAAAGTAGTTTTTGTAGGTAGAGTCTTACTTATATAACTGTTGATGATTATATGCAAGGAGCAAATCAAATTTCTCAATGATAAAAGATCATGAAAATATGGAGTGTGGGAAAAAGATTCCTTTAGGACCCAAAGTAATAGAAAAATGGGAAATAAAGAAATATATTGGTGTTAAACTTAGGACTGGAAGTAGAGATGGACTTTGTTTACCTGTGAATATCAAACTAATATTCTTTAGAGTATTTCTCAAATGGTATCAGATTTAAAAAAAAAGATTTTAAAAAATGGTATCAGATTCTTATATTATGGGGAAGCCTGGACACTTTAAAGAAAGCCACCAGGGTGGTTTAGCAATGCTATTCTCTTGAACTGAATCCAGGCTTTTGGTTTAATATTTTGGAAGATGCTGCTGCCTCCATCAGCCAGGCCTAAGGCATTTGGATATGTGGCTTAGTAACCCTAGAGGGAAAAAAAAACTCCTGAATGAACCTCCAGCTGTAATGTTCAGACGTCCCAAACCTAAAGTATCCTAAAGTATTCCTATACTTTGAAGGAAAAAAGCTGACAATAGCTTTGTTACTACGTGGAAAGTTCTGAGTTTACTGTGGCCATAGGGTTAATTAATTGTCATAACATATGCCTTTGAAGCAGTTGGAAGAAAGGAAAAATTACCCCATTTGACTGATTGAAAAACTGAGACAAGGGCAGCTAACTTGCTTGTGGTTACCCAGGGAATAGTTGGCTGAGACTCCAGGATTCCTGACTCCAAATTCATTGCCGTAACCACCAGACTGAAACCGGCCGCCAAAGGCTGTAATTTGGTCTTGAGGCCGTGGCTATAGTTTAGAACCACAGTAGTGAGGGAAACACACTTTAAGGAGGACCTTGAAAGTCTCTCAAGGGGATTATGTCTCTTTATCTATGTTGATTATGCAATGATTGGAATAAATGAGAGTTCTGGCCCCACCATGTTTGTGGCTTTGGGTTAGACTGGAGTCCCTCTTAGGAAACTGGGAAAGTTTACCTTACCCTTGAACACAAATTGTGTTGAGTTTATGATGCACAAATCAATGAATGTGTGAACGTTATGTTTTTATCTGGCAGAAGTTATAGGATTGGTTACCATGGATATAGCAGGATGGGCCAGAGAGAAGAGGATTAGAAACTTGGAGACTGTGACAGCATACTTCTTGGGGGTCACACGGCGATCTGGAACAGACTTGAGGTGGGTGATCTGCAGGGATCTGAATGGGTATAGTCTTTGCTTTGAGATACTTCAATTATCTCCAGAAGACAGAGCATAGCAGAAGTGGGTTGTGACTGTGGGTACCGGGCTAACGTTCTAGAGGGCAAGCTTCAGATGCCATAGGGGTTGGGCTATACATCTTTGGGGTTGAGGCTCAAAGAATGCGTTTCAATGGCAACATTAAAGCTATTTTTGGAAAGAATAAAAACACTGTTAATTGGAACAGGGGTACCGGGTATATCATTATATTCATATCAATAATAACTATACTACATTTATTCTTTATTGATTACCTACTGTTTATTATCTTGTTCATTCATCTCTACAGCCCTATAATATAGATTTTATTTTTAACATTTTACAAATGTAGAAATTGAGACTTGGAGAGGTTAACTGACTTGTCCAAAGTCACAAGGATGCGTAGTAGGGGGAAAAGGTTTGAACCCAAGGCTCTGATCCCACTGCCCATGCTTTATACTCATATTTACTGGAAATAGGGGACAGGTTAATACATTGGTCCATAAAGCAAGAGCCTAGTTAACAGGTCCCAGTGATAAGGCCGATGTATGCACTGGGCAAACTTCATATTTCTTTAAAGAACAAGATTGGTCCTAGAGATTAGGCCTTGGCTATGTCTTCATGTAGGAATGGAATGGCTCTAGAATGGGAAATTGAAGTTGTTAAGCAGGTCCTTATCTATATTTAAGTGTTCTTCCCCAAAATGACAGCTTTTCCTTACTTACTAATAGTTAAGTACATGGTCTTTGAAGTCCTACAGATTCGATTTCAAATCTTGTTTCGGACCTTTACTAGCTATGTGCTCAGGGGCTGGCTCCTCAAGGGTGGTTGGGGTAGAGCTGCCTTTCTGGGGTAGGGGATTGTGGGGACAGCAGGTGGGAAGTTGTGAGGCCGATGCCTGTAGGGGTACTGAGAGTTTAGAACTGAGAGCCCAGAGGTAAATGCTGAGTCCGCTGAGCAGGTATGGGATTGTAAAGGATGGAGACTGAATGGAAACTGAGTTGAATCAGGAGGAGGTTGGAAACAACAGAAACAAGCAGGTTGGAAACAAGTAAAGAGATTGCAAAATGATCGTCTCAAATGCCACTGTGTATCTACTGCTCAACTCTGGATGTTGGGCTGGTTTAATGGTCAAGGTGGGTTCATGATAAAAAAATATATATCATGGTGCTTAAATTACTCTATGACCAGTAATTTTAAAAAACTATCAACTGGCCTAGAAATAGTTTCCGTAACTGATGGAAGAAACTAGTTGTTAAAAGAGCAGAGAATGGAGTGAAATTAGGGTGACTATTCATCCTGATTTAACAGGTATGATTTAATTATAAATGGGACTCTTTCTCATTCTCAAAGGTGTCCTGATTTGGCACCCAAAATTATATGCCCCCCCCGCATAATAGTCATGGGGTTCCATATTCTTCTAAATTGGAACTGACTACAATAACTCTACAAATATACTTAATTCAAATTGCAGAAATTAGAGTCTGACAAACTGTGAGGAGAAAGGTAAAAATATTCACCAAAATTTTTTGATATTTTGAGGGAGCAATTTCTCCACAAGTTGAAAGCTCTTTATAGAGTAGGTGGTAGCAAAAATTATGTTTCATTCCTTTGGTCAAATTTATCTATTTCTGTGTCAACTCTAATTAATACAGTATCTAATAATTCTGGTGGGCAAGCCATTCTTATTCTTCTTCAGGAATGTCTTAGAATTATTGACCATTTGCTCTTTTAACATAAATTTTAGCATCATTTTGTTGAATTCCTAGAAGCAACATGTTGAGATTTTGATTGAAATTACATTGAACTTAGAGAACAATTTTGGAGAGAATTGATATCTTAATGATTTCTAAGAAATCAGAAATGTTTATCCCATTAATTTATTAGGTATGAATATCTTTCTTTTTTTTGTAATTTTAAAAAAGATTTTACTTATTTATTTGTCAGAGAGAGAAAGAGCCAGCGAGCATAAGCAGAGGGAGCAGCAGGCAGAGGGAGAAGCAGGCTCCCTGCTGAGCTGAGAGCCTGATGTGGCACTTGATCCCAGGACCTTGGATCATGACCTGAGCCACCCAGGTGTCCCTTTCTTCCTTCCTTCCTCCCTTTCTTTCTTTCTTTCAAGAATTTATTTATTTATTTATTTATTTATTTATTTGACAGGGAGAGAGAGATAGCAAGAAAAAGCACAAGCAGGGGGAGCAGCACAGGGAGAGGGAGAAGCAGGCTCCCCACTGAGCAAGGTGCCTGCTAAGGGCTCAATCCCAGCACCCTGGGTTCAGGACCCAAGATGAAGGCAGGCACTTAGCCGCTTAACTGTCTGAGCCACCCAGGTGCCTCTGTGAATACTTTCTTTTTTTTTTTTTTTTAATTTTATTTTTTATAAACATATAATATATTTTTATCCCCAGGGGTACAGGTCTGTGAATCACCAGGTTTACACACTTCACAGCACTCACCACAGCACATACCCTCCCCAATGTCCATAACCCCACCCCCCCCACCCCTCC
>NW_019154100.1:7429080-7638441 GCF_002288905.1 Enhydra lutris kenyoni | reverse complement strand
GGGAAGGGAAGGGAAGGGAAGGGAAGGGAAGGGAAGGGAAGGGAAGGGAAGGGAGAAGGAAAGTCTCAGAGAGATAGTGTAGCAGACCTCCATTTTGGGAAATCACAATATGCCTTCCTAGGAGTGGGGAGAAGCTAGAGTGTCAGCAAACATTCTTTATCCAACACTAATTATTGTGGCTAGGTGGCAGACACTGTGCTGGGCGCTGCAAGACAGACAGAGGCCCTGAATTCGTGGGGCTTATAGGTGAATAACCAAGTAAGTAATATAATCATAGGTTATGGTAAATGCTATAAAAAATAGGGTGATGTGTCCAAAGGTCATGTAGTGAGTAGAGGGGAAGTGGGTGTACTTTTGGGTTGGGAGGACATGACTAAGGAGGTTACCTATGGGCTGAGAGCCCCCAGAGCTGTTCTGAGAGCTGGGGAAAGGATAGATGAGATGGGGAGAAGCAGGATGAAGACTGAGTTGGGGAAAGACTCAGTATGTCCAGAAGGAGTAGAAAAGAAACCCGTGAAGATGACCAATGAGCAAGAGAGCAGTATAAATAAAGAAGGAGAGCAAGGCTCAGATCAGGTAATGCCAGCCTTGAAAGACATGGTAAGGAGTTTAGATTTGATTTCAAGAGCAACTAGCAGGCATATTGGGGTTTTATCTACGAGAAGGCTGTGATTCACTCATATTTCATAAAAACCACTCCCGCTTCACCCCTTCCTTCTTCTACCAGTTCTTGGTCTTTCTCCTTCCCCACTCGTGCTTCACAATCCAAAAGCCTTTACTTTCTGGGAGAGCAGAGGAGTGTGGGCATGTCAGTGCTGTCCACCATGTGTCCCCAGCTCTGGCACAAGGAAGGCATGTTGAAGACGCTCAATAAACATGTGTTAAATGAGTCAGTGAAAAATGTATCTGAACACATCTTCGTTTCCCATGTAATCTACCATAGCACGGTTCCCACAGCAAAGGATGTGGTTAGAAAACATCCTCATTCCTACTAGAATATACAACTTGGATATTTTTAGAGCTCAACTTTCTTCCCATTTACTCCAGAGTTTTAGGCTGGGCTCACTTCACTGTTTCATCACCGGACTCCTCTTCTCCCCATGAACTTTTGTCCTGCCATTCTTTCCCTTTCATTTAGAATTGTTTGCAGCCCAAGTCTGCAAACTTTGCTATTTCGTCATTCTTTACATTGCCCCTTTGGTTTCTGTTCTAGTTAATAGCCCCAGCCCAGACACTGGAGAGCAGGGCTCAACTCTCCCGTTTCCCCTTGCAGTCTTACAGACCTTCTCTCAGCCTCTCCTGCCCATCTTGTAATGCAGATTATGTCTCGTCTTCAAGGTAGTCTTTTGAGATTTTTTTTTTTTTAATAGGTCAAGATCACAGTCAACAAGGCACTTTTTACTACTGACTGTTGATAAAGCAGGACACTGGCTTCCCAGCACTGCTCCACAGGGAGCACCCTATAGAAAGCTCTGTGCAGGACGTACTAAAGCCTTCCAGACTCTTTCTAAGCAGATGCCAGGGAGACTCACACCCAGGAATCTCAGATTCTGGGTTGCTTTTGAATCCACAAGGGCTGTGGATACCTTCCTACACCCAGGTCATGGAAGAAAACCCTCCACACATAACCCTCCCCGCAAAAGGCCAGACTACATTCTACAGATCAGCTAGAAAATCACCAGGGTTGAAGACTTGTTCAAGCAGTAATATTTAACTACTTGGCATATTACTTCTTTTTGAAGGAATACCATGCATCATCAGTTTTTCTTGTTGCCTTCTGACACAGACAGCTGCATAATTTCCCCCGCAATTTTTAAAACTATCTCATTAATAATGCCTACCAATGCTTTTGAAATATTAGATATTTAAAAGTATAATAGATGTTTCATCTATTTATAGATCACTATTCAGGGCTAAATGCTTGCTTTTAGACTGAAATGGGGAAAAATAACTTACTTGCTAAGCTAGAGTTCCCATCATATAGTTCCATAAACAAATACTTTTATTGTTTCATGAAACCATACACAAAAGTGTATACATTTATATTAAATTTTAGAAGAATGATCAGAAACACCATCTCCCCATATGGTTGCTGTTTTATTAAAGTGAAAGAGAACACTGTATGATTTTCTGCTTTAAACAAGATACTGAAAGACTGCTTAACTGAATTTTCCAACACCTACATACCACTTTGTATTTATTAAAATTTAAATCATAGAGGGCAAAACATATTCAACAATTATGTAAGCTTCTATACACTACATTTCTACTTGCATATTTTTAAAAGACTGTTTCACTCCTTTTATTTCTTACCCCTCATATTTAGCATATTTTTATTTAGTTAGTTTAAAGATTTTATTTATTTTTTTGAGAGAGAACAAGCACGAGAGGAGCAAGAGAGAGGGGGAGAAAGTGAGATCATGAGCTGGGGAGGGAGGGACAGAGGGAGAGGGAGAAGCGGGCTCCCTCATGAGCAAGGAGCCAGATGTGGAGCTTGATCCCAGGACCCTACAATCACGACCTGCACCAAAGACAGACATTTAATTGACTGAGCCACCCAGGCGCCCCTACCATATTTTGTTTTTAAAAAAGTGAGGTCAATGCATATGATTTTCTAATTTTCCATATGATAATTCTGTCAAATAATATTTATTAAGTGCTACATATATGCAACACTTTCTGGGACTCAAAATGTTGAATAAGACACATTTTTTTTCCTCAAATAGATTACATTCTGGTTAAGAATTCATGGAACAAGGATCAAACTGACTGACCGGTACAGTCATGGTGAAAACTGGAAAACGGGGACTCGTACTGAGGAGGGCTACAAAATCTTTGTGAGGAGGTGGGTCTTGGGCTTTGAGCAATGGAATAGGTAGGGTTGAGATAATTAAACAATAGAGGGAAAAACTTTCGAAGTTTTTTCCGAAGTTTTCCGAAGTTTCGGAACAGTAAGACCACAAGTACAGGGACAGCTATATTGAGTTTAGTGAAGAGACCAGCCCAGCCAGAACCAAGGGCGTACATGGGGGGAAGTAATGGGAGGTTAGACAGATAAACTGTAGAAAGTTCTGAGTGTCAGCTTCCTCTCCTGGAAGACAGAAGCCTTGATGTTTCTTCCCAGAATGCATGGAGTCACTCTGGGAATTCTATGCTGGCTTACAAAAGTACTCATTTCATGACCCTAACTCATTTTCTGGTCCTCACTTACTTAAACTCATGACAATAATGCCCCTTAACATACTCAAAGATGGGGCAAGAATAGTATGCTTGTATCCAAATATTTTCCACTGTTTTTGCATTACCTGAGAAGAATGGGACAAGAAAAAGCAAGTAGCTCAGAGATCAACAGCCCTGTCTCTGAGCTGCAGATTTCAAAGGAGACGCTCTGCAAGCAGATCTCTGTAAGGAAGCTGGGAACTGCAGCTGCTTGGAGAGCTTAAGTGATTTAGCTTAATTCCTCTGTAAACTGTATTTTAAATGACTATGAAACCACATTTCTGTGACTGGTATTGTTTAAAGGGATGGAAGCCGAGCTAAAATGCTTTGGTTTTCTTTCATAAATACCTAGGTTTATTCTCCTGAGGTTCATTCTCTCCCACCCTCTTGCAGTCTCTGAGAATCAATTCCTTGCAAGTCATGAAAAGACTTGAGCTGCCCACTGTATGTCTTGAGGGCTCCTTGTTTGGCACTTGTGCCTTATTTTCTTGGAGACCTAGAGGGCTGGGCTCTTTCAGGTTGCTAGATAAGGTGGCTTTCTGCAAACAGAAGGGGCAAGAGCAAACTCACTTCACTCTGACTTCCACAAAGATAAATGTTACCCTGCCTCCCAAAATACAAGCATTAAACTTAAAGATCTGTTTCTTATAGCAATGCTAATTGACTTTATACTGAGGAAAAGAGCCTGTTCTAGGAATGAGTGGAAGTAGAAGATAAATCCTTCACCACAATCAGGGACTCATGGTGAGCAACACAGTGGAAAACCCCTAAAGGCAGTGTTTTTAAAACCACTGGAAAACTTTGATTAAAAAGGAAGAGCTATATCTGTGTGAAAACAAGAAAGGCATCAATAAAAACTGAGTTTCTGTGTGTCAAGTGATCAAAACCTTTTACCTCTATCTCATTTAATTTCCATGGTTATCACATGGAGTTTTCCCATTTACAAATGTAGAGACTATAACTCAGGAAAGGGGATGAAGTAATGTGCTCAAGGTCACAGTTATAAGTGGTGATCAAGAATGGAAACCCACGGGATGCCTGGGTGGCTCAGTTGGTTGGACGACTGCCTTCGGCTCGGGTCATGATCCCGGGGTCCCGGGATCGAGTCCCACATCGGGCTCCCAGCTCCATGGGGAGTCTGCTTCTCCCTCTGACCTTCTCCTCGCTCATGCTCTCTCTCACTGTCTCTCTCTCAAGTAAATAAATGAAATCTTAAAAAAAAAAAAAAAAGAATGGAAACCCATGTCTCTCGGGCTCACAAGCCCATGCTGTATTCATTACACTACATCAAGGAGAAGGCTTCCAGAAATAGTAGAAACTTCAACACCTAATTGAAAAGTGCTACTGTCAGAAAAAAAAAAAAGTCCTGAAAAGTGCTACTGTCAGAATATGTCTATCAGAAAATGTAAAATTTATTCTCTTTCTCCCCCCAAAAGTATAGTTCACATAATAATCTGAAAGGCATCCTGAGTGGGAAGCATGCTAAGAAGCATGCCCCCAGAAGCCTGCAAGGCAATTGGAAATTTTAGACACAGGCAGATTAAGACACAAGCAGATTTAAGAACAGCTTATAAAAGACAGTTTATCATTAATATTGAAATGAACGGCACAGGTTACAAAGTGATATAGTTGAGGTGAAGGAGAGTTCCTTTTACATTGGGCTGGGCAGTAAAGAGGCAAATAGGCAAATATGCCTCTCATCTCAAAGCAAAGTTGAAATCTGCCCTTGGAAGATGGGCAAATTTTAACCTAGTTCAAATGTTGGCAGGATAATGAATTGTCATCCATGAAAAAGAAAAATGGAAGGTTATCAGAAGCTCAGTCCCTAAGTCTGCCCCAAGAGAGACAAAGACCCCAGAGAATGGCTCCAGCAATAAAGTGGAATAAATCCTTCAGCGTGATCAAGGACCCCATGTGAGGATACAAGTCAGACCAGATTAAGGGCCAAAATTAGGATAAATCTTTAAATCTCTAAATTGATAAGTTAGGGGAGAGCGGAAAGAAAGTGGGCTCTTACCAAAAAAAAAAAAAAAAAAAAAAAAAAGCCCAGAGATTATGGGTCTGCAGTTGACTAGGTCTACAACTCAAAAGTGCAGAACCCCATCAGCGCTCAGATTTTTAATTCCCGGGAGCTATCCAAGGTACTGACTGACATCATCCCAATTTCTGACCCAGTGGGCCAAGTTCTGCCACAGTTTCTGCACATGTAACATATTAACTTCTTTACTTCTACGCTCTCAGGCTAACTGCTATTTATGACTTCAGTTACTTCCCAAGCCAACTTACACCTTGTCTATTTCCTGCTACAGTTTTTAATTCTATGCCATCAACTTTATACCCCAATTGGCATTTCATTAGGTAAAGAAAATAGTAGGGGCACTATAGTTGAGAATAACATATTAAACAAAGGTTAGAAACAATAAATTGACCCATGTTTTTAAACTAGTTATGGCTATAGGGAAATTGTCGACATGAGCCTTGAAAATGTAGGTTGAAATCAGTCTATAAAACCTCTTAATTTCAATGATAATGAGTTTTGACTTTATGAAATAAGCAATTTCAAAGTTCTGACAGTTATTGAATAGGACATTGATGTGACAAAAAGAGTGTTGGGAATATCATGCCAATGGATTAAAGAGGAAATATTCAAGAGGTAGACAGATAGCTCCTTCTTTGAAGCTACATATCGATCTATATCTGTATATCTTAAACTAATAGAGTCTGTTCAGGGATTCAGTAAAGGATTTTCCAGGAATCCAATGTCACATCCCATTCTTCTATATACAAAAAGGATATTCCCAAATCTAAATCTAGTTAGATTTAATCAACTTGTAAATTTAAAAAGAATGTTCTTCTGTTGGGCCCTGTGCCTGTCACTGACAGATAATGCAACTTTTCCTCTCCCAGGCACCCTTCATTTTTGTTATTAATAATCTGCCCAATTTCTCAGTGCTGAATGTCTGTCGCTACTCTCTTGCAAAATTCCCTCAGGTGAAGCACATCATTTGTAGCTCACTGTTGTGTGTTCCTGGAACACAGCCTCCTCCTCTGTCCATCATTCCATCCTGCAGTTGCTCTGAAACCCCGCAGCCTCCATCTTCCATTGATGGCCAGGGAAAGAGGAACTGGAATCAAGAACCTGAGGTCTGTCTAGAGTCCAGGTCCTTGTTAGCAGGACTCTGAAAGTGATGTAGTGTGGACCGTATAATGTTGATGGCCCTGTACCAAAAGGCAGTTGCCGTATTTGGGGCAGGCTAAGTCCTATATATCCCTTAAAATAAAAGGATAACTAAACCCAGTTATCAGAAGAGTATCTATGTCTCCAACACAGCAAAGCAAAACTGGATTTTTTTTTTAAATCTTCTATTTTAGCCACAAAATGTGGCTAAACTGTCAACACATTCTTAGATCACCACTGCTGCTCTCCGGAAGTATTTGTCTTTAGACTCTTTATGGTAGTTGCTTTCTACCCTAAGCCAAGTTCTTCCACAAGAGCAGCCACTACTTCCTAGCATTCTGGCGTTCCACTAACTACACGTTGCCAATGATGCGCATTCTTCTTCTTCAGAGTCAAAGAAAGAAAGATTCAAAGTCTGCCTCTACTAGTTATGGGCTGTACCCTCGGATGAGCTGTGCAACCTCTCTTAAGCCTCGGGTTTCTTATCTGTCAAAGAGGAATGATCAGCCTTTTGCCTCATAAAGTCACTGTAAGGACAAAATGAAGAAGAGATATCAAGCACTTAGCAGAACCTGGAGAGGGAAAGCATTCAATTGTGAATTGTGTGGGTAAGAAGATGATGATGTTGATGGTATTTTATCATTTCTATTCAGATAGAATATTCACATGAAAGCCAGTTTCCCATGGGTTGAAACACTTCAAACTCTGAGTCTCTCCTTGTGTGTGTCTGTTTTATCACAGTGCCATATCTTCTCTCCATCTTTACTTCATCTGGGTTCGAGTCCTTGGCATGGATTACTACTGAGCTAGAACCAGGTATGACGAGATTTGCCATGCTCTGCTGGAGGGAGACAAGAATGCATCAGGAAATACAAGGTGCCTCACCCTTCAAAATGAAAAGGTTTCCTCCCAGGTTTGAAGCATCAGGGCAAATCATGGCAAAGCACTTTGGAGAGCTGGAGTGTGACCTAAGCTGAAAAAGTGGAAGAAGATAGATAAGTTCTTCTTTTCCACTTTCACAACACTTACTACTGAAACACTAGCTATATTAAATTGTCCAACACTTCAAGTTTCTTCTCAGTGGAGGTAAAGGTAGGAGAGATTACCTACTACCTAGGGAGGGCTGTGGGGTACTTCAGCACTGTGCACTAAAGATGGCCAGCACCACTAGGAAAGCCGGTGAACCATTTTGCAATGTCCAGTGACATTAATGAAGGTTCCTAAGTCAGCCTGGAAACAACCACTGCTTTTTTAAAAGCAAAAACGCTGAACTGACTAAAGAGATAACTTCCATACTGTTCTTTCATAAAGGAAAGGTGAGGTTAAATTTTCACATGTGGATTAAACCAAACTGAAATAAGATGGCCTATTGTTTTAATAAACTAAGGGCATGCAGCTGGGTTTTTCCTGGGCAGTAATGCTAATAGGCTGAATAAAGAACATGTTGAACTCCCTAGTATAAGGAGAAAGCACAGGGAATATTTCGTTAGGAGGAGGAGACAAGTGGATTTAAAACACATCATGTTTTTAGACGACTAAGTTTCCCTTGCATGGAAGCATGGTATAAATATTACCTTAAAAATGCCATGTTTCTTAAAATTCTATGGTTTCCCCAATATATAACATGAATGTAAACAAGATGTCTGTCAAACATAGCTATAACGTATTGCTTAACACAGCAACTTATAATACACACCTATTATTCTTGGTTCTCTTAATGAAAGAAACTAAGGACACTGCATAAATTCTTCAACATATGTTTCATTTCTCCAGCTGCCTTGTGCTGTAGAACATCATGCTAACAAGAAGTGATGCTAACAAGAAGCTAAAACCAGTGTAGCAAATGGGGCATTTAAATATATATAAACATACTGGCATTCACAAAGAAAGGAGCTATTTGGGGGGAACTAAATGGATCCCTAGACAGGCGTATTTTAGCATAATATTCCATGTATTTTTCTACATGCTAACCATTTCAGTTCTTCTCAATGGCAGAAAATATGTTCTGTTGGAGAACAAGAAGTCAGTATGAAATTATCTCCTGGATTCATATTCTACACACAATTATTTTAGTGGAAAGGTAAGGCAGCCACCTGAACTTCACCATCTTTCTTTGGTCCCCTGAGGACCACACTTAAATACCAATATTTGCAGACATCAGCTAAAGAAACAAGAGATTACACTGTTTGTTCTAAACAAAGACTGCCTGGCAGCTCCTGTGGCGGCAGGGAAACTGGCCACTTTGGGCACTGGTCCACTAGAGCTGGGAGGCAAGGTGGAGTCTTGCCTCTTACTCTCCTAAATGCTCACCAGAGAAATCAGTTCCTGCTGTTGACTGAGGCCAAACCTATACACAGTCATTTCTAGTATAAGTTTAGAATAAAGAATGGACTGGTCTCTTAGCTCAAATTATCCAGGTACTTGGCCGACCCTCAAGCAGATGCCCCTTGTCTAACCACGCAAGGCTTCATTCACCCATTCATGTCCTCTGCATTCCACAGCCTCCATCAGTAAGTATTCTCAGGAAGCAACCTTGTGGCAGAGAACTGAACATCTTCAAAATGGCATTTTTAGTCAATTGAAGCTGGTTTCATATTAAAAGGAAGATTTAGGGTCCATAAAACCCAAAAGACTCCACCCCCAAACTACTAGAACTCATACAGCAATTCAGTAACGTGGCAGGATACAAAGTCAATGTACAGAAATCAGTGGCTTTCTTATACACTAACAATGAAAATACAGAAAGGGAAATTAGAGAATCAATTCCATTTACTATAGCACCAAGAACGATAAGATACCTGGGAATAAACCTAAACAAAGAGGTAAAGGATCCCTACTCGAGGAACTACAGAACACACATGAAAGAAATTGAAGAAGACACAAAAAGATGGAGGACCATTCCATGCTCTTGGATCGGAAGAATAAACATTGTTAAAATGTCTATACTGCCCAGAGCAATCTATACTTCTAATGCCATCCCGATCAAAATTCCACCGGTATTTTTCAAAGAGCTGGAGCAAATAATCCTAAAATTTGTATGGAATCAGAAGAGACCCCGAATTGCTAAGGAAATGTTGAAAAACAAAAATAAAACTGGCGGCATCACGTTACCTGATTTCAAGCTTTACTACAAAGCTGTGATCACCAAGACAGCATGGTACTGGCATAAAAACAGACACATAGACCAGTGGAACAGAATACAGAGCCCAGATAAGGACCCTCAACTCTATGGTCAAATAATCTTCGACAAAACAGGAAAAAATATACAGTGGAAAAAAGACAGTCTCTTCAATAAATGGTGCTGGGAAAACTGGACAGCTATATGTAGAAGTATGAAACTCGACCATTCTCTTACACTGTACACAAAGATAAACTCGAAATGGATAAAAGACCTCAACGTGAGACAGGAATCCATCAGAATCCTAGAGGAGAACATAGGCAGTAACCTCTTCGATATCAGCCACAGCAACTTCTTTCAAGAGAGGTCTCCAAAGGCAAAGGAAACAAAAGCGAAAATGAACTTTTGGGACCTCATCAAGATCAAAAGCTCCTGCACAGCAAAGGAAACAGTCAACAAAACAAAGAGGTAACCCACGGAATGGGAGAAGATATTTAGAAATGACAGTACAGACAAAAGGTTGATATCCAGGATCTATAAAGAACTCCTCAAACTTAACACACACAAAACAGATAATCATATCTAAAAATGGGCAGAAGATATGAACAGACACTTCTCCAATGAAGACATACAAATGGCTATCAGACACATGAAAAAATGTTCATCATCACTAGCCATCAGGGAGATTCAAATTAAAACCACATTGATGGGGCACCTGGGTGGCTCAGTGGGTTAAAGCCTCTGCCTTTGGCTCAGGTCATGATCTCAGGGTCCTGGGATCAAGCCCCACATTGGGCTCTCTGCTCAGCGGGGAGCCTGCTTCCCCCTCTCTCTCTCTGCCTGCCTCTCGGCCTACTTGTGATCTCTGTCAGATAAATAAATAAATCTTTAAAAAAAAAAAAAACACACATTGAGATACCACCATACACCACTGAGAATGGCCAAAATTAGCAAGACAGGAAACAACATGTGTTGGAGGGGATGTGGAGAAAGGGGAACCCTCTTACACTGTTGTGGGAATGCAAGTTGGTGCAGCCTCTTTGGAGAACAGTGTGGAGATTCCTCAAGAAATTAAAAATAGAGCTTCCCTATGACCCTGCAATTGTACTACTGGGTATTTACCCCAAAGATACAGATGTAGTGAAAAGAAGGGCCATCTGTACCCCAATGTGTATAGCAGCAATGGCCACAGTCGCCAAACTGTGGAAAGAACCAAGACGCCCTTCACTGGACGAATGGATAAGGAAGATGTGGTCCATATACACTATGGAGTATCATGCCTCCATCAGAAAGAATGAATACCCAACTTTTGTAGCAACATAGTCGGGACTGGAAGAGATTATGCTGAGTGAAATAAGTCAAGCAGAGAGAGTCAATTATCATATGGTTTCACTTATTTGTGGAGCATAACAAATAACATGGAGGACATGGGGAGATGGAGAGGAGAAGGGAGTTGAGGGAAATTGGAAGGGGAGGTGAACCGTGAGAGACTATGGACTCTGAAAAACAACCTGAGGGTTTTGAAGGGGCGGGGGGGTGGGAGGTTGGGGGAACCAGGTGGTGGGTATTAGGGAGGGCACGTATTGCATGGAGCACTGGGTGTGGTACACAAACAATGAATACTGTTACGCTGAAAAGAAATTAAAAAAAAGAATACAGCAGTACTAAAAGACTGAAAAAAACAAAAGATTTTGGGTCCATAAAAAGGAATATATTGAAAATGGTTCAAGAGCAACTGGGTTGCTTTAGGGAGGGGTTGGGGGGTCAGCTGGAAAAGAGTATAGACTATCCTCGAAACAAAATGACCCATTGACCTTACAGACTACTAGAAGTGATACTCAGTGTGCACTCTGCTTCAGCCTGGAGAGCACGGCATAGTTCTCATTCATTCATTATTCTTTAATATGGTGAGTGTAGCGAATAGATGCAATGATACATTCTATTCAACGTTCAGAGAACCCTGTCCCTTTGACCACAGCCTGTAGAATACCTCAGGTTCCAGGAAACCAGTCTCACAGGCGGAGTTGGTCTGAACAGGTTCCAAAGAACCCTGCTGCAGCCCCACTGGGCACCGGTCAATTACTGCAGAGCACCATTTAAGCTGAAGGGGATAGTTATCTGGGCCTACAATCAGCTGGAAGGAGCCGCTGCCCTGTCAGCAGTCTGCCCTTCCCAGAGGCTCAGGCACACTTAGTCTGGTTCTTTTGTCACCGGTCATTTGCATCTAAGCTGACGTGGTTGCTGAAACACAGAGGTTGCCAAGTTCATCTGTCACACTTTATTTCCTTTTCTCCCTCCTCTCTTCCAGAGAAACAACCAAAAAGGAAATTAGACATTCTTTTAGTATTTGAGATTTTCTTTGTATACCATTTCTAAATGGGAAAAGATTTCATTAATATACTCAGCTTCTTTGGAAGGGCACAGAGCAAAGTATAAATTGTCTGTTATTTCTTTAACAATGTACAGCTCATTCCCTATATGCTACTAACAATGAAAATGCCATGGAAGATGCGTGGTATATACCTTCCCCCCTAAAAAATTTTCATTCCTTTTTTTACTAGGGTTTCCTTTAGAAATGGAGGATGGATGGCAAAGATTAAATACCATAGAACCTTCTTCCCAAAGAAACCAGGACTAGTAAGAAAAGCCCAAGTTTCTTTTGGTATTGAACCCTCGTATTTTCCTGTTCTGATATCATGCAAAATGAGTTTTAATGGTGAGTGGATAGCTTCCATGAGGCAACCATTTTCCACACAAATTTCCAATTCCAAATCTCCTTAGCAATGACCTCAGTTTGACTCCAAATTTAACTGTACACATCTAACCTCAAGTGCAGCTTCTCTAGCAAACTCCAGGTTGTCCTTATTTTGCTTTCTAAAGCAATGTGTGTATTGTAACCAGTCCATGATGATGGTCATTATTACATTAATAAAGCTACTGTTCCCTGGAGATTTGGCTTTGTGGTTTCCAAACAGCCTTTTACCCTCTCCAAGAAGAAGGCAAAATTCTTGTACGGGTTGTTTTGCAATGGTTTGTGGCAAAGAACATCAGAATGCCAAAAGAAGGAAACAAGAATTAAAAGGGAAGGGAAATTTGAAGAAAAACACAAACCAGGATTCCTTTCCAGTGCTATGCTGAGGATAGGCTATGGAGCACTGCTGGAAATAAAGTAGGATGGGACTCCCTGCCCATGTAGCCTCAGGCGCCCTCTATAGACGAATTCTCCAAGCTTGTGGCTGAAGAAGGCAAAGGAAATACGTAGGTGAACTCTTTCCAGTCATCACCAGGGCAAAACCATGTGCTCCATGGAACAGATAGCGTACATAATACAGGTGAGCCCCTCCCATGATAATACACATATTATTTACCTGCTATTTCTGCCAACCGCTCTAAAATCAGGGGCTTTCGGGAGTGAGAAGGTGAGAGAGATTCAGAGGTAGAATAGAGGACAGGTAACAAGGAGGACTCGGAAATATCTGGGAGATATTCATAGAAAAAAGTAGAATATTCCAGACTTGCTCTAAGATAAGAAATCTAGTGATGTAATTTTTCATCTGCCTGCTTAGAATATCCTTACATGCTGGAGATCTTGAATAAAAGTGGCTCCACATGTAGGGTTATCCTTACCCGTGATTTTTAATTGGTTAGGAGTTTCATTCCATGGTGTGCCCAGAGGACTGGTTTTGCTCTCCCACCAACTGCTGTTCCAATCTCCATTTTTCAAGTTCTAATTGAGAGCCTCAATTTAACAAAGTAAGAATATCCTGGATGATTTTTGGCTTGAGGAGACCAACAGAGCAAATCTAACAGTCTGGAGTGGGGAAGCCTGGAATCCGGTCTCCAGGATACCTGGTTTGTGGAGAAGCTGACCTGTGAGCTTCATATCATTTCTGCTAAAGAGTAACCAACACAAGATTCTGATTTAATAGCCCAGGGAGGGATCCAGGCTTCAGTTTTCGTTTGTTTGTTTTTAAAGCTCCCTTAGTGATTCTAATGTACAAGCAGAGTTGGGATCCCTTACTCAGAGAGAGCCCACTATGCTTGGGGACTCTGCCTCCGGATATAACAGGGTCCCCTCTCTATTGTTTTGACACAAAGGAGTTTATTCATTTATTTAATGAATATCAGCTGATGGTCTATAATTTGTATGGCACTGTCCTAAGTGATATACAATGAACAAAACAAAGTCCCAGACTCATGGAATTTACATTCTTTTTTTTTTTTTAAGATTTTATTTATTTATTTGTCAGAAAGAGAGAGAGAGAAAGCACACAAGCAGGCAGAGAGGCAGGCAGAGGCAGAGAGAGAGGCAGGCTCCCTGCTGAGCAAAGAGCCCGATGTGGGACTCGATCCCAGTACCCTGGGATCATGACCTGAGCCGAAGGCAGCGGCTTAACCCACTGAGCCACCCAGGCATCCCTGGAATTTACATTCTTGGCAGAGAAAATATTTTTAAAGTGTTTGGAGAATTTGAAACTTAAAAACCTACCTTTACTTGGGAAACAAACAAACAAACAAAAATACACACTAGTAGCTAGATTGTTTTCAATAAGGAATGATTTTTTTAAAGAGAGTCCCATTCAGAAGAACTCTCAGGGCTTCATCACCAGGATAAGCAAAAACAGTCCTCATTGTTTAGGACATTGACTTTCATCAATCTCCTCTTTTACCTTCTCACAATGAAAATAGTGATTTTACTTGTTTATTTTCAATGTAATTCAGTATATTTTATGAATACAAAATAAGGAGTTATCAAAACATCAAACAGCTAGACAATATCAAAAAAGTGCAGTGGATTGGAAATCGATAAGCCTCGTTAACCTTCCAATATATGATGCAACGTCAGGATGTGCTCTCAGGCCATTTCTCCCATGTCCCTAATCTTTGAAGTTGGAGAAATGATGACACATGATGCGTTGACTCATGAGCTGATTGAGAGAAACAAATGAAGTACTTCTTCAGATATTATTTACATAATGCAGGGGCGCCTGGGGGACCTGACTCAGTTGGTTAAGTGCCTGACTCTTGATTTGGGCTCAAATCAAAACGGATTTTGCCCTGAGTGGGATTGAGCCCCATGTCCCCCTGTTCACACATATGCTCCCTCTTTCTCACTCTTTTTTAAATAAGTAATTCTTTAAGAAAAAAAGAAATTATTTGCATTATGTACACAATCAACAAGCATAAAATGGTACTCATAATTCTCTCTCCCTATATACTTTGATTTTAAAAAGAGCAGTATAAGTAACATTTATTCAGTAAGTCTTCTTACAATGTCCCAGAAAAAAAGACAATTTAGAAGTAAATAAATAATTCCTGAGGAACGTCAAGGCTTCTTTCCTTTGCAAAAGGAAGTAATTTTGTGGCTTTTTCTTTCAGGTATAAAAACAAAACAACAACAAAATAAAATGTGGATCCTACACTGCCTACTCTTTTGCCCACACCCTTAATTTTTGTCGTGGTCTTAATCCACAGGTCTATGAACAAGCGCCCACTAGGACACAGTTCAGAACCACGCATCCTTTATAATTGGTCACCTCACCATGTTCTTTATGTAAATAACATACAAGGCAGAGAAAAGATGGAGAAATGGGGCTTAGGGAAACGTCAGGCTTTTAGTCATGTTACCTAAACCAGGGACAGATCAGAAACACAAGAGGGTCTTGGAACAACAATCCAACAGCGAGACGATCAGTTAAAAAAAAAAACTCTGTGGGGCCTCCTAAATTAACAGAAAACCCAGAGCCCCCTGCAGGTGGTCAGGTTTGATATTCCAATCATTAATATTTTGCATGTTTCATTAGGACAAGTTTTCATTAGGACAAGTTTACCCATGATGGACAATCTGTGTCTACTTGCAGGTGGGGTGTGCACGGCCATCAGCCCTGCGTGGAGAGGATAATTCCCAGCAATCTCCACCTGACTGCTGCTGAAGGCAATGTCCCATCAAAGTGCAGGGCTCAGTGAATAAATGAGTTGCTTTGACAGGAAATTCCAACAGCAATTTTAATTCTGATCGGGCTTCAGGAAATGGAAAGAATAAAAACACATCAATTATAGTGACAGGAAGTTTTATATCACATGGCGAGCAGCTGCTGCCAAAGGACGTGTCTGCCCGCTTTGTTAAGGAGCCGGTATTTTGGTGTGACCAAAATTTTACACCAAAATGTTACAGGCTGACATCACTCCCTAATTGCATGTTATCTCTCTACAAGGGTAAAGAAAATGACATGCTACTGAAAGCATATCATTATTACGAAGAAAAAAATAATAACTCAACTGTAGGGGTTTGGAACACATTTTAAAAAATGAACACATCCAAGTATCCTCCTCTGCACAGAAAGCAGATCTGCCTGCCAATTAAATTGTGACTGTCCACAGCTAATGCAAGTCTTGTTTAGTCAACACGAAATGAGTATTCATTCCATTTTATGACATGGGGCTAGATTCTTCTTGAATAGTCTCTTTCCCTTTCTAGAGCATTTCTTAATACTTTTAATCTAGGTCCAAAAGAAAGGATGTCGAGAAGAAATCATAGGCAACAGAGAACAACTCAACATAGAAACTTGGGTCCATCCCGCTTGGTGGGGTGGGAGGGAGGAGAGAGGTGCTTTTCTACATGGAATATCGAGTAGGCCCTTCCTTCAAAAGAATTTTAACTCAGAGTCACTCTAAACAAATAATAATATAAATTCATCTTCCTAAGATTTATAAAGTGCCTTTCTATAAAGTTCAAAGGGGGCCCAGAATTTTCTCTGGTTTGTTGCCTTTCCTGCTTCCTGCTTCGGAACCTGGGGAGAGATGTTAATGACCGTGTGCTCATAAACGGCCCAGGGAAGAGGTTATAACTCAAATTCTACTTTTCCTCACCCAATTAAAGCCTTTCCTTTTTCCTAAAGTTCCATGGACCCTGGCATTTAACTGATAAAATCCCAGTTTATCCACCACCACTGATAAACTAGAGATAGATTTTCCACGTTTGTCTTACAGGTTAGAAGCAATGGCACTGAGCACCTATTTAAAAATCCAGCTTCTCGGTAAGTTTCACTATTCTTAGTATGTAACCCCAGCACAGTCCGTATGTCTAGCAATATTTACCGACGTTTGACACACATCAGGTTTTAAAATTTTAAAAATCAGCCCTTCAGTTGGTTACAAACAAAGCAAATGTTACTTTTTAGCTTATGCATGAGACGAAAAAGAACAGAAACAGAATTGATGAGGAAGATCACGGATGGACATTCTAGGCTTCTGGAGGGTAGAGGTAATAACTGACAGCCTTTTGTAGTTTCCACAACATGCAGAGATGCCACAAAATAATAAGCCACTTGCCTTCTGATTTTTCACTGGCCTCTCCTGTGTTTGTTTTCAGGCTGCCTGATTTAGTGGAAAGAGTATGAGTTTCTGATTCAGACTGAGCTATGTTGAACGCACTTCCCAGTGTTAAGTTGCTGTGTAACTTTAGGTAAATTTCTTATATTCTCTTTGTCAGCCATCTCATTTGAAAGTGGGAATAATGATAGTATTTAACTCATAAGGTTGCTGAGAGGATTAAATAAAACATTGAATTAAAGCACTCAGTATAGGGGCGCCTGGATGGCTCAGTTAAGTGTTTGCCTTCAGCTCAGGTCCTGATCCCAGAGTCCTAAGATCGATAGAGCCCTGCATCAGGCTCGTTCTGCAGGAAGCCTGCTTCTCCCGCTCCCACTCCCGCTCCCACTCCCCCTGCTTGTGTTCCTTCTCTCATGGTGTCTCTCTCTCACTGTCAAATAAGTAAATAAAATCTTTAAAAAACAAAAACAAAACTACTCAGTATAAGACTTAACATATAGCAGGTATGTACTAGACATCAGATGACATAATACTTATTATTATTAATGTTGATATTAATAACCCTCTCCAGTTTATCTCTTTGCCTCATATTTTGCCCTGATGTTTATGACACTCTTAAGCTCAGTAATTTCTCTGTGAAGACATTCCTTTTAGCTAAATGGACACTAGCTTAGGGCTCAGAGCTCTCCACTGTGTAAGATTCAGTGCATGGTCTTCCTGTTCTAGGCCCATCTAAATCCCCTACACGCTGTGTCTGGAACTGCCTGAGAAAGTAGTCCTCTTCAACAAGGGAGCTGTTGCCAACACTAGTTTCTCTGTGGTGGCTCAGCTCTTGCTATAATTAGCCCAGCAGCCAAGTCACAGACTGTGGAGGCTTAGTGCCTTCTGCTGGCTTTTCCTGCAAAGAACTGCCCTGGGAAGGGAAGAATGGAGAAGACAGTTTCTCTGGCCTCCTTCTCTAGTTTTCCCTGAACTCAGAGTCCTTCTCCAGGGCCAGCCAGGCTTGCTTCCATTTTGATCCCTTCCATCATAACTGGCATAAAATGGGACACTTACACTATTACTACCTACAGGAACCCATGAAGAAATGGTCAGTACCTAGGTATACAAGGAGACACACACTTGTACACCCTATACTTGCACTGCTAATAATTTTACATCTCCAGGAGGTTGGGTCCAGATGGACGAGGACAGGCAGGTAATGAACAACATCACAGGACAGTAGTATAAGACCAATATATTCAACAGCTAGCAAATTTCTTCATATGCAATAGCAGAGGACAAAACCCAAGGCGTCATCAGATGTTCTATATTGTTTGGGAAATGGTTATATCCACTGAGAGACCACATAAATTTTAATTTCACTTCAAAATCCTTATTTCAACCCTTTGCGGGGCGGACTGCTTCAGGATTCCAAACCTAATTCTCCATGTCCCAATCCAGTCAGCACACCACTGCTTCACTTAATATTTTTGTTTCCTGTTCTTCCCACTTCTTTGTTTGGCATCTGTCTATAATAACTATATTTTTCATTGACATCACTAACTTAGGCAGCTGAAAGAAACAAATCTTTTGAGTCTGGCTGTGCTATTCTTCAGTATTTCCTAGATCTCTAGGTTACGCACTGTCAGCAGTCTTTGTACCTAAATCATCATGCTTGGTAGGTGACATTCACAGAGTGCCAGCAACAGGACAGACCCCAGACAGCAACAGGAGGAAGGTTCGTGTTCTCAGCTAAGAAATTTATGAGAGTCTAAAGCCCACACAGCATTTCTTGTTACATGCAACTTTAAGGGATTTACTGGCAGTGATATTTCACACTTGTCATTTGTGGATTCTTAAACAAAAGGACTAGAAAATTACTAACCAAACTGTATGAAATCCAAAAGATCCTTTCATAAAGTATTATTGATATTTCTGCTAAACAGACATCATATCCTTCCCTATCTTTCCCTTCTCTATATAAAACCCAGGGAAAAGGATCAAGAAATGTATGAGCAAGACTTTCTTGAGTCACATGTCCGTACTGCAAGTGCTAATCAAAGCATTCCTTCCTTTATACTTCTTAAATTATCTGCATATAGTAGTTGAGTTTTTCCTCTGACTTCTCAATATCGAAGCTTCCAGGACGAATAAAGGTATGTTACTTTGGAAATGAACGTGCAGCTATGAGAGAGTTCTAACACATGCTGGTGTTTAGTATTCAAAACCAAGAAGTTATTTGTTGACCCTTCCTTTTCAAAGCCACTGGGCCAAAATATATAAAGAGTTAAGAAACTAAGAAGAAACTAACAAATTTAAGAACTTTCAAGTTGGCATTTTTGTTTGCTTCTCTTACTCACTACTAATTTTGATTTCTATTTAGCCCAAATGCAAAACAATAAAAGAAGCTTTCTAAATAGCTATTTCCTTTTGAAGATCATGATCTGTGTTAGTTTGCTAGGGCTGCCATATTGGAGTACCACAGACTGGGAATTTTAAACAACAGAAATGTATTTCCTCATAGTCCTGGAGGCTAGATACATAAGATTAAGGTGTCAGAAGCGTTGGTTTCTTCTGAGGTCTTTCTCCTTGACTTGTAGATGGTTGTCTTCTCTCAGTGTCTCTACAATGGGCTCTTTTCTGTGTGTATCTGTGTCCAAATTTCCTCTTAAGTGTATCAGCCACATTGAATTAGGGTTACCCTAATGACCTCATTTTAATTACCTCTTTAAAGACACCATCTCCAAATACAGTCACATTCTGAGGTATGGGGTGAGGGGATAGGACTTAAACATATGAATTTGGGGGTGACACGATTCAGCCTGTAACACCCATTAAAAATCCTTGGTAGGTGTCTCTTCTCTTACACCATAGATTTGTCTCTTATGTTCAGGTAGAATTTTAGTAAACAAGCCGTTCTCAAACTGTGGTGCCTAGCAGCATCAACCTCACTTGCCAGACAGGCAAATTTAGAGGACACGCTTCCAACCTTCTGAATCAGAAACTCAAAAGGGGGTAGGGGTTGAGCGACCTGTGTTTAACATACACATGCTAAAGTTGGAGAACTACCTAAATTAGCCAAATGGCAATGTTAACATATCATAAGAGGTATTTTGAATGGAACACTGTAGTAGATTCTTTTACATTTACAAAATGGAGAGCCCTTGTGAAAATATGAATAATCACCTCCTAATTTTTGCATTTTGGAAATCCTGAATTTTAATGCTGGTGTTTTTTCATAGGAAGACACATCAAATTTCATTTGATTTAGTCTGATGTTCATTCTTGGCAATTATTTTGAAGTACGTATACATGTGTGAATATATATATATTGCTAAACCATACCTTCAGCTTATAAATTTTTACTAGGTTCACTAGTTACTGTCTCCTGTGTTCTGTTTCAGTTTAGTCAGGTCAAACCCCAACTGTAGTTCCTTCCAACTACTTCTCATTCCTTGAAAGGAGATCTCCCATGCTGAACTAAGCGCCAATCAAAATTCCTTACGTCACATTACTTCAGAATTACCAAAATTACAGATTTAAGTGGAGGGCCTTCCAGTTTTTTCCTCCTACATTCTAGAATTACAAATCAGTTCAATTGAGAAGACAGATGCTTTTCTGGCTATTTGGTGCCCAAGAATAGAAAAATTACCTCTAACAGCTACTAAGTCATGTTTTGATTGTTGTTGTTTTAGTCCTAAATATTTCAGCAGCAAATAATGAAACCCATGAAACTCAGAGGTGGCTCACCAAAATGAATTTTACTCCTTTTGCAGACAGCCAGATCTTTGGCAATTTTTGTCTAAGAAAAATTATATTTTGATAAACACACCCCACACCCATCTACCTCCCCACACATATACACACACATACTCACTCATATAAGTACTTGAACACTTCTCTCCTCTGAGGTATTAGACAATGGCAGAGCCACTCTACTCCTATCATCTAGGCAAGGTAATTCTGACCTTTTCTGAGCCAGTAAAAAAGGCACCTTTAATCTAATTTTATTTTTTCATTTAAAAAATGCTTAATCATCTGAATGATAGAGGCTATGCTTGATTAGTCTTTAGACGAATGATATTTTCATGAAGCCATTCAACCTAACAGAGTTGAGGTGTTCTAAAGCTATGCTACCCTGGTAGGAAGAGAAATGGAACCTTAGTGACCAGCAAATAGGGCCAATGTCATCCCTGCATGCTGAGTTAAGGAGATTTATTCCATTGGATGGTAGCTCTTAACAAGTCAGTAGATCACAGAACCTCTGAGATTCTAACTAAAACTCTGGAACCTTTCCGAAGAACAAAGCACCCAGACCTATGAACCATTCTAAAAACTTACGGGGGCTTGTAGACCCTAAAATGGAATTCTCATTGTTATGGGGTAGATCTTGAGTGAGTCTTGGGCTCAATTCAAACATCATCAGAAATGGAGAATGATACTATCTTCACCAAGAATCTGTGTAAAGATTGTTTGCAACATTTGAAATATATGTACTTAATTTTTTTCTGAGTCTGTAGTATACAAAGAAATCAGTAAAACCTAGGCCCTGCTCATGAGGAAAAGTGATGGGAGGTTATGGCAGGAGATGCAGATGCTAAAATAGGGGCTTAAAGACATTTTGTAGAAGTTTAAATGAGAGAGATATGGCATTCCATTGAAGGGAGAGGGTGAAGTGAGAAAAAGCTTCTTTAGAGAAGAGCCTTTACAGGATGGGAAGAATTTAAAAGATGTAGTTAGGGGCGCCTGGGTGGCTCAGTGGGTTAAGCCTCTGCCTTCAGCTCAGGTCATGATCCCAGGGTCCTGGGATCAAGCCCCGCGTCAGGCTCTCTGCTCAGCGGGGAGCCTGCTTCCCCCTCTCTCTGCCTGCCTCTCTGCCTACTTGTGATCTCTGTCAAATAAATAAATAAAATCTTAAAAAAAAAATAAAAAAATAAAAGATGTAGTTAGCCAGGGGAGGTAGGAGGGAGGAGATATAAAAGGTATTTCAGGAGAAAAGAAGACCTTCAATGAATAGTGCCGTCAGGAGGAAGAAGTTGTTTTCCAAATCTCCTTTGACTAGAGAACTGGTCCCTAATCCAGGCTGTGCATTCTCATTGCCCTCATTGCCTGGACAGATTTGAAGACCCGACCCCAGAACCATTAAACGAGAATTTGGCGGGGCGGGGGGCAGATTCCAGATATCTGTTTATTTTTAAAGCTTCCACGTGTTTCTAACATGCAGCCAGGGTTAAGGAACCGCACGACCAGAACAGAGAGACTGAGTCGTGGACAGTGGGGCGTGACAGCAGACGGGCTAAGTAGGTTAGTGTCACACACTGCAGGGCCTCCGATGCCCACGTGGCATTTTGCACTTAGCCAGAAGTCGCAGAGAATTTTTCGGCAGGGGGTGACATGACGAGAGCTGTCCTTTTGAATTACTTTTTGCTGAAAGCTGCCCTGTCGTCTACATTAAGCACATGCAGATCGAGTGAATAGAACCGGGACACTGACTCCCTTCTCCGTGTCTGGTCATCATGGAAACGGAAAGCCTCGCACAGTAAGGGTGTACTTCTCACGTGTTCTTTGAGATTGTTGCTACTCTCTTCCGTATGTCCTTCAGTGAAACCGAGGTATCTTTTCACCTACTGTGTCTCAATTATCTGGAATTTCCAGAACTGTTTTTTTCCACTTTGCCTCCTGGGCCAGGGTTTGTGCCACCAAGCAGCAGATTTGATCAGTTTTCTAATGGCAAAATAAGATAACCCTGAAAATGCTTTGGGGGGGGAAATGTGTTTTCTTCTACAGGAAAGAGCTGTCTGGTGTGAGGCAGAGTGGCATCCCAGGAAGGAGCTTCACGTCAGGAAGCACAGAGTGGGGATCCCAGCGTGGCTATTTGTCTGCAAGTTAAGTTCTCTGAATCATAATTTCCTTGCAAAATGTGGAGGAGTGCAATCTGTCTGGCATAGGAGTGAGGAGTAAAGAGAAAACATGTGGACAGCATGTCCCTCTGGGCCAGTAACAGGAGCACGATAAAGGGTCGCTGCTATTATTAACTAATGCCACCCAAATCTTAGAAGTAGAATTCATAATATGACCTTTGATAGCTCAGCTTTTCCTCAGAGAAATTTTTTTTAATTTATTTGATGCAGAGAGAGAGAGAGAGAGATCACAACTAGGCAGAGCAGCAGAGAAATTTTTATCTTCCCAAATTAGGGGATGAAAAATGCAGCACAAGGAAATACAATTCTGTCAATGTCCTGTCACTCGACGACGTTTTTGAAAGAGATACTGCTACCTAAAACAATACCGGTTTAAGAAGCAAAGAGCAAGTGTAGATCACACGATAAAAATTCTAAAGTAACACGCCACTCACACGTGGAAAAAGAAAGGGTTCGTGGAAGTGAGAAGGTATTTGGTGATTGTGAATCAATACATGGGATATTTTATGGAAACATTTGGACATTTTGTTAGAATATATGCAAATGTTAATTTTTAAGCTAAGATTTCTGAATATTGATAACAAGCATTATGTTAAGCATCTCTCATGGAATTTTCTTTTTACATGTGCTGTGTTTGGTCTTCACTGCCGCCCTCTGAGGTTTCTTCACCTGAAGAAACTCAGGCTGCGAGCAGTCCTAGAGAACACTTCTGTGGACGCAGCCGGTCAGCTGGGTTTACCTCGGGTATTTCTCTGACCTCTCTTGATTTTCATGCTTGTTGTCTGTTTCACTGACTTCTCAAGAAATCCCAGTCCCACGTTCCCAGGATCACTGAGCCACTTCCTCTGTGCAGTCTTACAAAGTCTCCTGACCATGGCCCTGCTGGGCTCCACAAAATCATTAGACATTTTGTTATGTACTTAATACAGGTAATATAAAAGGTTACATTCCTTGATAGTGTTTACTATTTTCAAAGACTACACCTGGGGTGAAATGGGTCAAGATGTGTTACTCCCCTATTGTTCTCTTATCGTCACCATCAAAGAAAGATCAGCTTCTAGAACCAGAATTTGAGTCTCTGCAGTCAGAGGACTTCACTAACTCTCTCTATAAATGTATTAAATAATTCATTCTTTAAAGAATATTAAGAAAATGCAGCAGCTGTCTTTATTTTTAAAAAAGATATTACATTCTATCATCAATATCTTCCAAGGCTATGTTTAAAATTGATGCTGAGGTCATCTCTATTATAATTCTGCTTATTAGGGAAGAATCATTAAAGCTACCTGGGGAAATGAACTTAACTGTTAAGAGGAAATTTCATAACGGCCTCTTTTGTAATACTTCAAAGAATAACACATATAGCAGATCTTCCAAAGTGTTGCCAGATTGGAATTTCTTAAAAATCTTTCACTGCCAACATATTGCTGGTGTTGAAATACGATCCATGTCTCTCCCAGCTTTGACAAACATATTTAACACACTTATGCATACATTAGTTTGTGTAAACACGACTCAGTTAAGTAGAAAGGGTTTTTTTTAAATTTTAATATTTCATCACCATGTCATTCCATGGAAACTACCTGGAGGCTAGTAAGAGGGAGTTTCAAACATCTCTCATATAAAACATCATTATGCATTTGCAGAAACTCCACTCAGTCAAGAAGAATGGCATATTGGCTGGAGGCAACTCTATAAACCACATGCAGTTTTAATTAAATTTATTAAAAATGCTGCGTCTCTCAGTAGATTTGAGGACAGATAGAACCACTTAACAATAGCCAAGACCTAATCCAGTTTGTCAGAACTAATAATAATACAAATGCAATTTCTCACACAGGGACACATCCAAAAAAGTTCACAAATGAGCAATTGCGGTGCTATTTTTTAAAGTAATATTTATTGCAAGATGTAAATTATTGCAAGATGTTACCAGTCTCAGACCATGGTCGCAATGTCTAATTCCAATGAGTTGATAAAAGGTGCTATTAATAAAAAGGCACATCTCGGGCAGCTGACATAACTAATTGATCAAGTAATTTGAGTAAAAATACAAGATTTACTAGGAAACCCGGACAGGGATGAAATCACTCAATTTTCCAAAAGCCAGAAGGCCTTGAAAAAAAAGAGAAAGAAAAAAAAGGAGACCACAGAACACTTTTATGTCTAACCGAAACCAAATAAAATGATCCCAACGTACAAATAGGATTCAGATGATATAATGTGACGAGAGATTTCAACTATGTAGGCAAACCTTTCATTTTCTTACCCAAATATGCCAAGCCAAGGATTACCAAAATAGAGAGGGAGGGGAAAAGTCCCATTTCCTTAGTATGTTGTCTCTAAGGGTGGCAAGGAACATTTTCCCCTCTCTTCAAATTTCACCATACCTCCCTAAACTCATGCTCAACGTAACATAGGAACCTCACAATCTGGGTTAAATTAAAACAAAATAAGATAAAATGGACCCAGATGAAAATGAATTTACCTAGGCTGACACTTTTAGTAATGGTTATTGGAAGATGCTTCACCACCAGCCCACCCAAGAATCCCTCTGGCAGCCAAAATCACAGCTTGTCTAGAGAACCTGAAGGCTACCGGGACAGCAGTTAGTTTTGCTAGATGACTCTGCAGAGGTTTCCACTGTGCATGAGCTAAAGAGAGAAGAAGACAGCTGTTCAAACTCTCGATCCAGGTACTTCAAGAAATACGGCATAACTCTCTGTCCTCAGGAAAACAGGCATCCCAAGAAAGTACACTGTTACTGAGAAAACCCTAATTTTGGCAGGAACACTGTCCCAATCCATCTCAGGAAGGGAAAATTGGTATGACATATATATTTCTTCAGTCCTCCAGCAGTGAAATCGATCTCTATCACTGAAATAATAGTTTAAGGAAAGGTATTTTCCAATCATTTTCTCATTTTATCTTCATAATGTCTTCTTAAGAAAAGGGTTGGAAAGAGAGATGAATTTTGTGATGTCTAAATATATCAAAAATGGTTGTTCAAAAGAAGGATGATTGTCTTGTTAAGTCAAAGCTGTAGGAAAAGTAAGAAAGGAAGGGAATTTTAAATGGGACCGAAAGATGGGGAAACATGTATGAATGTGGGTGTCCTCAGCCACAGGACCGAGGGAACCAAGAGAATAAAGAGATTAGTGATGCACAAAGCACATCCCATCCTCTGGGAACAGTTAATAAACTGTGAACTCAAACACATTCATCATATTCTTACATATTTTATAATTTTGCTTCTAGCCTTGGATTAATATCACCCACCATGTGCTATTCCATACATGTCTGTATGCCTGACCCCAACTGCTTAATCAGGAACGTGAATGGGTTTCCATTCACCAAATGACATTAGAGAATAATCAGCTAGAGGGACTTAGGTTATTTCCACTTTCTTTGAACCATCAGCTAAGTCTTACTTCCCAGTACCAGAAAAAATATTGGCAACAGCCTGAGCCTTCGGTATACCACAGTTAGAAACACAATGGGCACTTGCTTTGTTGACCACAAGGAAGAAATTTCACACTGCAACTTTCGGGCTAATAAATAAGACCAACTCTTCTCCCCATAGTCCAAAAACTTCCTGGTTTTACAAAAAGGAAAGCTTCTTAGTCCAATATAGGTTTTCCTGCAACAAAATTATCTGAACTGTTATCAAAATTAGAATCCTGAACTGATAATTTTACAGGAAATTTTATTCCATGTTAGGCCTCTACAATAATAGAGTAACCAGGGTTTTGTTTGTTTGTTTCTTTTTAAACAAGTCACCAAGTATAACAACTTTCCTTGATCCTGGCCCTCACAAATCACTTCCTAATTTGCACAGATGGTCCTACCGCACACAGGTCCAGCATTACACACATTCACAGAGAAGTAAGAGAAGTTCAGAGCTCAACATGAAGTTGACTTTATTATTGCTTCCCTCTGACCTTGAGACCCATTTTGAGAAATGAGCTCTTTCCTTGTTGCTAGAATGGAAACCTCCCCCCTGAACATTGATTATTTTCTTTTTGTCCAATTTATGTTATTTTCAGTACTTTCATCTCTCCAGAACTGATTTCTTGCCATGATTTCCCCAGTATTTGTTGAGATTCTTAGAGGACCAAATAAATAGCACCCAAATGAGAAATAAGATGAAGACAGAAGTGGAGTGGGATCAAAATAATACTTTTCATTTCATTATGGATAAAGACTGGGCAGGAACTGTAGTTTACTGAGAAAGCCAAACAGACCGGCTAATTAATTTCCTGAATTAGGCAGATTTACCCACTCATTCACAGCTAAGGCCAGACTTGCCAGACCTCCCAGGTGAGTATGAGTATGACAAATGTCACACAGGAGCAGAATGTAACTTATGCTCTATGTATCCTCACTCTTTCAACAAAAGACCGAGACTTCCCAGCTTATATTTCTAAACCTACCAACCAGGTAAGTCACCATATCTCCTCTGGGGCGGAGTCTGAGGGTAGAGGAGAGTGAGTAAAGCGGTGGCAAGAGGCCAGGAATATTACGCTACTGAGCTTCATACTGAAGGAAACAAGAGATGTGGTCAGAAAGAGTGTTCAACTGATGCAGTTCTCTCTTACCATGGGGGAGGCTTGGGTTAGATTTCCAGGCCAGGAACCAAGATGGTGGGGGGTTTTGAAAGGTCAAATTAGTAATACCATTCTGTCCTGTCCAAGTTCTGAATTCATTGAGAAATAAGGTCAGGAATAAAACGAAGACCAGACTACCATCATTACTACTGATAAGGGATAGCTTGGCAATTATAACTTAATATGAAAGCAAAACTGGGCTTACTGCACCTTTCCCCCAGATTTGAGACCCTGGAAGAGCTCCCAGGTGGCACAGCAAACACTTACTGATGTCACTACCTCTGCTTGGTCTGGGGATGACAGTAGTATAAAGATGCCACATTTCCCATGCCTAGAAGCACTAATAAATGGGCTACATCCAATCAAGAAATGCTTGCCACTAATTATCATCTGCCAATTTTCATACACTTCTACTACTATTAGAAGAAGAAAAGAAAGGCAAAAGAGTCAAGGGTTTTGAGGGAATCTTGCTCTTCCTGGAAATCAGAAGAAAAGAAAAGTAGGCATTTCCTTCATACTGTACCCCCCACCACCACAGGCTCCAGGAAAGCCTAGGTCATATAGCTGAATTTCCACTGCCTCAACTGAATACCCCAAATTGGAACCCCTTGCCTGTCTAAATTGTATGGAGACTGCAAGGAGCTCTCCTGCCCTCATTTCCATGTCCTGGGCTAGTTATTTTTTTTATAACTTTTTTTGCATGTTTTATGCCACAAGAGCTGTTTCTTTCTCCTTGGTTGCCATTACTCACTCTACTCTTATAGTTCCTCTTCCCTGAAATTGCTTACTCCTCACTGGCTTGCTAGTGCTCAGATACAGCTCCTTTTCGTGTAAGAGTTTTAATGCTAGTCACTATCCACTATAGAAAATTAGCAAAGAAAATACTGGACCAAAAAAAAAAAAATTAAAAAATTAAAAAAAAAAAAAAAGAAAATACTGGACATTGGAACCTTCCTTTAAATAACAAAATACTCAAAAGAGTTATTATTCCATAGACATAAGTAATAAAATATAACTGGTAACAACTCTGAGCTTTACACTGCCTCAGTCCTGACCCTCCTCCGGGATGATTGCAACCAGTGTTTGCTAACACAGGGCAGGCTTGCTTCCCATCTGATGCCCATGGAAGACATCTTTACTTGAGATAAGGTAGGATGGGGCCTCAGAATCATTCCCCATACAGCAGTCCAGATGGTCACGACCAATAGATTTCAGTTGACCCTCAAGATAGATTTTTACTTCAGATGACTTCATACTGTCATTAAAAAAAAAAATGTATTGCCCACCGTCAGAAGTTCTTGAGACTGTGTTACCTTTACATGCCATATTTTTCTGCCGCCTTAGTATTTTCTTAATTTTTTTTTTTTTTTACAACTTTCCCAGTACCTTCCTAGCAAATTGTATTAGTCACCTGGTACACTGTTACATTCCTAGACATCCCTTTGTAGACCAAGGCATTATCTCTTTGGGTTATAATTTGCTTGTCTACACAGCTATCTACCCCTCTATCACACACACTTGCCTGCTGTTTGAATCTACGATAGTCAGGACCCTGTGGATCCCTTTCTGGCAGGTCTGGTTCCATCCAGGCACCCACTGTCATTCCCACCCCATCACTCACTAATATTCTAGAGTGGCATTTATACCTGCCATTTTATTTTTGTTTTCTCTGGCTCATGTCTGTTTTTTCTTTAATGTTTCTTTTCCTACTTCCTTTTACATTAAGTGAATAATTTCTAACACCTTCATTTTTAAGTTTTTTTTCACTATTTCTTGATTTCTTTCCTGCTTCAGACCTACATTAACTTATTTCCAATGAAATGTAGAAATGTTACACCTGTATAGCTCTCTCCGCCTTCCCTGGTTTCACGCTGTTATTGTTATGCATAATACATCTTTACAGGTTACAACAATGCATTGCTATAACTATTACTATTGCTATAACTATTACTTTATATAATTTTATGTATCTTAAAGAAATTAAGAGAAGAAAGGGAAACAGTTCGGTACATATAACTTTTCTTATTTAGCCTCTGCACTTGGTTCTCTTCATTTGTCCTTGCGCATTCAAATTATTATCTGGAGTCATTGCCCTGGGCCAAATGTGGCTCTGTTCTCACTTACTTCCTTTGTGTTGCTCCCAGCAACATACATTCCTATAGGGCCAGCAGTATAATGATATGCATAGTGTTTTACATAACTGCTATTGAAATTAGTTAAGAGAAGAAAGAAATATGCATTTATATTGTCTTCCGTAGGCACACAATTAATTCCCTTTCCTTGCACTCTTTGTTTTCTCCTGTGGGAGTGAATTTGGCATCACTTGCTCCTAACTGGAAAACTTCCTTTGGTGTTTCTTCTAAGGTGGTTCTGGAGCGACAAATCCTCTTGGTGCTCCTTTATCTGGGAATGTCTTTATTTCACCTTCATTTTTAAAAGACAGTTTTGCTAGGTTCCCATTTACCGTTGCAGTTTTTCCTTTGAGCACTTTAAATGTCATCCCACTGTGTTCTGCTTGTCATTATTCTGATGAGAAGTCAGTTGCTAATTCTGTTGGGCTCCCTTGTAAGTGCAAATTCATTTTTCTCTTGCTGCACTCAATATTTATACTAGAATGTGTCTTTTGTGAAACTCTTTGCATTTGTCCTACTTGGAATTTGTGTTTGTAGATTAATGTTTTCATCAGATTTGAGACGTTTTTGGCCATTATTTAACTATTGTTTTCTGCTTTCTGTCTCACCTTTGTGTGTATATATATCAATATATTCAATATATATTATATATAATTATATTCACCTAATGGTATCTACATTTCGCTGAGGATCTCTTCATTTTTCCTCATTCTTTTTTCTCTCTCATGTTTAGATTGAATACTCTCCATCAATCCTTCTTCAAGTTTGCTAATTCTTCTGCCAGTTCAATTTACTGTTGTGCTGCCTGATGAATATTTTGTCAATTTTTATACTTTTCAAATCCAGAATACATTTGATTCTTTTTTTTTTTTTTTTTAAGATTTCACCTATTTATCTGACAGAGAGAGATCACAAGTAGGCAGAGAGGCAGGCAGAGAGAGGGAGAAGCAGGCTCCCTGCCGAGCAGAGAGCCCGATGCGGGGCTCTATCCCAGGACCCTGAGATCATGACCTGGGCCGAAGGCAGAGGCTTAACCCACTGAGCCACCCAGGCGCCCCCATTTGATTCTTTTTTTTATAACTTATATCTCTTTGTTGAGATTCACTATTTGATGAAATACTGTAATCATACCTTCATTTTCTTTTTTGAAGTACGATTTCCTTTATTTCTTAGAAAAAAATCTATATATTCAAATTTCTTTCTCAGTATACCTATCTATCTATACATATATATAGAGAGAGAGAGGGAGAGGGAGAGAGAGAGAGAGAGAGAAACTACTACTACTTTGGAGTTTTCACTTGTTATATCCCATACCTGCTCACTTTCATAGGCAGTGGTTTTTTGCCTGCTTTTTCCCATCAGACCTCCCATTTTCATTGTATGCCTCACATTTTTTTGTTGGAAACTGGTTATTTTCAATAATACTGCAGAAATTCTGGGTTCTGGTTGATCCCCTTCCCCTTCCGCAGGAGTTGGTTATTGTTATTTGCTTCTTTATGCTTCATGACTAGGTTATTTTCCCAACATCTGTTCTCTCCCTTTCCCACATAGTGGGAAGCCATATGGGATACTGTTCTTTGGAGGATGCAGCCTTGGACATGTGCAAAGTCATTCTGGAATGATGGTCTTTTGCAGTCTCTTTAACCATCCCATTCCTTGACTATAAGTTCCACTTAATTGCTGGCAGATTACTCTGTTGTTTTTGGCAATGTCCTGGGGCACAAATTTCTCCATGGATTGATCCAATTACATTCAGACTCCTTTACAAAAATAGCTTTTGAGATCAATTTTTGAGATTGTCTGATCCCAGGAGGGCTCTTCCTAGCTGTCTGTTTCCTTGGTTCCATCTGGTAAACCTATGGCCAACCTATGGTTTAACTTGTATCTCTAATGCATCTACCACTTGCCTCTTAATTGCTCTACACCGTAACCTTCACTGTATTGAGAATGTCCTTTGGCTTGAACATCCCCACCCTCTGCTGCGAACGAATTCAGCTTCTTTGGGAAGAAATTCTAAGCTCTATGTCTGAACTAAATCTCTGAGCCCAGGCTCTAGCACTGACGGAAGGGATAGTGGCACACTTCTCTCTGAGTGATACCCCTGCTTTCAGAGCACAGTGCTTGGCAGAGTGAGGTCCTGCTGTAGTCTCTGGTTTATTTGGCTTGCCTCTCCCTAAGTGGAACCTCTGCCTTACATATAAATTGGGTGAAAGCAATTAGGGCCCCAAAATCTATAGAATGCTGAAGTCAAGGTAAAATCCCCATCCTTCAAGTCTGTGCTAGGCTGAAAAAGAGAATGCCCACTTCTCTGTTGCCCTTCCTTGGAAAGTAGGCTCTATAACAGGTAGCTAGTGGCAGATATGGACATGCTAATGTCCTGCCCTTCCCAGGAAGATACGGTAGCTCTCCAGCTGGAAGCTGGTGGGAGAGGCAGCTCTGTCATTGCTGCACTTATTTGAAGTGGACTTTGTTTCAAACTATACTGGGAAGAGAGAGGAGAGAGTTCAAATATCACAGATTTTTCCTGTTCTTATCAAGTTTTAGTAAGTTTTCTTTAATACTTTTTTTTTCATTTACTGTATGCCCTTGGGATCATTTCCACAAACTTTAAATAGGTGGTTTTGTTTTGTTTTTGTTTTTTTTTTTTCCTTAAATAACGCTCACTAATTTTACTGAGAAGGAAATCTACAAAGCTCCCGGTGTTGTCATGCTGGAAGTGAAGCCTTTATATACCTCTTGAGTTAGTCAACATAGCAATTGTTATCCTTATAACCAAATAAAAAGGTTTGTTTTACCCTGTAAGGTTCTTTAATCCTGATATTTCTTGAATCTATTGCTGATCAAGAGCAATGATCAGTATTGGTGTGCTGTGGGAGTTGTATTTGAAGAGTATTAATGTGTTTTTCTATTTGTCTTTCTGAACATAATGATCTTCACTCTAATCTACCTATGGCATTCATTTGCTAGAAGAGAGATTAGAATTTGATACAAAAGTATGAAAATAAAGCAGCTAAGGGAAGATTCAGCTCTCTTCTCAAAGGAGAGTTAGGTTTAATTAAAGAAGAAAGAATATTCCAAATTCCTTTTCCTTACCATTTAGAATATCAAAAACTGTAAAGATCCCTCCTTCTGTGTACTCCTTCCCCCAGCCTGGTGGGGGAGGGGGGGAGTTAAACACAGAGGAGTTTATTTCCAGATAAGTGGCAAGGAAAGGAGCACGCAAAGAGAAGAAGAGAGAAATATTTAGATATATCTGGATTTTTACTTTCTGGGGAGAAGAATTGGGAGGGGGTGCAGTGCAAAATAAACAGAGAAGAGAACTGAGCACAGAGACCCTTGAACCATATTTCCCGTTTGGGAAACTAGGAGGAGACCATTATGCAACAGGTCTCTTACCACAAGACACCCCAGCTTTGGTGGGGGTGGTCAGCATGATAAAACAGAGAGAAGAACGGATGAGGGCAGCTGAGCCTCCCTAAGATCATCTGAGGCATGGACTCTGAATTGAAGGCCAGTTTGCCATGAGGTCTGTTGCAGTAGATAAAGAGACTACACGGCATGGGTTGGGGATTGACTTCTAGGCCAGCGCCTGGATAGAGGATCAGGCATTGACTCAAGGTCTGGAGGCAAGGAAGACTGAGAGAAAAGCCAATTATCAAGATCGAAATGGCCCGTACTCCTAGGAACACTGCCACACAAAGAGAACAGATACTAGTCCACCAGTCATGTACTGTGGTACTGGGCACCAATGCCCAGGAAGTCAAAGAACATCACATCATAGAACAGCAGATGTCAGCCAGCATACTAGCAAGGACTGGCATGAGGTCAGGACCCCTCTTATTCCTCCCCACTCAACCAAGGCCATGAGATCATGTCAACTTCACCTTTCTCTCCTCTACACTTAGCCAAGACCTTAGGGAGAAAGTGGGACTGAGGTTTCAACATTTCCACCCAATTTTAACTGCACATTCCAACTGAGACTGTTTAAAATAAAAGATGGCACTAAAGTCATTTCTTTCACACCATTTCCCCATCGTCCTCTAACAGCCAGTAGTACCATAGATAGACAGCTGCCGGCAAACCCAACGAGCCGCGTTCTCTCCGTACTTCCGATTCAAGATGAGCAAACGCTACAGCAACACCGGAAGTGCATGAGTGTGCTGGGCACATAATCAATATAATTTTTTACCTCCCCCTTTTTCTTCTCACATCAGAGTGGGCATTTTTAAAAAAATATGTGTTTGGGGCTGTCCAGCAACCAAACAGTCTCTTCTGGCAGGGAGTATAGCAAGACAGATCAAAGTAGAGTCACAGCCTCCCTGAGCATTACAGAAACCGGGCGAGGACAGTTTTTCCTCTGCCTGGCCCCTCACAGCTAACACAGGGCATGTCACCTAGGTCTAGCTAAGTGGACTTCCACACTGCTCTTTAAAGCTCCAGACAGTATTGTCAGGTTTCAAGGAGAAGCAGAGGTTTCCAAGGCAGGAGTGACTACGGACTTGCAATCTGAACGTGACTGTGAGTGTCCAGTGACAGGAAGCCAGGATGCTGGGTCTTACCAGGCTGAACGGAGTCCGTGGCATGGCCTTGTCAGCTGCTGTCTCTATCAGCCTGGGCTGCCGTCGCAAAATGCTATAGACTGAGTGGCTGAAACAACAGAAATTTTTTTTCTCACAGTTCTGGAGGCTGGGAAGTTTAAGATCAAGTTACGAGCCGACTCGGTGTGTCAGAACTCCCGGCCTGGGTTGCAGACGTCTCCTTACTGTGTCCTCACATGGCCTTTCCTCTGTGTGTGCATGTGGAGACAGACAGAGACAGATCTCTTTCTTCCTCCTCTTACAAGGCCACCAATCCTGTGGGATTGAGATTCTACCCCGAGGACCTCACTTCACCTTAACTATCTCCTAAAAGCCCTATTTCAAGTACAGTCACAGTAGAAGTTAGGGCTGCTTTGCGTCTCTCTATTGCTGACCCAATTCTAATCCATCAATTCTATCAAGTCTCTCATGTCTTTCCAAGAAACCCCTTTTCTGTGTAGGTTAACTGCGGCTAATTTTTATGGTTGGCAACCACGAAACCAGATTGGCACATATACGAGTATCAGAAGACAATCACTCAGAGAATTGGTGTTGGTTATTTGCCTTAATAGGGGCTAAAGAAAATGAAAACTCAGACTCTGGGAATGTGAACCTGTCAGCCACAACGAATAGCTGGGTAGGTTTTCTTCTGTGGTGATCTTTAATGAAGTGTCCGTTGAAAAGAAGGATTTAAGGGATCAAAGTGTCACTGCCACTGAACAGTGTGAATGGCATGAAGAATGTGGAGACCCTGGGGTGAGCTGGATGCCGCTAATGGGAATGGACAGGTTAAAGAAGGGATGACAAACTCAAATCTCTGTATTTTAGCTTAAGGCGCAGACCCCGCAATTTCTCTGGTTGTGACAAATGGCTGCATACAAAGATGTCTGCCAAAATCAAGAGCAAATTTTAAATTTTGTGGACTCCGGAGCACAAGCCCGTTGAACTGCCATCCTCACCAAGGTGCTCATGTGCAAGGGACAGTGCTCGTTAGCAAATAACGGAAAAACCGAATATGGGGAAAGCTATGGAGGCTTGGGAGTAACCCCACACCATATTCTATACTAAGCCTTGCTTGACAGCCAAAGAGCCACCTCCTTTCTTTTTGCATCTTCATCATCTTACACCAGGGCCGAGCCAGCTCTCCGGCTCTCTCTACAGCCCTTGATCATCCCACGTGCTGCACAGGGCGTCATGCCGGCAGGACCTGCAGAGGGAACGGGGTTACCTTCCATACCTGGTTAAGACAGTAGACTAGACAAAAACCTTCGAATATAGAGGACCTGCTATTTCAGAAAAGTTTCTATAGGTCTAGTGGTCTGGTGAACTTCAAAGTCTATGGCAAATACACTGTTTATCTAATACTAAGAGCCATAATGCTGCATGGGCCAGAATGGCTACCATGCACACACTCTTTCCATTGGCCAGGTGACTCAAAAAGCTTCTACCATTTAATGGCTATACAACTTAGAAATTATGGTCCCACTGATTCAACGATGTCCAGAGCAGACGAGTAACTCTAAAAGGGAATCATAGAAGAGGTTTTTAGATTTGACAACAGTGGTGGCAAGAATATAGGCTCTACAGGAACTCAGTGGTCTTGACTCAGTGCCTGGGCCATTGCCCAACCAGAGTCAACCTAAACCCTCAGTATTGGACCATATCTTGAAAGGGTAATTAGCAAGGTCACTCACTTTCATCTTTCTCTATCATGGGGAGAGGAATCAACATCTTTTCTCTAGAATAACTACTTATGCTGAATTTTCCTCCTGCTTGTCATGCTTCCCCTAGGTAATGACCAGCAAACTCACAGACTTACTGAAAACTCTATGTATTGTGGGTTTGGGCTGTCTCCTTAATAATTAGCTTCCCTCGGTTGGTTTCTGCCTGTCATCTGAGTGTGCTTTTTCAAACTTCATGTTGATTCTGTGAGTTATAGAATATCCTTTCATTCAAGTTCTTTCCTGCTTAAATCAACTATAGCTTCCAGTGCTTAAAATTATGAATTCTGGAGCACCTCCCCTACCTCCTACCCTTTGATCTACTTTTATTTCTTCTATTACCTGGCTCCTTAGGCAGACAGTTGCTATTAACCTTTGCGCTAAGTCAGGCCATCCATCCATTCCCACCCCAAATATTAAGCACTATGCCAGGCACTGCTGGTACACAGAATTAATGTGCCTCTGACCAGGATTGAGGACTATGAGAAGGTATGCCTTGAAGGATCAAGGGGATTGGATCAGTAAATGGATCTGGGAAAAGCAGTTAGTGATCTGTGATTACATATTTACTTGATATCAGGTCTATAATTGGGGTGTTAGTGATTTTCTCAGTGAAATATACTTGGATGATGTACCTACCCTGTGTGAACCTTGGAGTCAGATTTAAAAAAAAAATCTCAAAACAGCTTTTGTGTTCTTAACATGAGCTTCCAGGCCCATGTTTTGCCTCATTATTCATCTTCCTGCTGTGAAGAGGCTCTTTAAGTTACCCTAAGGTTGTATGGAATATTAAAGGGATGGATCCTTCATAGGAGCTTTCAAGGGACAATGTTTTCATTCCATGCAAAAGCTTTTACTTCTGAACTCCATCAGCACACTAACCCTTGATGCAGAGAATGTGATATGTTGGTCAATTAAGTGGCTAACTGATGGTTAAACAAAGTACCGGGCCATCTTCCTAAGGTATAACATTTTATTTTCCAGTACAGTACTATAATGAAGATACATCTTCATCTCCTTTTTAGCTAAAGTTCATATGATGCTCTGGGGCCCTTTTTCTCAATGTCCCTCCCCCTGGTGTAAAACTACAGATTACAGAAGTACAGGAAATAAGATGGTATCCACTGGCACCAAGTCTTACTCTACATTTTGTCTTTTTTATTGAATTCTGGCTTTATTTTTAGTTGTCGTTTAGCACCCTTCTGTTTTCACTGGAAGGAATATTTTGGATAAATGAATATATTTGACTGTACCACCTATGCCACTCTCCCTAAGTGCTCAAAAAAATAAGTTAACTTTTAGCATGAGGCTTCTGCTTTAGAATATCAAAATTGGCCAAGCATCTAAGCCAGTATCTATTTCAATGTGTAATTTAAATCAAGAACTAAACCATCAAAGCTCTCCTGACCAACAGCTGAAAAGAAGTATCAGGGATAGGGAAAGCAATTATCTTTTTTTTTTTAAAGCAGAAATTTTGTCTATTCAATATACGTAATGTCTAAAAAAAATAAAATTCTAGGGTGTCTGTATTCCTAAAAGAGCCCATCTTTTTTTTTTTTCTTTTGTCTTTCAAGAGACTTACCAAGATAATATGAGGTTAACATTGTTAAAGAAAATGAATGTTCTAGGAGAGGATCCCTCAACTGCTGACCTTGTTAACAAGAGGCTTGAACCCTCTATAGTTGTTCTGAAAGAGGATTAACACTTTAATCAAGTGTCAAAGGGGAAATGGCAGGCCTTGTTTAAGGAAGCAAAATGTAGCAGATGTCAGTATCTTTCTGGAACAGTATCCGTTCTTGTCTATAGAACAGAAACGAAAAATAAGAGTAGTGTGTGTCATCCTCACTAGGGATTTTTAATTTGCATCCAGCTGTCACCATGGCTGGTCTCCGGATACCTGCCTGTTCTTTAAAGAGTAAGTTTAGAGATAGAGGGTGAGGTGCAGGAACCTGGGGGCCAGCTGAAGAGCTTGAGTCAAGGTTATACCACCAAAGCCTGTGTTTTCCCAACTTATCTCTAGGGGTATCGGGTTTGGCTTCCACCAGGAAATTATAACCCTAAGAACTGCCTGGTTTCATATTTAAGGTTCCAAATAAATATTTCTACCTAGATTCTCTGGAAAAGGACTTTATTTAGCAATGCTCTTGGGGGCCACCAAGGTGTTGGAAGAGTTAGAACTCAACCATACATGGTTTAGAATTCAAATCTTGATCATTTTCTTTAATCACTTCACACAGAATGTGGGGAGAAGGGAGAGGGGAGCGGCATAGGTGTCGATAACTAACAAGGAGTTCATACACAGTCTTTGGCAGTCTCTTGTACAATGCGAAGAGAGTGTAGGAGCAAACATCCCATTACCTGAACTCTGAATTATGAAGGGAGAACCCAGGGGGAGTTCTCATAATTGTCTCTGTGATGACTAAATGAGGTTTATTTGTGAACTTGCCCTGCTTGGAGGACAACTTTGCTCCTGTCCAGCCATCTAACACCTGCTTAGACACAGCATATCTCACAAAAGGAAGGAAAATCCATGATGTCATCATGCCCTTGGAGAAGTTCTCTACAAACGAGGGGGTGTCTCCTCCCCCAGGTGTCTCTGGCCCGCCATGGCGAAGTGAAGATCAGGCTGGCTTTGTGGGTCTCAGCTTCTGAACTACAAAACGACGGTGTGTGGTAGATGTGAGCAGTCCAGTCTGGGAGCCGTTAGCCCTGTGTGGCTATTGAGCACTTGAGGGTTCCTAATGCAACCAGGGAACTACATTTTTACTTATATTTAACTTAAAAAACTGATATTTGAGTCCATTATTTAAAAGCTTTTAAATATGTTTGGAGCAACTATGACATTTGATTCTGCTGTTTCAATTGCAAATTTTAAGAAGTCTAATTATTGTTCAAGTATTTCCAACGAAAATTTAGTGTCTGGGGGTGCCTGGGGGCTCAGTTGGTTAAGCATCTGCCTTCGGCTCAGTTCATAATCCTGGGGTCCTGGGATTGAGTCCAAATCAGGCTCCCTGCTCAGCGGGGAATCTGTTTCTCCCTTTCCCTCTGCTCCTCCCTCCTGCTCATGCTCTCTCCTTCTCTCTCTCTCTCTGAAATAAATAAATAATAATCCTTAAAAAAAAAAATTTAGTGTCTGAACTGGGATATCCCCTAAGTATAAAATAAAAACCAGATTTTGGAGACTTGAAAAAGAATGTGTAATATCTCATTGGTAATTTTTATATTGACTACATATTAAAATGATAATGTTTTTAATATATTGGGTTAAATAAAACATATTATTAAAATTAATGATGACTTATTATGTTTCTTTTTTTAAAAGCTTTTATTTGTTAGAGAGAGAGAGAGTGCACACGTGAGAGAGAGAGAGCACAGGGAGGGACAGAGGGAGAAGCAGACTCCCTGCTGAGCAAGGAGCCAGATGTCCGGCTAGATCCCAGGACCCTAGGATCATGATCTGAACTGAAGGCACTGCTTAACCAACTGAGCCACCCAGGTGTTGCTGGGTCATTATGTGTTTGTTTGTTTGTTTGTTTGTTTTTAATTAACGTGTAATGTATTCTTTGTTTAAGGGGTGTAGGTTTACACAATTCACAATGCTCACCACAACACATACCCTCCCCAATGTTCACGACCCAGCCACTCCATCCCTCCCACCCCACTCCACTCCAGCAACCCTCAGTTTGTTTCCTGAGATTAAAAGTCTCTTACGGTTTGTCTCCCTCTCTGGTTTTGTCTTGTTTCATTTTTCCCTCTCTTTCTCTATGATCCTCTGCCTTGTTTCTCAAACTCCACATATCAGTGAGATCATATGATAATAGTCTTTCTCTGATTGACTGATTTTGCTTAGTATAGTACCCTCTAGTTCCATCCACGGCATTGCAAACGGCAAGATTTCATTTTTTATAGGTCTGCATAATATTCCACTATACACACACACACACACACACACACACACCTTCTTTATCCATTCATCTGTCGATGGACATCTGAGCTCTACTCCATAGTTTGGCTATTGTGGACATTGCTGCTATGAACATGGGGTGCAGGTGCCCTTCCAGATCACTACATTAAGCAAGGGCAAAAATGAACTATTGGGACTTCATCAAGATAGAAATCTTTTGCACAGCAAAGGAAACAGTCAACAAAAGTAAAAGACAACTGACAGAATGGGAGAAGATATTTGCAAATGACACATCAGATAAAGGACTAGTAAGTATTCAAAATCTATAAAGAACTTATCAAACTCAACACCCAAAGAACAAAAAATCCAATCAAGAAATGGGCAGAAGACATGAACAGACATTTCTGCAAAGAAGATATCTAGATGGCCAACAGACACATGAAAAAGTACTCTATATCACTTGGCATTAGGGAAATACAAATCAAAACCACATTGAGATACCACCTCATACCAGTCAAAATGCTAAAATTAACAAGTAAGGAAATGACTGATGCTGGCAAGGATGCAGAGAAAGGGGAACCCTCTTACACTGTTGGTGGGAATGCAAGTTGGTGCAGCCACTCTGGAAAACAGTATGGAGGTTCCTCAAAAAGTTGAAACAGAGCTACCTTAAGACCCAGCAATCGCAGTACTGAGTATTTACCCCCAAGATACAAAAGTAGTGATTTGCTCATTACATTTCTATTGGACAGTGCTAGACTAGACTACCCTAGTCAACTCTCTTACACTTACAGCTTTTGGATTAAGTATATACTGGAGAGGATGGGAAGCCAAAGCAGAAATTCTCCTCAACCAATCAAGAAAATATATATATTTTTAAAAGTGCAAAAGTGAAACAAAATCCTTCCTTAGCCACCTTCCCTCACATCTCTTCCAAACTTCAAGTTCTTAAGTAGTGTCTCCCACAGTAACAGCTTGGTGACTGCTTTGCTCTCTCCTGGCCAACACAGGTGATTTTCTCCTTCTGTTCTCACAACTGTGCCATGATCATGGATAGTTAATGCTCATGTTCATGAAAATAAAATTAGAGGCCTGGCTGAAATGGAAACCCTGAACTCCCCTCTCCACACAAGCTCACTCTCAGGACTTTTCCTTAAAAACCCCATAAAGCCAATGTAACCTTAATGCATAGGTCATACTCCCTCCCTGCCAAAGGATGGTGAATACTTTCTCTTCCTTCCTTCTTATTCCTCCAGCGTCATGGCATTCTTCATTTCTTCCATTGATACTGAGCCCTTTCCTTGAGCCAGGCACCATGTTGGGCATGGGAGGGAAGGACATGCAGCCCACCCAAGGCAGACATTTAGATAATCATTAGATGGACTAAGCTCATGGTAGGAGTGACGCCTACCAGAAGTGGAATTACCAAGGAGATAATCCTTGACTGTTCCTTCTTCCTTTGACTTCCCAAAGGAAGGCAGACAGGAGAGAGAGCATTCTGGGATGGGAGGCGTACACGTGCGTGTATGGAAGCCAACGCCATGCGGCACTACGGACAACGAAAGCAGATTGTTCTTTCTTGGGCATAAGAAACAAGGCATGGGAGGGAAGCAGTGGGAAGGGAGGGAGCCGACCGGAAGCCATTAAGTTCCCGTTGATGAGATATGAAGAGGAGAGGAAGATCAGAGAACACTTCAAACACCACCAACAGGTTGTGTAAGTTTTCTCCTCCTCCCTCCAGAGTGGCTTATGCATTACCAGCAAGTTAAGAAATTCTCATCCTCCCAGGGCTCACTGCAGAACTTGGGAGTTTCTAAGATATTTGTGGCATCATCTTTGTCATTCAACAGCATTTATTGGGTGCCTCGTTAGAGCCAGCCACTTACCCACTGTAATAAGGATACAGAAGACTGGCTCCTAACTAATGTCTGGAGATCACGGGCAGTCCAGGACGTATTAATAACACACAAGGCAGGGGTAGTCTGGCAGGGAAGCATAATTTTTTTTTTCCTTTCTTACAACTTGGGAATAAAAAACGTGTGTTTAAAATGTTTGGGGAATAGAGATATCCTGCTTCCCAAATCAGGGTGTCCTATTTTCAGCCTTATTTTCTGTAGTTCATGACTTAAATATGTATTGAAAAATAGTATGCATAGGGACGTCAATCCTTAATCTTCCTGGTTTAAATCTTTCTCCGGAGTGTTTCTCAGAGCAGGTCATTATAATCACAAGTTAAGAGAATGTTCATTATAGTACGTGGTGGAGAAAAGAGACTTAAATTTGGGAAAAGTCCCTTCCCCTTCATTTTAAAGAGTAAAGTGGCAACATGGCAAAAACTTAGTGCACTGGAATTCCATTGGATATAGAACACATCGATGCTCTGAGATCACTCGTTTGACTATTGTTACATTTTCCATAGTTGCAGTATGACTTAAAAAAACACATTCTTCCATATGCTATGGGCGATAATACGCCACGGATCTTACGTACACCACAGCTTTAAATAGTACCCATCCAAGAGCCTCACTGTGTCATAAAATCCAATAGTTCATCACCTCCTACTTCTGAATGGCTACCGTTGTCAGGAAAACATTGCCGTGGCTCAAGCCCCAAATCAGAAGCCAACTGAAACCCGCCAAGTGGTGGATTCCCGCTGCCCACTGCCCGATGTGCCCCCCCAGTCCTCCCTCCGCCAGCTCCCTTCACACAGCAGGTAAAGGCGAGCACGGGGCATCTTTGTCAGCCAGGCAGCTGGGCGACGGCGGGCGGCCCAGGGTCGAAGAAGTGTCTGCGGCGCGAGGACAACTTGCTGAACCCCAGTCTGAAGTTCTGCCATTCTGGACCCATCGGGCATTGTTTAATGTCTAGAGCTGCGGGGGCTAGCTTCGAGTTCAAATCTGTATTGTGGGATTTGAACCATCGAGACACCCACCGCCGCAAAAACAACCTCTATGAATCTTGTTTAACAAAACAGGAAGAACTTCTGCCAATGGCGGAGAAATAAATTCTTTCTTTCCTGCTGCTTGGACCACAGCATAACGAGGGTGCCCAAGCTCTCTTTGCAGTAATAAAACGGAAAGCCCAGGCTTTTTCTTTTGATGTGTTCTAGTTTCAAAGTTGAGAGTCGAGGCCTTTTCATCCTTAATTTATCTTCCCTTGTAAATATGTCTGTACCCCTTCCAATATCTGCAGTCTACACATTTTCAAAATAGAATTCACTCCTTCTCCTATTTCAGTTGTATAACTTTAGGTTATGGGTCAGATTTTCGGCTAAATAAACATACCTCAGGCTACAGCTCTGCAAATACCTCTGGCAGCAAATTAACTCAAACAAATGTTTTGGTTGGGTGGTGAGGTTGTTTTTTAATAATCTTTCTGATCTGCCTGGAGGTCCAAGGATAGACTAGGTGAACTCCCAAAGGCTTTTCTAACTCTGTGTTTGCTGCCACTTTAATATGCAGTTCTTGAAGTCTGGTGAAGTGACGGGTTTAAAATTTCACCACCAGAGGGTGCTCCTTGTTTGCTTCTAATAATCCTTTCACTCTCAGATTTGAAAGATTAGGGCCCTGTCACCAGGCTCATCCCAGCAGCAGCCGGCATCACCCAGGAAAGGGTTCCAGAAGCCCTGTAGGGAGCACTCTACTTCAAGGCACCAGATTTCACTTTGGATATGATGTGCTTGGAACCCAAACTGAAAAGCTCCGTAGCTCGCACCAACCAAACTGCATGAATCCATACATTCACTGTAAACCAAGCAAGGCATGCAAATCATTTTTCATTCTCGTGCTTCTGTTCAGTATTTACTACATAACAACCATGAACCCGGAACTCTCCCACTCTCTTCTCCACACCAAACAATAAAATACCACAAAGTAAAAAGAGAATTTGCTTGGCTATACCAATAATGCTCTTTTCCAAGGAGGCAACCTCCTCTTATCCGAAGCACGCACCTCTCCCTCTTCCGCTTACGTGGGATTTCTTGTTTCTCGGGGGAGCATTTTAGCAGCTCCAATTTCTCTGAGGTTATCATTTGACGGACTGGGATGTGCATGTGAATTTTCCACCCGATGTCTTCCGGTAGGCACAAAGAAGCGTAGAGATTTTAACTGTTTTAAATTTTAAATGGTAAGAAACTCTACTGTGTTTTCATTTGAATGGCAAAGTCGATCGTGGATCAGCCAAGTGTTTCTAAGGTGCCAGATTAAGGAGTTTTAGCTGTGTGAGCTGTGAGTGCTCTGTCACAGCTTCTCGACCCTTCAATCACAGCAAGAAAGGAGCCACACAGACTACAGACACCAACGACTAGGTGTGGTTGTGTCCCAAAACACTTGATTTGGAGGAACCGGTGGGGTGCTGCTGTTTGCTGCCTCCTGAAAATGATGCCTCTTAATGTTCACACTGTTCTTACTGATTAAATTCAGAAAAGTTTCTAGTATGTTACCCCGTGATGATTTTCCCCCTTCATACAGTTTTGACAAAAATGTCACCTAAGTAATCCATTTTAAAGTTCATGGGTCCTTTGGAGGAGTACCATTGGGCTCCCTGTCCAGAGCTTTAAAAACCTGTGCCAAAGGAGTCTTAAGACTTTCACAGTGTGTCATTATGTTTATGTCCTGGGAAGATCTGTTATGGTAAGATATAAAATGAACCAGAAGGATGTGACACTGGCAATTTCTCCCAGAGATAATATGGAAAGCAAACAAAAGACAGAGTTTACCTTCAGACTGATGTGTAGCTAGGGGAGTCTGGGTCTCCTTGGAGTAGGACACGACTTCCCTGGGCAGGAAATCCACTTGGGTAACCTTTGACACACCCAGCCTGTGCAGTCTTCGCCTGTGAGTGACAAAGGACAAAAGCTCAAGGGAGGAAGACATTCCTTGCAGAAGAGCGATCAGTAATAACACACAGGACCAACACAAATCTCAGCCTGCAAGTTCTCAGTGCAAGTGGCTGGGCCATAAACCAGGACAGGATGGCATCTGGGGTTTGTGGCTTCTTGCCCCACTTTGGTCCTAATTTGTTGGTGATGTCAGGTAGGTCCCTCATGCTGACCCTCAGTCTATCTTGGTCTAGCTCAGAGAAGACCCCTTCCATTCGGAGCATATTTGATTTTGCTTGATTTAAATTTATAAAGGGAATTTTCATTGGTAATAGGAAATCTTAGCCTGTTATATGCAATGGACAAAGGAAAAATAATGACTGTCAAGTCAGAAGAAAAGAAAGATGATTTCTGAGTGGAGTAGCATGTTTGCCATGATAGTAACGAGGGGATCATGCAAGGGGCAGTGGGACACTTCTCAGTTCTCCAAGAAGGAGATAACAGCGATCAGCACGAATTTGCTTAAAGATATCGCCATAGCATAGGTGGGTGAAGAGGGCGCTGGGCTAAGAGTGATAAAGGTTTGGCTTGGAATTCCCCAACCAATCTATGACCATGTGAAAACTCATTTCTGAATATTTAGGTCACACTTCAGGTCTTTAAAATCTGCAGTGTCATCATTCCTGGCGACACCTCTGTGAGGCAGAGAGAAAGATGTTATCACCATTTCCATCACAGATGAGGAGAGGGAAGTGCTGTGTAAGAGACATGTGCAAGTACATGTAACTCACAAATGGTAGAACCGAGGCCAAAACACTGCTGGCCTGAATCCTGCTCCAGTGCCCTTTCCACCAAGCCAACTCTTCCCTAGGGTTCTTAATGGTGAATTCTGAGCTACTGCAAAAATCTAAAGTGCCTCCCGAGTCACCCAGGAAACCTCCAAATCATGGAGGCAGCAGAGTCTGGTGGCTAAGCATATGGACTCTAGTCCCCCGCTTCCAAGCTGTGCGTGATCTTGAACAAGACACCTAACCGCTCTGTGCCTCAGTTTTATCATCTGTAAAATGGAGAGATTACTAGTACTTGCTATTGGGATTGTATCTGCCCTACATGCATAGAATGCATGTACTACATATATATTATGTACACATATGTGCATAATTTACACATATACCTTAAAACAATTTCTGGAACATTAGTTTTCACCAATAGATTTAGTACAAGCATGCGACATATTCTACCGTGTTTCTTAAAAATTTCTGGACATAGAGTATGTACGAGTGTCTCTGTGGGAAAGGAGTGAAGGTGAAAAACACACAACTCAACAGCTTCTAGAGGGAATCCCAACTACATTCCCTAGCTTTCTAGGACCCATCTCTAGTTATATTATTGTTTCTAATTATAACTAGCAGATGGCACAGACTCATTGTATTTTTGGTTCTAGTAGTAATAATAACATGAAAGATCACGCACATCACAGCTAGAAACGTCCATGTACGTTTTCCCAAGCATTCTAGGCAAACAAAATTTTCTTCTTTTCTGTGAGTCACTCACACAACTGAGGGCTAAGATGTGCCCAGAGCAGACACAAACAGACACAGGTGGAGAGAACAAGCTTGCTTGGCCCCCTCTGAAGTCTCAGCAAGCCCCACACAGGCCTGGGCCTCACGGGCCTCATTCACCCCAAAGTCTGGGCCTCCAAAGAGGGTCAGGCTGGGTTCCTGACCCTCTAGGCAGCCTCCTCACACAATATTAGCAGAAAATAAACAGATATGCTAGAAACGAAGTTGCCAAACAAAGTAAAAGGCTCAAGGTTTCAAAGTAGGAAATTCAGGTATTAGTTGAACATCAGAGAAGAACACTTTCTTTGCTGAAATGGGTCTTTCTTGAAGCAATTGGAAAACAAAGCATGAGTAGACACCACAGGATGGGTGGGGGTGCTGCCTTTCCTGCTGTTTCATAGCCCAGAGCAGCCTCCTGAAGGCCCGAGAGGACAGGCTGCCTCACTCAAGGAAGGAGATGGCAGAGAGAATGTGCACATATCCAACACAGGTGTACTGAAGTTATACCGTTCCAGTTCTTTTACAAAAAGATTTTATTTATGAGAAGGGAGGGTTCAGAGGAGGAGGGAAAGGATCTCCAGCAGACTCCATGCTGAGCGCAGAGCCCCATGCGGGGCTCCATTCCACGACCCCGAGGTCGTGACCTGAGCCGAAACCAAGAGTCAGACCCTTAACTCACTGAGCCCCCCAGGTGCCCCACTGATCCCACCATTTCCATTGGGGTCACCGCTGGTATGAAGAGATCACCCCGGATCCTAGACTTCTATGGGCATCTGTGCAAGGCACTAGAAGGTACCCACACCTGCAGGCAGGGATTCCAGGGCTTCTAACCAACAGGAGGGAAGCCGTAGACTATCTTGTTGGATAACAAGCAGCAGGCACTGGAAATAGGCAGCAGACATGTAACTTGATAATAATCCACCACGGCAAATCAAAAGCAACTGGTAAGACAGTACAGCATAAGGGTTAAGTCATGTACTCATTGAGAAACGAATTTCAGTTCAAATCTATGCTTGGCCACTTACCAGCTAAATGGCCAGTGCAAGCTTTGGACAAGTGACAAACTTATTGAGCCTCAAGCTTCTTATCTACAGAATGGGTATATATCACTGGGTGGCTGTGAAGAGTGAATGAAGCTAAAACTTGTCAAAGCACTTACTTTTGAGCCTGGCACGTAGTAAGCAGCTCCTGGCTTAAGTGTCTCTACTCTTAATTTATCTTTTTGGTTGATTATCATAATGCTTATATTTATTTTAAAAAATCAGAGAAGGCAGATTTATGAATGCTCTAAGTAAAAGAGTTTTTAAGATAGAAGCTTTGGGGGGCAACTGGGTGGCTCAGTGGATTAAGCCTCTGCCTTCAGCTCAGGTCATGATCTCGAGGTCTTGAGATCGAGCTCCGTGCCCAGCTCTTTGCTCAGCAGGGAGCCTGCTTCCCCCTCTCTCCGCCTGCCTCTCTGCCTACTTGTGATCTCTCTCTCTCTCTCTCTGTCAAAAAAAAAAAAAAAAAAAAAAAAAGAAGCTTTGGAGTTTTCCTCTGTCAATGAGACATAAGAATCACACTACTAATTTCTTTGTATGGGCACATGTGTAGTTTTTGCTGGTTGGAAGAGTCTATTTTCCTTTAACTGAAAGTACTTTTACCGTGAAACTTCTCTGCTTTCAAAACTTATCTTGTATAAGTGAGTTTTTCTTACTAAACAAAATATTTTATTTTCTCAATAGTTATTGAAAAGTTTCAACCAGTCCCTCACTGACCCTGTGTTTGACAGCTCAGGGTCCCAACTCTACCCAAGCCGTCAAGAAGAACTAAAAGCCTAGTTGTGTTCACGTGATCCTCCCAATATGCCCATCATTTGATACATCGATAATAAACTTGTGGATGATTTGATCTCAAATTTTAAAGCAATCCCTTATAATACTTCTTGCAGTAATCTTGACAGATTACTGTGTCTTTCCATGCAGTCTCCAGATTGATTAAGCTGCCTTTGTATCAGATGCTTTTATTCTTTGTGGCTATTTTGCTGTTGCTTTAGTAACTATGTAGTTACAATGCATATAAGGAATTTTCATATATTTATCGTATTTTATCCTCATTATAATTTTACATCATATTCCAATTTTGCACCTGAGAAAATTGAGGTTCAGTGATATGAAGTCATTTGCTCAAAAATCACAAAAGTAGTAAGTGACCTACTCAGGCCTTGGCTCCATCAAACTCCAAGTCCAAGGATTATGTTCTTAGAAACTGTTCTCTGTTGACCTTGTTCTCCTCTTTTTCCTTGTGCCTGACGAGCATCGCCTTAGTGAGGTGCATTCTTAAAACCTAACAGAGTGGAGGGCCAAGCACCTGTGTTCATTTATAAGCATGAGAGAGGATTCCTGAGACGTGCCCAGGCCTCAAGTATCAGAACATAATAGAAGGATAGTGTTTGCCAGGTGAGAACCACGCAGTTGTTCCCAGTCCTAGCTGGTTTAGAAAGGCTGGCCAGGAAGTGGCACCCTTCCACAGCAAAGACCTTCCTCTTCAGCATGCTCTCTGAGTCCTCAATTCTGAGTCTGCCCTGGATACATATTAAGGCCTGCACGTCAGGGGATCCAGAATCCATCCATTTGTACAACCCTGTGATCGAGGACTTCCTCAACTTCCCCTTTTGTAGAAAAATATTTCTACAATTTTATCGGCTGACAAGATTGTTCTAAACTATGTTTAAGAGATGAAGTAGCCAGTAGTTATTTTCTTTAGAAGTCTGAACTTTGAGGGTGCCTGGGTGGCTCAGTCATTAAGTCTGCCTTTGGCTTAAGTGATGATCCCAGGGTCCTGGGATTGAGCCCCACATCGGGCTCCCTGCTCGGCAGGAAGCCTGCTTTTCCCTCTCCCACCCCCGCTGCTTGTGTTCCCTCTCGCACCATGTCTCTGTCAAATAAATAAATAAAATCTTTTTTAAAAAAGTATGAACTTTGAGCATCATATTTATTTTTAGTCAAGACTTACCAGTTCATAATTCTTTTATACAAGGATGCAAATTAAACTGCTTAGCAAAAGAGGGGGTAGAAAAAACCCACTGTAGCACTCATGCTACTTTGATTCCTTTTCCTTCTAAGTAGGCTATCAATTCCATACTGACTCTTTGGTCCTGGCTCTGGGATAGCTTTCCTGCCCACCCAGCACCCCTCCTGCAGAGCTCATCATCTTACCACTGTGGGGCAGCTATGTCCACCACAGCCCCTTGTCTGGCCAGGGCAGTCACCTCTTCCCATGTCTCACATGGCTGCAAACTTACTCATTCCTTACTGATTCAGCTCTGCATCTTGGTCCTCAGTTCAGTTTCAGGTACAGAGCAGGCACTAAATAAACGTGTGAGGAAGGGAGATAAGACTAGAAGAAGGAAAAGGAAGAAGGCATCATAGAGAAACGTACGTTGAGCCTCTGTCAAATGCCACAGCGGATGTGGCGTATTATTAAATTATACCCTATATTTTTCACCTCAATGATTTAATCCAAAATAAGAGGTTTTAATAGAACTTTAAATGTACTGAATTAAATATGTATCATATTCTAAATTGGCATAAGAAAGCAATTCAATGTCACTGAAGAAGTACAATAAGGCCTCTTATACTTGGATTCACCATGACCACGTCTAAGAAATCTAGAGAGAACCTGGATGGGAGAAGTCCCAGAGCAGTGGATCCCAAAGTGTGGTCCCTGACCAGCAGCCGCAGCACCGCGTGGGGACAGGTTAGAATGCAAATTCACAGGCCCCACCTGAACTGCACAGAACAGAATCTCTGGGATCAAGGTCCAGTGATTCTGATGCTCACTAAAGCCTGAGTACCACTGAGTTAGAAATACTGGGCAACGTGTTGAGAACAGAGACTTCACTACTTAGCCAGATTGACCTGGGGCTCCCCAACCCATAGCCAAATCCTAGAAGCTAAGGCCTTAGTCTAATTGAAAAGGGAGGATGCCCCCGGCATAGTACTGCTGTACCGTCTCCACTGAACTCATAAAGGAACCCGACAATATCAGAGAACTAGCTTCAGACAGCCAAAGCTTTAAGTGAGATGGCTGTCATAAGAATTTCACAGATACCGTCAGCTAATTCTTAAAGGTCTGTTTATATCAGAGTACATGATTCATTTTATAATTCATCATCAATATTGGGAAGTAAAGCTGCAAGACAGAGCATGACAGGAGTAAGATTTTTCTTTCCTCTGATGTCACAATGCAAACGTCTGTATGAAGACACAGAAAAGCCAGAGTAAAAGTATATTTCAGGCGCCTAAGCAGGTCTATAAAGTTACAAATTGTGAAGCACAAAGGGCTCTTAATCGTAATCTTGGAATAGCAGTCTCAGAGTGTCCCGTGGCTGCATATCATAAAGCTAGATGAGAGACCGATTCGATCCAGCGGCAGGAGGGGAGTGACCATGGGTAAGGTAGCAGTCAGGAGCCTAAGCTGGTAAAAAGCCAGTCTGTGGCCTCAAAAGCCAGGAAACCAAAAAGGGTCACTGCAGTAACAGGAAGTCTGGAGCAGGGAAGAGACTTGGACTCAGGCAGATCAAATCAGGAGCAGATCTCAGAGACAAGGAGTTATTGAGCCAGATGCCAAAGTGGGTCAGGGCTAAGGAATAAAGGAATGTCTTCACTGGACCCACACTCAGTCCTGCTGGGTTTTGTTCTTGCTTATTTGCATGTGAGTATTTCATCCCATGATACATTAATGGTGCTGCCAAAGAATTTTTCTAGTGCTGCTTCTAAGATTCTTCAAGGTTTCTCTCAAAGAAGATTCCCTAAGACAGCAAGAATGGTAATGGCTCCATTTTCTTCCTTGTCCAAACAGCTTACGTGGGTATGTACAGGGTCTTTGACAACTGGCAAAGGAACCGCTTCAGCCACCATCATTACCAGCAACCACAAACAATTTCGGAAGCATGGCACCATGCCAGATCCTAACATTACAGGCAGAAAAAGAAGTTGAACATATACATCAAAAGGCAAATAGGAATGAAAGGTAGAAAATAATAAGAGTCAATATGAGTAATTCATACAGTAAGAGGGACAGGGGAGTGCAAAGGGCAGATTACTATGTGTTTCAATAAATGAAGTTTCACTGCGATAGAAGGTCTGATGTGAGTCCTGAAGGACAGGCAGGAGCTGGTCCAGTGCAAAGATCTGGAGACCGAATTCACATTTTGTACTGGAGAGACTAGGTTTTCAGAAGAGAAGTTTTAAACTGAAGAGCAATAGGTCAATTTTAGGGAGGTACATTGAGACCAGACTCTTAGAGCTTAAAATCTTCGGCTAAAGAACTTGAACTTCATGCTGTGGATAATAAGAAATTACTGACAGTCACTGTTATAGAAACTGACAGCTGCAAAGGAACATTATTATATCAACCACATGAAGAATGGTGTCTAAATCTCTCTCTTTGACAGGTGAGGGACCAGAGACTATGTGTGGGACCTTAGAAGCTGAGTATACGGGAACTGACAAAGAATCTACAAACAAAGGGTGGATGGGTTCAGTAACCAAACAGAGAATCCAGGCAAGCATTAATTCATAGGAGGCAGCCAGAGACATGGTTACTGGATTTGCGACTGATGGTCTATCAAATGTAGACTTGGTCCAAGGTGGTGATGGCCCTGGGAACAGAAAGGACATCCTGTAGTTTGGTGACTCTGGAAAAGGATAAAGGGTAGATCTTAGCAGTTTATGGAGGGTGCAGGAAAAGGAATCGATTGGTGATTCTTTCAAGCCCTCACGCATTAAGGGAGGAAAGTGAGTGGTGTGACTATAAGACACAGGGGAATCCAGAGAAAGACAGGCTTTGGGGTTAAAGATGAGTACCTCAGTGATGAGCCTGTGGTGAAGCGTTCTCCAATTCTATGTGATATAAGACAAAACAGAAAATATGGCCATTGGAGCCACCCAATGAGAGCCCGTATGAGAAAATGCTGCATCCATAGAAGGAATAGAGGGAGCCAAGGGCACAAAAACTCATGCAATATGGAAGAGGCTGAAACAACGGTAAAGGTTAATTTGTTCTCGAAACACCATACTGTAGCGCAGTTAGGTGTCAAGGTGTGACATCTCAAGGACTGATACCTACGGTTGGGAAGGGGACACCACACAGGGGAAAGGTAACAATGGGGCATCACCCAATGGAAGTGAACCTGGCCTTGCAGCTTCTCCCCACACTCCGTTTATCACCCGGGTTCCGAGTGGGTGTTTCCCCCCAAGGACTGGGAAGCAACCTGAGGGCTGATCTTCTCTGATTACTTCAAAAAAGAGGAGTTTCCATTTTCTGTGTTAGCATTTTAAAAAATCATCTGAGGAGGTATTTATTCCGTTTCCATGATATTTACTTCTTACTGTGCAGAGATATTAGTTTGGCAGCTGAAGTATTTTTCCTGAACAGAAGCAAATGTCAAGTCTGGCTCAGTCAACAGGCACAGCCAAAGGGTTTGCCTTGAATTTCATACCACGAGTAAATCCTGCAAATTTCCGGGAGGAGAGAGGAGTCGGAATGGTCCTGGTTATAGTCTGAGCTTGTCTGGACCAGGGGAGGCTTGGCGGAACCCATACAGCAGAACCTATGACGTGCCCACTTTACAAAGGAAGTTGGAAGCTTAGAATTATAAGGACAGAAGGCACAGAAGTGTATTTTCTCTAATATTACGTAAAAAGATTAAATAATGATAAAATCTTGATAGAAAAAGCCTTTTATTGATTCCATATTCATGAGCAGGCTGCTATAGAAGTTGCCATATAAAGCTATAAAATTATACAATACTTTAAGTCCCTTAGTACCAAAGTATAAGCACACACCCTTGCCAACTGGCTATATTCACTTTTCTGAAGTGGAATAAAAAAAGAATATAGTTTTATGAAAATCCTGCTGCTACTGTGAAACAGAAACTATCCTCTAATTGCTAACTCAAGGTTCTTGAGAACATAGAATAAAGACTGGCAGATAGCAGGCAGCTTCCCAAGAAAGGTTTGAGGACTGGATAAACGAGTAGCACATGAAGTAAGTAAGTAAAGTACTTCTCCCGCTCTTGTGACGAAATTGTAACTGGGTCTGTTAAATCGAATTTATTAAGGTTTTTCATGGATCAAAATTTATTCTCTATTTAGAGATTCTGAAATGCATTTTACCATTACCCTTTGATACACACACACACATTATAAGCTACTGATCTATATTTCCATTTCTGTAGAAAGTGTGATTGGGTGTTATTAAAAAGGCAGAAACTATCCATTTGCTCAAGAACACAACTCACGGGGCACCTGGGTGGCTCAGTGGGTTAAAGCCTCTGCCTTCGGCTCAGCTCATGATCTCAGGGTCCTGGGATCGAGCCCCGCATCGGGCTCTCTGCTCAGCAGGGAGCCTGCTTCCTCCTCTCTCTCTGCCTGCCTCTCTACTTATAATCTGTTTATCAAATAAATAAATAAAATCTTTAAAAAAAAAAAGAACACAACTCACACTATTCTTAAGAAAATACTACACGTTGTTACACAGAAAACCTTAAAAATGAATTCAAACCAGAGATCTAAAGATAATGTATAAGACCATTTGACAAAGCCTGAGGAATAAGGAAAAAGAGAATTACTTCACCAAAGGCTAATGAAGTTATTACTGTTCTGTTAGGCAAATGGAAATGATTTTAAAATGTGAAAATTCCTCTAAAACTGCCTGGCTAGATTTTCTCAAACACCTACCACCATCCTGAAGAATATATGTTTTTCTAGTGCCTTCATAGAGCTGGTTTAATTTCTGTTCTTGACAGAGTGATCTCTCTTTTTCACCACAGCAGTTTGGGAATGGTGCCTGGTGGATTCGAGAGGAATACTCACCCCTCTCTTGCAGCCAACAGTAAAGAGAAACTCGAGAGAAAGAAGAGATCATCACCTTCTACCAATGTCTCCCAAGCGTGGAAGGCATCCCTCCCTCAGGGAAGGAGTCGCCAATTCCCTCACAGCTTCAGTTTTTTCTCATTCTCAATTTGCTTCCAAATATTTTAAAAACTCCACCAGTAATTCAATATACTATGATGTGGAGGAAATATAATTGTGAGGGGTCAATAAAATCAGAAGGCACCAAACAGTCCTGTATGTTATTGGGTTTAAGTTTTGAGTGAAGGGCCACAAAATACCATTTGCTCATTGATGTCTATTCATCATGGAGCATCTTTGCTTCCATCCTAGCCCCACACCCTTTATGCTGACTCAGCACATCTCCCTAAAGACTGACAATCTCACGGTGCTATTTGTACCTAAGTTTTCCTCATAAAACAACAAAAATATTTGAGATATAATCTCTCTTTCAAATTTCTCTATTGGAACCCCAAATTTCACTTCCCAGCCTATTCAGACTTTTTTTTTTTTTCTATTCTGTGACCTTTTACTCTTTTTATCCTCTTATTTCATTCTCTATTTCTATCATCTTCAATTCACTTGATTTATCACAATAGCCTAAGAGAGTAAAGCATTTTGGGTGCTGTCATAAGTATTTGCCTGGTTAAAAGCAAAACAAACAAACAAACAAAAAAACCAAAAAGCAAAAGAATAAAAAAACACCAGAGTCAAACTTACATTCTCATTTTATTTGTAATTTTCTTGAGGCTTTTTTTTCTGAATGCCTTATCATCTCCCTTATTTCTCTACATTGCCATTTGCTTACTGATCTAGTAAACATACAAGATAATATACAAATCAGAATCAAGTGACACAATATTTGTGCTTTTAATGAAGTTGGAGTAATAGAAACCAGATTTACTCTCTGCCTGAAACAACCAAAAAAAGGGGGGGAGGCAGCAATTTAAATGAAACAACAGTTTGTAAGATCCTGGAGGTCAGGCAACAAAGAACTGTGATGTACAAGAGAGGGGAAAGAGAAGATGATTCTGGTAAATGCCCAGCTTACTGCATTGAGAGAATTCTCAGGCCATGTTGCAGGGAAGAAATCCACATGAAATCTACCAGGCTCCCTAAGTTCAGGAGATGGAGCAGAGAGTCTAGGGAGACCAAAGTGGCTAGAATTGACAGGACAAAATAATAGAAAGTTAAACTGCACAAAGAGAAAACTCCAAAGATCTTCTAAGGGTTGCCTTTGAGGGATTCAGCTTAGTACTGACTCAGTACAAGTATGTAAGGAAACTATCTGAGGCCCAGGAAAGAACTATCTGAAAAAATCAAAGGTAAGAGTTCTGGGCACTCACACAGTAACAGGATTAGTATCTGTTCCCTCCCACTTGGCTAGAAAACAAGATTTAGGGGCCATTGTGTAGAACCCATGTTAAGTGTCTTGCCTCAATAGCAGGAACTAATTAGCCCTAGACTGAGCCCTGCTCCGGTCCCAACTAACAAATCTTGAAGGAAAGACTTTAATGGATCAAACCATTGCCAAGTGAATTAACTGTACCTCAGAACAAATCTCAAGAAGATTTATAGAAATTCAAATACATTCAATACCTAACAAACTAATATGCACAATGTCTGACATCAACCAAAGATAAGCAGACCTGCAAAGAAGCAGGGAAAAAAATGACTATAATGAAAAGATAGAAGTCAGACCACTGAAACTGACCCAGAACTAATACAAATGATGGGCTAGCAAGCAAGGCTATCAAAGCAGTTACTAAAACTGTATTTCAAGTATTAAAAAGTTAAGTAGAAACATGTAAGTTTTTTTTTTAAAGACCCAAATTGAACTTCTAGAGTTGAAAATCACAATGTATGAAATTAAAAATTCACTCAGTAGTCTTGATGGAATACTAAATATTGCAAAAACAGAAGAGTAGTGAACACACACACATAAAACAAGGGAAACTATCCAAAATAAAACACAGATAGAAAAGAAAAATAAGTACAGAGCAATATAACTGTGGGAAAATTTCAAGTTCTGTAATATACATGTGATTTGAGTTCCCAGAAGAGCAGCAGGAACAGAAAAAAAAATTGAATATTTGACCATCATTTAATGGTCAGGTTTTTCTAGATTTTTTGAAAACTGTACACCAAACGATCCAAAGAATCTCAGTAACATAGAGTAAGTCTGAACAAATTAAAAGGACACCAATAATACAAAATATGTTCTCAGGGCACCTGGTGGCTCAGTAGGTTAAGAAGCTGACTCTTGATTCTGGCTCAGGTCACGATCTCAGGGCTGTGAGATAGAGCCTTATGTCAGGCTCTGGGTTCAGCGCAGAGTCTGCCTGCCTCTCTCCTTCTCTCACTCTCACTACCCCTCTCCTGCCTCCTCTCTCAAATAAGTAAACAAAAAACTCTTTTAAAAAATATGTTCTCTAACCACAGTTGAATTGAATTAATCAGTAACAGAAAGATCTATAGAAAATCCCCAAACAGGTGGAAACTAAATAAGGTACTTCTAAATAACTCATCAGTTGAAGACAAAATAAAAAGGAAAACTGGAAACTATTTTGAACTAAATCAAAATGACAAAAATATACCAAAATTTGCAAGATGCCACTAAGTAGTACTTATGGGTAATTTTATAGCACTACCCACCTATATTAGAAATGAAGAAAGATCTCAAATCAATGACCTCTGCTTCCACTTTAAGAAACTTAAGGAAAACCATATTAAATATAAAGTAAGCAGAAGAAATAATATCAGAATAGGAATCAGTGAAATAGAAAATAGAGAAATAGAGAAAATCAATGAAACCAAATGCTGGTCCTTTAAGAAGATCAATAAAATTGATAAATCTCTACCATACCAGAAAAAAGGACATAAGACAAAATTTGATAAAACTGATAAATCTCTACCATACCAGAAAAAAGGACATAAGACAAAATTTGCCAATATCAAGAATGAGAGAGGTGACAATATCTATAGATTCTGCAGATATTTAAAAGATAATAAAGGAATACAAACACAGTTTTAGGTCAATAATTTTGCCAATGGAGATAAAATGGACATATTACTTCAAAGACACAAACTGCCAAAGCTCACTCAGAAAAATACAGATCACTTCAATAGGTCCATACTATTAAAGTTACTGAATTTGTATTTTTAAATTTCCCCCCATGATAAAACCCCAAACTCAAATGCTTTCATAAGAGATTGTATTCTACCACCTATTTTAAAAATCCCTGAATATTGAAATTATGTCACCAAAAACATGATCCATAAAAGAACGAATTTGTAAGTTGGAATTTGTCAAAATTAAACAGGTTTGTTTTCTTAAAGACACAGTTAAGAGAATGAAAAAGACAAGCCACAAATGCAGAGAAATATTTACAAACTATTTATCAGATAAAGGTTTGTATCCCAAAGTATGTAAAGAAGTGATGTATTGTACATTGGCTAATTGAATTTAAATAAAGAAAAAATAAATTAAAAAAATATGTAAAGAACTCCCAAAATTCTTAAATGAGAAAACAAACAAACAATAAGGGCAAAAGATTTAAGCAGACATTTCATCAGAGAAGATATTCAAGTGGCAAAGAAACACATAAAGAGATATTCAACACCATTAGTCACTGGGGAAATGCAAATTAAAACCACAATGAGATACTACTACACTCCTTTAATAGTGGTTAAAAAAACAATAACTAAAAAAAAATCCAAATCAAGTGTCATCAAGAATGGGGAGGGACTGAGGATCTCATGTGCTGCTGGTAAGAATGTGTAACACTAAAACCACTCTGAAAATACCTTGACCATCTCTTAAGTTAAATGTACATCCACTGTATGATTCAGCCATTCAATCTGGTGATATTTGCCCAAAAGAATGGAAAGTGTATGTCTATAAAATGACCTGTACATGAAGGTTCATCAGTTTTATTGTAATGGGCAGAAAACCAGGCAACAACCCAAATACACATCAAAAAGTGGCCGGATGAACAAACTGGCCTGTCCATATGATGGACCACTCAGCAGAACAAGGCATGAACCACTGATACACACCTCACATGAACGAACCTCAAAATAGCTATTGAGTGAAAGAAGTCAGTCAGAAGCATACCCACCGCATGGTTTCATTTATTCTATATTCCAGGAAATGTAAATGAAAGTATAGTGACAGAAAGCAGATCAGCTGTTTTGGGGGATGGGGAGAAGCAGTGCGAGGATAACAAAGGGGTGTGTGGAACCTTACAGGGATGATACATATGTTTATTATCTTGGTCATGGTGATGGTTTCATAGATGTGCACACATGTTACATCAACCTGAATACTTTAAATGTGTGTGCTTATTTTTTGGTCAATTATACTACAATAAAGCTGTTTTTAAAAATGTCCACTATATTTAAATTAAAAGAGTAATCTGGTGACAGATGAAGCTCTGGGCTATGATCAACCCCATGCCAAGGATCAAGAAGAGGAAATAAAATTATCTCTAGAAAAATCTTGTTGCCTGAAGTATAGTTTATCAAACTGTGTATGAGGGGAAGGCTGCCCTGCATGTAAGGACTATCAGAAACGGGAAATTTTCATTAATCGGTATTTAAAATTGTAATCTGACTAAAATAATCTCTTCTCTCAAATATTCTCTGCATGCTCCTTACAAGCTCTCCACCACTGACCACTCCGTGGTTGAGAAAATCTCATCTCTCATCTCTCTTTGACTCACTGGGCCTGATCTGAAGTACAATGTGGCAGGCAAGGTGGGAGCCACAGATATGCCATCTCCCCAGAATAAGTCACAAGTTTTAATCTGCATAGTCAACTGAATTTTTGCTTGGAAAACACATCTAAATGGGATAATTCCCAACTGTTCCACATCAGCAAGTGTAATTTAGCAAGGCCACAATCTGTCTAAAAATCTGTTAAGTGCATAGGCTAGAGTCTCTGCCAGTTCCATCATCCATTTTTTAAAAACACAATGAAATACTGAAGGACTGCACTCTGAAATTCCTCTGAATTATAACACACTATATTTTCACATTCCTTTGCTTGATTTAAGCCATATTTCTTGGTTATTCAAATAATAAAAATTGAAACATGATATACAATGAACTACAGAACTAAATAGCCAAGAATTTAGTGATGTTGGAAGAGTGCTCTCAGTTACCTGAAGTGTTAGAGTATTTCCTTAGTTTACCAGTGTTGTGAGTCTGCTGAGAACTCTCGAATACACAAAGGGCCAGGGGCAGATGACATTTAACCTGACGCCCAGACAGTCCTCCAACTCGTGTCCACCTATAGTAGGCACGGACACTGATAGAAACCCACAGATAATGTGCCCAGGAATCTCAGGAATTCAAAATAAATGGTAACTAAATAAACAAATAAAGGCCCACTTTGAGATGCATTGGCTTAAATATAGAAAGAAGGAAAATGATACTCTTGTAAAACACTGTAATAAAATGTGCTAGTCACATACGGAGGTACCTGGTGGCATACTGGCAAATGTCTCTTAATGGCTGCGAAAACAAGGGAGCGTGCCCCTGGTTTGTGACATTTGCCAGTCGTTACGGTGTAACTGCTCCCACCATGGCTGATTTCAAGCGGATTTCACTGAATGAAAAGTTGGGAAGAGACACAGACGGACCGGATCTCCTGAGCTTGAGCATGAGCTGGTACAAACACCCAGCTGCAAAGATATTATGCATCCCCACAGCTAACTTCCATCTTACAAGAGAAGTAAACTCCTTTTCTAAGACAGACTTGTGTGTTTTATTCTTTGGGGGAAAATTTTCCATTCTGGAGCTATCTTTTAACCTGGGACGGTACATTTCCTTCAGGGAGGAAAAAAAATCTTTACAATGTAGAAGACCTCATCCATCATAGAATATTTGCAACTTCTTAATACTGAGAAATGCAACAAATCTGCTTTTTCTTTAAACAGGAATCTTCACGTGTTCAAACTTAGTTTAAATTAAATGCTTATTGTGGTTTAAATTAAATGCTTATTGTGAGTCCCCAAAAAAGTGAAAAGAAAAGGAAACGAACAAAGACAGGACATTTTAATACCAATTTTAAACAAAAATTAACCCAAGGCAACTTGTTAGTAGAGGGGAAGGATGATTAGGATCTAGTCAAGTGCAGCTCCCACCACAGAATGCTCACGCCCCAGCTTGAAGCCAAGGTGTGGGTGTATGTTTGTATCTTGGTTTCAGGAAAGTAACATTTTGCGATAATAGGAATTTAGAAGGAGAAATCAAAAGCCACCTTTTTGTGGTGTTTTCCACAAAGAGAGACTTTATTCAAGGTTTCACATTATAAGGAAACTAATGGAAGGAAATAAACTTATCCAACTGGAAGCTCAACAGAAGGTGGGAAAACCCGGGAAACGACAGCTCCAGCATTTCAACACAAGGGTTGCAAAGAAATAATAAAAGGAGTAACAAAAGAGCAGACATATACCCAAGTTCTGAGTCTGACTGCAGCTGGAGCACTGAGGGGTCTGTGTCCCACTGCAGGGTCCTAATCGTGCAGCACAAAGGAAAAAGAACACAGAGAATTAACAAAAGGGGAGGAAAACAAACCAAAGCAAACCATGTCATTCATCAATGCAATGGCATATACAACACAGAACATCTCCCCACTCCCCCCGCCCCTCCATCCCCAGGTGCTAGGAAGACCCCATGAATATCAAGTGACAAAAGAAAGCAAGGAATCGTCCTTCCCTTTGAATGTCTGTTTGGTACTGGAAGCTGTGAGTGTTTTCACGGAGGGAAGCACAGAGCTAACTACTCAAACTCTACATACCTCCTCACCCCTTTTTTTGTTGTTGTTTTGTTTTGTTCTGTTTTCTACTCAAGCTGGACTGATTTGAGAATGTAAACTGGTTCATGTTTCTTGGACACCCCAGAGCCCATCCACACCTGGGAGCACTAAGCATCTCCCATGGGGTGAAAAGAACCAAAGGCAAGGCGGCAAATGGGTGAGAGCCAGAGCGTCTGGGGGAGGTGGTCAGGCCAGGTGGAGCCTGCCATCAGGTTCCTCTGCTCAAATTCTGGCTTCTTCAGGTCCCTTACTGTAAGAACAAAGCACTGGATTTTGAGGCTCATGGGTATTTTGATGTTTTTTTATTTATATATTACACTGAGATGATCACTGATAATAACATTTGTCTCAAGATGCTGGGGGTCTCTTACATTGTTTAAATATTTCACAAGAGACAACACAAAGTCTCACCAGTTAGCAAGGCATTCGGTTTTCCATGTTATTTCTCCTTCAAAATAAAGAGGGATAAAGCAGCTCTTCTATAAACAGAGTGCATACAGGAAACTGTCCCGAACCCTGTCCCCTCCGCTTCATCTCAGCAAGGCCCACGGGCCAGGATCCCCAGCCTCTCCTGGAGCTTGTCGGAAGCGCGGGTTACAGGCTCACCGCAGACTCACCGCAGACTTGCTGACTGCACGTGGCGGTTCAGCAAAGTCCCGGGCCATCTGCAGGCACCCTGAAGTTTGAGAAGCCCTCCTCGTCTTCCTTGTCTGTGAAGACTTACCGTGGCTTATGAGACAATTCAATTTTAGGCTGACCTGACCTGTGACCATCTTCCAAACTTACGTTTAACCACGGCTCTCCTCCCTCCCTGTGTCCTGTTGGATGTCCTGCCCCCCTAAGAGTGTCTGTGTGTCTTCCCTCAAATGCCATCTGCTCAGAGAGGCTTTCCTCCCCTCACTACTTTGTAGCACTTCCTTCATCCCCTCCCCTTACACTGCTTTCCTTTCTTCATAACACCTATGTTTTTTTTGTATTATACATCCATTTATGTACTACCGTTTGCTCTTTGATCCAGATTTGAGCCTCATAATGGGGGTGGGGGCATCCCTAGATTACAAAGATGCACCTAGAAAAGTACCCGGCATCCACACTTACATAACACAGTAGTCGTTCAATGCATGGATGAATGGATGGATAGATGGATGGTCTTTCTCTGATTTTCTACGAGGATAACACGCAGTTATACCTACAAAGCTCCAAGCAACTATTTGATAAACAGAAGCTTTTCGGGATGCCTGGGTGGATCAGCTGGTTAAGGGTCTGTTTTCGGTTCAGGTCAAGATCCCAGGGTTCTAGGATCAGCGGGGAGCCTGCTTCTCCCTCTGCCTGCCATTCCCCTGCTTGTGCCTGTGCCTTCTCTCTTTCTGACATAAAATAAAATAAAATAAAATAAAAATCTCAAAAAAAAAAAAAACCCAAAAGTAGCTTTATTTCTTACGACCATGTTCACCCCTTATCTACTATTGAAATTTCTCTGAGTCAAACCCTACATGTGTGACAGATGCCATTTAAGTTCCTCTTCCTGAGGCAGCAGAATGCAGGTCACAGCTGCCCTTACCAGCTCCAGCTGTGCTCATGTCCTCTTAGGAACGTTCCGAAACCTGACAACTCAAGTCCAGAGAGAACACTAACATGCCACTACTCCTTAGACCCGCGCTTCTCAAATCTCAGTTCACACACACGTACTTGGGAACACCGTTTGAGCATGCAGATTCTGGTTTAGTAGGTCTGTGACATTTCTCACAGGCTCCAGGGATTATAGATGTTGCCAGTCTGCAGACCACACTTGGAGTAGCAAGGTCTTGACTTAGATCAGTGGTTCTCAAACTCTGACAGGGATCAGAATGATGTGGAGGGCTTATGCTAAAATATGGAACGCTGATCTCCAACCCCAGAAATTCTGATTCAGTAGGGCAAGGGTGCATTTGTACTCTAACAAGTTTCCAGGTAAGGCTTATAGCTGATCCTGGAGCCACGTTTGCAGAATGACTGGGCCAGACTAGTTCTTTCCTTAGTCAGCAAGAGACAGCGTCACTGATCCTCAAATATGTCAGCCTCTAAACCCATGATTAACTCAAGCCTGGCCTAAGGCCCAGGCCCCTTTCAGACCAATTACATCAGAATGTGCAGAGTGAGACCCAAGCATCTGTATTTCGTTAAATTCTCCAGGTGATTCTAAATGTGCAGCCAAGGGTGAGGACCCCTGCTCCTGACTCTTTCTCTGCTCAAGGAAAGCAAGGCCTTCCAGGTTCTGGGCACGGATTCCTTCCCCTTGTTGGCGAATGTAATGGTTATAAATAGTGGAAGTAACAGACTCCATTACAGTGATTCACAGCGGCTGTTCACACGTCCCTGGGGATCAAACCTCTCATCTTTAAGGGCATTTCTTTGGCTATAGACAGAACAGCAACCTCTGACTGCAGTTGTCTGTGAGGAGCATTCCCCTGTAAGGGGTGGGGTCAGCTACTTTGCCCTCAATTTGCCTGGAAGTTTCGGATGGGATGACCCTGTTTGACCTTTTCCACTTCTGCCAGGCAGGTGAAGAATGCGGCCGCTCCCAGGAGGTCTGGCTGTCCTGTTACTTATCGGACAGCTCATCTGAACTCACTGTATGCTTAAGAAGTAAAAATGATGATTCCATCAGAATCCCTCACTGAAGGAGTCGACAGATCAGCAGTCCGAGGTTGGCACTGATTCAGGCAGAGCAACCAAGGTGGTCTCTGTAACCGACCCACCGCAGTCCTGCCCCCCCAGTCACACATGTATTATTCGGTGAAAGAAAGAGTCATCATCAGCAATGAGCAGCGAGGTAAGGTGTCAAGCCAACAATGCAATCCAGTAGGCTAGTTTTATCGTCTTCTCATTTTTCCCGTTGTTATCTGTGGGGTGGTCAGGCTTGTACAGAATGCACTTTCTCTTAGGAAAAGCACTTAAAGCCATCAAATGGGCAAATGTTGTTTGTGTCTCCAAGGGTCATCTTTAAATGTGTATTGAATGTTTGCTGAATTCCTTCTGTGCAAGCTTGCAGAGAAACTTCCGTATGGATGGCAGGACCTTGGACAGGACCCCACCTGTTCTGGGAGGTGAGAGGAAGGCATTTGGGCTCGGCTCCACTGTGTGTCCTGATGAAAGTCTCTGACCTCTGCAAAAGGAGGAGGCAGCCCAGAGACCCTTTAAAGCTTTTTTTCTGCCTCATATTTGAAAATATCAGATGATGATTAAACTGCCTTTCAGTTCTTTCTTCTCCAATTGGTATACTTTTATAACCAATCGACATACACCTTAACTTCCCGAACATCTTAGTATCAAGCTAGTGTATCACTGAAAATAAAATGATGGTTTCCCCTACACCTTCTTGGGCAATTTGAAATTATGCCAGATGGTTTTTTTTTTTTTAATGAAAGAAGGAGTGAAATCATAAGTAAATAAACATAAGTGAACATAACATATTCGCACAAAATATTTTCATATAGAAATCACCCTATTTACCATAGTAATCAGTTCTCATTTTCAGTCATTTCTGGAATGGACCAATCAGTGCAGGCAGGGAGAGAATATTTTTGATAAGGGCATTCATTTACTTATTCAATAAATATCTATTAAAGACCTAATAGGCAAAATACTGTGATAGAGGATGAAAAGAATTCTAAGGAAACTACAACTCTTATCAAGAGATAAAAATATGTATAAATAATTTAGCAGAACACAGCAGAAAGTAAAACACACAGGTGTGCTCTGGGAAAGCAGTATACCAGTGGGCACTTAAGAATCTTACATTTTAGTGAAGTAATGAGACGTATGAATATTTATATGTAATGATATGGGGATAACCAATACAAAAAGGAAATAGTTGTCATTACTTGCCCAGGGCCTGGCACAGTTTAAAGTTTCAATAAAGGTTAGCTGAAAAAAAAAAAAACAAATGCTATAAGAACGATTAATAATAACAATAGCTATCATTTCCTTTTGATGAATGTGTACTCTGTGCCAGCCAGCCAGGCCCTGGACTGTACTTTGATCATCCCTGGAAGCCAGAGGAGGGAAACCCCCTCCCTCTGAAAAGATCAGAGATTCCATGCGACCTGGTTTTGGAAGACTGGGGTGAGGATCTGGACATGAACTCATTTTCATCCAGGCCTGGTTTGTTGGACTTCAGCCGCTGAGTTGGTTTCCTGGGTCTAATTAAGAGTCTGCTATGTTTTAGACATCAGTTTACCAACTTATCATGAGAACAGTAACTGCCAGGGAGAGCACTTATACACGCCCGATAAAGCCTTCTCTCCTTGAAGGCCAGTTCCTGGGAAGCCCGAAGACCAGCAGGGTCTTTGGGATTGGAGAAAGTGCATCTGAATGTTTTATTCCTACAGCTTGGCCTTGCCCTACCACCGATCATGTCCACCTCCTTCCACAGGACCAGATGTAGCCCCATATTATCAGTCTCCCCTACCCCCATCCTGTTACTGGGATGCCCAACTAAACCCTTTCTGATTGACATCATCTTCGTTTAAGTACATCAGTTAGATTTTGTTTGCTGTTCCTACATGGAAAATCATCCTGGTGTTATTTGCTTATTTTTAAGTGCTGCATTTGTCTGTACTCATCAGTTTTAGGTTATTTCTTAGGTTAACTCTCTGACGATCTAAGGGACGATTTCTGATATTGCACAGGGAAACTGCTGTTTGTACAGATCTTGGATAACCCAATAATTCTCCATCTATTCTGGACTAAGGAGCCTTGTCATGGTCGTATGGTCCCATAGCTGGACTGGCAGTTCTGGACGGTTCCCAGCCTTGTTTCAAAATACTAGCTACAGAAGCTTCCCACACCATGGAAAATAACAATTCACTAATGTGACCCTAAATATACCAGCCAATGTAGCCCTCAGCATCTCATCTAGAAAGGCCTACCATGTAATATTTAGTTTATAATTTGGGAGACAATGTGGTTTTGGTTACTTTTTAAAAAAAAAATAGACAAGGGGCACCTGGGTGGCTCAGTGGGTTAAAGCCTCTGCCTTCGGCTCAGGTCACGATCCCATGGTCCTGGGATTGAGCCCCGCATCGGGCTCTCTGCTCAGTGAGGAGCCTGCTTCCTCCTCTCTCTCTGCCTGCCTCTCTACCTACTTGTGATCTCTGTCTGTCAAATAAATAAATAAAAATCTAAAAAAAAAAAAAATAGACAAAACATCAAAATTCTTGAAGTTAGCATTGACCTAGTCAGAGACTAACCAAACTTTATATTTTAAACTTTCTACCAATTCATCACTAATTTCTCATAAAATTCTCCCTCCCTTGGTTCAGCTTTTTTGCTCAGTTTCACTTTATTAGATAGAAGTAAATATTCAAAACCAATCCAAAATAACAATAATCCCTGGCCATTTGTTCAGAGTATAACTTAGGAGTGGAAGACATGAAGTCTGTGTTACTTATACCCTGCTCCCTGATGAGTGTTTAACTTCTCCCTCTTCAGCTCTGACCAACTAGTAAGTTGCTAGTTTCCACTCTTTCCATCTTTATTAAACCTCTGAGTAGAAAGCTTTGAAATTCTTCCCTGAAGAGTGTCTTTGCCTTAACCTTTTCTTTGGTTATAAGAAAGTGACGTCTGATAAATATTTGGAAGGCAGGAATTAAGAACTCTGTCATTTGTCACGCTAACACTCCACTCACATGCACTGCTGGAGGCATTTAAAATCAGTATAGTTCTTTTGGAAAGCAGTACACCAGTGGGCAGCAAGAACCATTAACATAGAATTGTTCCTGGACTGGACTGGATTTACCTCCAGAAACTCAACTTATGGAAATAAAGCATCACAAGCAATAATAATAACAAAAATGAAGGTGACGATGGTGATGAGGATGATGATATGATGGTGACAGCCTCTAGGTCATTAAAGTCCATGGCCAGTTTTAACATGACCCTATTCCTTCCATCTCCATAAAGCCATGCACTTCCAATCAGGGTCACTCCTTCCCTCATCTCTATACTCTAACGCTGGTTACCCCACAGCTGTGTCTCCATTTTCTGTCCAAAATAACCACAAAGGCCTTATCACCACTGAGCTCCAAGTCCACTTTTTCACATGCCTTTTGGACATACCCATCTGCATGCCAGAGCCATTTTACCCTTCTTGTCTCTTTTGTTTCCTTTTCCACCCTGCAACCTTAATTTAGACCTTTAGGCATTTACGTCAGACCAATAGTTGCCCACTAGTCCTCACACCTTGAAAGCATTGTAAAAGCAGTGTCCCAGACCTCACCTAGACCTGTGGTTAGGTACCTGTGTTCGTAACGAGTTACCCCATGAATTCAGTACACAGCCACTTGTTGTGGGAGCCAGGGATGGCAACTATCACAAAGGCCATCCTTGTCTCAGACTCAGCTCTTTTCCCACCAGCTCCTTCACATGCATTCTGCCTCCCACGGCTCCCCCAGCCTTTCCGTTTGTGGACACTTTTCCCATCATGTGGAATGCTCTTTCTCCCAAATCCATTTGCCCAAAGCATATGCATTCTTTAAGGTCCAGCTCAAATATCATACTCTCAAGATATATTTGTCCTCAATAACCTCATTCAGAAATAACTTGTATCTCTCTGGGACAGGAATACAGATATACTTGGGCCTCTTATTTTGCAGTTCTCTATACTAATCTACAGTCCAAAACCTGGATTGAAGACCAAATCTGAGGATGACCTACAGGAAGTAATGAGCACTGTCATAAAGCCCAAGGACCTCAACGTCAAGCCAACGGTGTGTTGGACTCACTCTGACTTTTTGCCCTGAGTCCAGTGACTGGATTTCTATCTTGGTTCTGTGACAAAGTCCCTGCCTTATACCTCAGTCCTATAACCATTGCTGGGAATTCCCCTTCAGCAACGTCCACCTTCAGACAACTGGGCCAGCAACCTTGAGCTACAGCTGCTTTACCTCTGTTCTCATCCCACTAACTCAACCTGCTCCCATCCCACCCAGTGTTCTGCAAGCTGTGCACTGCACGTGCATGTGCTCGCACATGCACAGACATGCAAATTAATAAATATTTACCGAGTACCAAATATGTGTCAAGACTCTATGTAGGGTAGTAATGAACCAGAACCACTTGTCCCAAATGAATATACTACAAATTAATTACAGATGATTTGGGAATAATGGTTTATGACATTATTGCTCATCTCTCCAAGTACAAATATTTGAGAGCTGTAATTACTTAGCAACATTTCCTTAGATGGCTTCAAATTAAATCTGTCAATTTGCTGGAAGCAGGCTCTTTAGAAGTGAGAAGAATTCCTTATCTTTATATTCCTTGCAGGTCTAACATTTACTGTATCTTTCACACAATAAATCCTCAACTATTTAGTGAGTGAGTGGATAAAAGAAGAAACAAAGGAATGTTCTTTACTTGCCATTTCTGCTGATGGGTGTGAAGGCTGAAGAAGGGCAAGCTGATTCCTAAAGAAATAGTTTTTACTTTCATTTTACTAAAAAGTGAAAGAATAAATCGGGGCATGTCTGGCCTAAAATCCTTCATCTCTCCCAAGCTGAGATTCGTGTGGAGACTAAAAAGAAGTCCAGCTATCTTTTCTACCAAATGAACTCAGCAACTTTATTTCATCCTTGAAACAACTGCACCGAAACGCAACTCTTCCCATTCTTTCCTCTAAGGTGGAGAGACAGCTCGAGGGCAGAACACCAAACTTCCCTGAATCCCAGGGTGTCTGAATGCTTTTTCCAGGAGGCTTCTCTGTCAAACAAGTCAGTAGGCACTAATCAGATACAGAAAATGGTCTGGGCCTGTGTGAGCAGAGTGCCAAATAGAAAGAAAGTCTCCAGTTGGGGTTACCCCCAAACACCTATGTTTCTAAGTGCTGTTTCCAAAGGTAATCTGCTGAATAATAAGAACATTTAAAAATCTGTCATATCACTCAATCTGTCACTGTCATTTACATGATGTCAGTTAATTAAGGATGGCATTGAAATGAGCTAATGTTTTACTTCCCAACTTCAATTATTTCCTTACTTAGGACAACAGTGATGATGATAAGATCTTCTGATGTCAGAAATAAAACTAGAATAGTGCAATACACACTTCTATTGGGTTCTTCAAAATTTTTTTTCTTGGTATACTGTGTGGGAATCTTCATTCTATTGACTAATATCCGAGTCCTAATGTGGAACTCCGCCACCAGCCACAGTGAGCTGTGCACGAACCCCATCTGAGCTGGAGCCAAAGCGAAATCTAAGATTTCCCACCATGGAGGAAGGACATGTTTTCCCCAGAACTTTCCCAGAGGATCTGCTGTCAAGCAGTCTCTCGACAAGAAAGCTCAGCAGCCCCTCGTTTACTGGATCCTGTAACCATGTGTGGATGCTTTTACAGAGTGCTCTCCTGAAGACAGAGGAGTAAGAGATCAAAAATGTTCAACCAGCTAATGAGCTACAGAAGAAGAAAATCCTATAGTGTGTCTTTTATTCTAATTTCCAAGGAGACTGACTTTTAACAAGTTTTGTAATCGGTGATATCAGCCTTCCTGAAGTCAATTAAACTAGTGGCAATCTACCAACTTCTCTTTACATAATGACAGGTTTTTTTTTTTTAAATGTATATATAAAGATTTTATAGGCTTATTAAATGTCCTCCAATGTTTTACATTATTTTATTGTACTTTTTCACCTTTACCAAAACCTTAGATTCTTCTCTTTAGCCTCTGATTCATCGCAACCCCTTAGAAGATGGTGATGTTTTCACCAAAAAAGGATCAAAAGTCCTTTGAGGCTTATGGAGTGCTAGAGAATCCTATGAAATCCAATTGTGGATACAAATGAAAGTCCTGAGGATTTTCTGTTGGGCAATAAAGTGGTGTTGCTTCTCAGCACATCTTCCTCTCTTGAAATCACGGAGAAAAGAAAGTGATAACCGTGTGCTGCCCACAGAGCTTGACTACAAACATATTAGTCTCATTTCCTTACTTACATTCACTAGAAGGTAGATCGGGGACAGAGTTTATCAAATATTTAAATTTTACCAAAGTATCCTATCAACATGAAACATGATAATTACTATATAGAAGCCTAATGTTTAAATTGAACAGCACAGGGTCTGCAGGCATCTGCTCCTTGGTTCCGAATTCTAATCTCAAGTGCACAGGAGGCGGAAAGCCTGAATGACCTTGGTACCTTTGTTCCCCTGTGAGGTGCTTCAGAAGACATTTCTTCTGCCCTGAAGATCCCTTGGGAGGGGCCTTACCTCCCTAAAGCAAATCTATGCATGTAAGAGTTCTGTTTAATAGATACTGATCTCTGGGAGGATGGGAATCTATTTTAAATACAATAGGATTATGTGGGGGGCACTTGGGGAAAGCTGAAAATAATACAGACATTACATAAGATGAGAACATATTGAAATGGAAAAAGAGGGGCATTTGATTAGAAAAGCAAATTCAACAGTTTATACAATGACATCATTTACCATATACATGATGACATATACATTGTGCGAAGGAATACACACTAAGGTGTTAAGAGTGCTAACCACTGGGGCGCCTGGGTGGCTCAGTGAGTTAAAGCCTCTGCCTTCAGCTCAGGTCATGATCTCAGAGTCCTGGGATGGAGCCCCACATCAGGCTCTCTGCTCAGCAGGGAGCCTGCTTCCTCCTCTCTCTCTGCCTGCCTCTCTGCCTACTTGTAATCTCTGTCTGTCAAATAAATAAATAAAATCTTAAAAAAATTTTTTTTCTCTAGTTTTGGCCTGTCCATGTGTTCTAATTGTATAAAAGGCACTGATGTTGTTTCCATAATAATAAGAGATTATTAAAAATAAAATGGTGGGGGGACTTGAATGTCCCAATTGTTTGGAAAGCAGAACTTAATGAAGTGTCAAGCCCAGATGGTCAAAAAAGAAGATAGAAATTAATTCCGTTACTATCCTCATCCCCCATGCTACTTCTCACCACAGACATCAGCAACTTCCCCTTCTATTTTGTTAAAGATGTTGCAGGATATGTGCTCCTATTGTAATTGTAGATTATATAATATGTTATCAAATTAACACATGCTTTATTTTTTAAATCACTTGGAAAATTTTCTTCCTTGAGTCAGGTTTGGGACAGGGTGTTGCCTCCACACTGGTGGCCTGGTGACCTTGACGAGGTCGACACACTTTCCTAGATTTGTACAGGCTAGTATGGCCTTCAGTTTAGCTGTATCACTGAGAAGAATAAGGAATCTTGACTAAACATGAGAAGGGCCCTAGTGCAAAGCCCTCCGTGAGCAATTCATGGGAAGGAGAAGAATAAATGTGGGCAAACGATTATTATTACCTAGATAATCATTTCTGGTGGACTATATGAAGGTTAGGCATTAAGAGTTGGGCAACCCAGAAAGTGGTCTCCAGGGACACAGACCACAATCTGTCTTTGGCCTTGTCATGTTCAATGTTTTCACATGCTTACTTGGATGAACATAGAGCACTATCAAATTTGAAAATGACACCAACATGTTTTATGTTATCTCTTTCCATTGGAAAAGTGTGACGAATAAATTGCAAGAAAGAAAAAACCAACAATAAGAGCTAAAACTCACATATACCTAGTATATGATAGACTCTTTTCTAAGTGCTTTACAGATATTAATTTATTTAATCCTAATAATATCTTTCAGGGTCAGTCATGTATATATCACTTATATCAATTGTTGTCAGACATCATGTGGGGTAGTGGTATAGATTGTGAAAATTTCTATCAGTCTGTCTGGGTTAAAACCTAGCACTGTGTGAATTTCAAAAATTACTTGTTTTCTCTGTGCCTCAGTGTCCTCATCCGTAAAAATTAGGATAATAGTTGATTCATTCAACCCACATTTATCAAAAACTCACTATATGGATACAATCTCAAATATCACTTACTCCTTGACTTCAAGGAACCTGCCATTTCCTGCGGAAGAAAGACATGTATTCAACTAAACATAAGTCATTCTTCTTTAAGGGCTATATAGTACTAAATGCTTCACTCTTGTGTATAAAAGATATAGGCTGTTGGTCTCTGATTAATATTTCTAATCATTTTGAGAAAAATATTTTTATTCTTAATATTTTTAAGAGTTTTAAAATATGACAATAGGTGTTTTAATTTCACAAGTGTCATTTAACTATACCCGACAATGATCACTTTTTCCTTCTTGGACCTTTTCTATATGCTGAATTACAACAACACGTTTTCCTATACTAAAATATCCTTGAATTTTTGGGGGCACCTGGGTGGCTTAGTGGGTTAAGCCTCTGCCTTCAACTCAGGTCATGATCTCAGGGTCCTGGGATCAAGCCCCGCATGGGGCTCTCTGCTCAGCAGGGAGCCTGTTTCCCCCTTTCTCTCTGCCTGCCTCTCTGCCTACTTGTGATCTCTCTTTCTCTCTCTCTGTCAAATAAATAAATAAAATCGGGGCACCTGGGTGGCTCAGTGGGTTAAAGCCTCTGCCTTTAGGCATGAGGTCATGATCCCAGGGTCCTGGGATCGAGCCCCACATCGAGCCCCAGATCCGGCTCTCTGCTCAGCAGGGAGCCTGCTTCCTCCTCTCTCTCTGCCTGCTTCTCTGCCTACTTGCATTGTCTGTCAAATAAATAAATAAAATCTCTTAAAAATAAATAAATAAATAAATAAATAAATAAAATCTTTAAAAAACAAAACAAAATATCCTTGAATTTTTTAATCAATACTAATAATACCTTCTTAATATTGTGTTGGATTTCAGTTGTACATAGTATATTCAGGATTTTTAAATCTGTAATTAAGACTAGGCTTTCAAATGTTTTATTAATAAAATTGATTTTTTTTTATATCTAAGAGCTTGTTCTTTGCCCAGTATGATTAACTGAGCAATGATTAATTGCCTCTACCAAAATTAAGAGAAAGAAAAATTCCACAAATGTAAACTGTAAATGAGAAGCAGGTGACGGCAACAGAAGCAGAAATTGCAAAACAAACTGACCCTTTAAAATTAAATTACACTAGTATAATTGAAAAATGATTATATATTTCTACCTTCTATTAGCTTATTTTAAAACATTAACTCAACTGATTTTAAAAATCAATAAAAGTAATTTTCTTTATACTTGATTTTGTTAAAACCCTGTTTTAACCTTTTTAGTATAACGGGGCATATTAAGTGTGCCAATTTGCAAATTAGGGGGTTGCATAAGAACTTTTTGTCAGTTTTGGCTCTGTAGAGAAAATTTCAGTTTTGGTTTGAGATTCTGGCACATGGATGACAGAATATATGTGCACCTTTTCGTAGGACCAGATGTGTTCATTTGATTTCTGAGTTATCTTCTGAAAGATTTTCCACTTTTCAAAGAGCCCAAATTCCACACACTTCAGCAAATTTGTGACTACACAATTGTACTCTTAGGATTTAGCAAGCTCTTTTCCCAGTCCTATGTTTTATGAAGTGTTAAGGTTAATAGTAATTGTTTTCAAAGATGTTTCTTCTACAGAAAAATACGTTCCAAATGGAATTTTAAAAACTGAAGTATACTGTTCTTCTGAAATTTAACTCTCCTATCTATTTATGGAACCAAAAACATGAATTTACATGGAATTTTCCTTAGTCCAAAATAAGGGCAGGGTTTACTTAGCTAGTCCTAATATCTTCTCCTGAGGCAAAATTTGTGTTCAGTTTTTCTGAGAATCATCATTTCCCCAATGCCATTTTTCTTGCATTCCTATGAAACCCATGCTCAGCAAGGGATTTGTTCATTCACTTCTTATTGACCATCCTTGCCAGAATGTTCCTAGAATTCAAGTTCATTGGGATTTGTGATTCACTTCTTCCAAAGTGATTCACTAAGTTACAAAAAAAAAAAAAAAAAAAAAGGCATATAAGTGGGTGAAGAAAAGAAGAGTGCTGTTCTGGAGAAGAAATATTTGCTGTTGTCCCCAGAGCACTAACAGCATAGGTCAACTTTCTCTAGAAAGTTTTCAAAAGAGCTCACCAAGTGTGAAGTCAGTAATGGAATTTAATGCTGCCAACTTCACCCCTTGAAGTGAAGCATTAATGACACCACACCAGCATTGTATAGAAGTAAATACATTAGGCAAATACATTAACTTAATGATAGGCCAGTGGACCCCCTAAGGAACGTAATTATATAGTGCCAGCTCTTGTACAAATGTTAGATCTTATATAACTGTGTTATTGTTACTTTTTTTCCTCCCCTCAAAGACCTTTTGAAGTGTTCAAACCAAAAGATGAGAGAAGACGTGTGCTGCCCTCAAATTGGAAAGGCGATCTGCTAAAATAAACCAGCCTGGTGCCCATGAAAACCTCTACTTCCATTCTCCCCACACTGAAAGCAGTGTCCACTGGTTTCCAAATGCCCTATTAAAACAAAACACTCGATTCTGAAACATGCCAATAGACAGATACGGTGAGACAATTCCAGTCTTATCTACATGTTGGTTTCAGAAAGAAAAAAAGAAACACACACACACACACACACACACACACACACAAACCCTACAACTCAGGCTACTACTAGACTATTCTGAGTTCCGTCTTTTTTCTCTACCAAAATTTCCTAGGCCTATAGGGACACAACGTACTTTCAACAGATAATGCTTATGATAATGTGTTAAATGGAAAAAGAAAAATCCAAAATTTTATACCTCGCATCCAGGAAGATGTAGCAAGAAATGTACACAGGTGCACAAGGACCGAAAGGTATATAGACAAGGCAAAGGCTGATTTGTTAGAACAGTGGTATAGCGGATGATTCTTTCTTCTTTCATTTGAAGTTTTAGTAAAGTATTTCATAATTTTTTTTAAATTAAGAGTCAAAGACAGAGTTCACAAATTGCCAGCCCATGGGCGAAATCTGGCCCACAGCTACTTTAACAAAGCCATTAACATTTAGGAGACTATTGGATTAAAAACTTGAATTTTTAGCTTCTCAAGAAAAACTGAAAGATGTGGAAAAATTGGATCCACATTCCCACATGAGCTCAACCAGCCTGAGCTGTGAGGACACCATCTGGCCTTTATAAAAGGGCATTTCCTGACCAGTCGCCACAGAACCCACACCCCGCCCATTTATATCACCTGTCTATGTGCCCCAGGATGTGGCCATCTTATCGAAGGCAACTGGATTAAGGAAGTTACCATGACTCTAAGCACATTAATGAGACTTCTCTTTTCCCTCTTCACATCTTTACCTTTTGGATACGCCTTCAGTGGTCAAATTAGAAAATATCTACATGTCCACTTTCAGAAGTTTCATAATCCTTTGAGTATACACAGTGTAATAAAAATTTGGCAGTTGACTCACAAAACAGAAGAGTCAGCGCTGATGATCATAAAATTAGTAACGATAATAAAAACACTCTGGGGACCAAGTTCTCAAATTAGTCAACTCTATTAAGCCAATAAACAACATGCTTAAAAAATTAAATTTAGGGTTAGAGCATCTCAGTGTTCACTTCACAAAAATTCCCATGGAAACCAAAACCAAAGTAGAATAATGAGAAGCTGGATATATATTCCATTTGCCTTTGGTCCTTCTCTTTCTTTTTTTAAGCTGAAGCTAATAGATGTGTTTGTGTTTGTCAAACAAGACACATGGTGTTCAATTAGCCCATTCATAGAAACATCTAAATTCATCATTTCTAGTGTTCAAATTCATTTCTATACCACTAAAATGCAAGCCGCCATCAACTTAAACATAAACCGGCAGGGTATTCATGGACATTTAACAGCATACGACAGAGTGGCACTGGTTTTCTTAGGTCTCTCTTTTCTAATATTATTGACATCCACTGTGGCCTTTGTAAAGAGACAGTTCTTACCTTGTTAGTGGTCCCAGGTCTCCTGAGTCTTGGCTTCCAGCTTCACTAGGAGTGCTCACTGATTTCGAGGAGGGAGACATAGGGGTTGGGACTAAATAATGAAAATAACAGGTATCCCATGTTAAAAAATGCAGCGACTGCACTGGGGAAGAGCAGTGTCAGACAGATCAAAACAAATGGGCCCAAATTAAAATGGTTGTATGGCCAGGAGAGATTAAGATGGGATAAAGGAAAAAAAAAAAAAGGAAAGAAAAGGAAGAAAGTCAAGTGAATTTTTCATATTTTGGAAATTCAAATTTGAAATGAATTTAGATAAAATTAACTTTGGGATTCTAAGGCCATGTCCACCTTAACAAAGTGAAATGGAGAATCAAAACAGCTATCCAGATATTTCAAGTCAAATATCTTTCTAGGGTGAACTATCTGGATAATTCCAATTCTCCACTTTATTTTGTTAGCATAGATGTGACCTGTTAAAAAGTAAAATGGGTGTCTATAAAACTTTGAAAGATTATGAAATAAGTAATTCTGACTAATTTTAAATGGCCAGGGAGAGTCAATCAAGACTGTTGCATGTCTACATTGGAGGGCAGTCCATTCTCCATGGAACACAAACTGCCCTGGCTCTGAGAGACTAAGTGACAGATACAGAAAGGCTAAACGGTGAACCTGGTAATTTAAAAATCTCTTTCAAAACAAAGGGAAATGCCAGGCTGCTTTATTTTTACATTTAATTAATAGTTTCATCCCATTGTATTGTTTACTGGGTTCGGGGAACTTGTTTTCCTTTGCCTCCGGCAGCCCTGGAAGGCACAGCCGCGGGCACAGAAGTAAACTGTCATTCTGAAGACAGGAGAGAAGCTCAAAGAGGGAGGTCAGTGCAAGCTGACCACGTGAGAGCCAGGATAGAAAAGAAAAAAAGCTACAGGAAATGCGAATGTATTTTCCTTTTCTCCATTCTTTAGGTACAAGCCAAATGTCCTTCCGATAGAAGCTGCACCAAATAGCCAAGATGGCTCCAGACCAGATGAATTCAATGGGTTCTCAATACCCACATGCCAAAGAAGCCATACGGGCAGAGAGGAACTTCAGTACAGAAGTGTGGACTCCCATTTGGTTTCAATCATGTGCAATTTCCTTTTATTTATTTAATAGACTAAAGGGCTTAACTATTTTGTTCAAATCCTGTAACACAATGGCGGATCTGTCAAGAAACTAGGAATTTCATGTGGTCCCACAATTAATTCGCTGATTACCCGCTGCAGGAAGTCAGAGGGTAAGTTGGAGAGATGGATGAAAATTGAAAATGGGCTCTACTCCTGCCAGGTGCCCTGGCACGAATGCAGGGGTAGCTCAGAATTTGGTCATGGTGGTCATGGTTTAGAGATATGTAACTGTTTTGTCCTGAGAGTTTAATTGGTGGCATTACATAGGAGAGAGGAAAGTAGGACATATCACTATGGTGTTTGACCAGTGCTCACACCGCAACAGAATTTCAAAGGCCTTTTTGAGGCAAAACTATAATGGATTATTGTAAAACGTCTAAATTATGCCACAGGTCAACTAAGTACTAAAAAGTCTATCAGCTCCTAAAGAAGGCCCATCAGTCAAACATCGCATCTTCTACACCATAGAGAAGCCAAACAGATTAATCAACATCCTATAGGGGCTTCTTCTACCATTGTGAGACACAGGATTTTACCTAATACAAACTGAGGTTCAGTATAAAATGCTTTTTTATGGTGGTTTAGGTTTGTGTGTGTATATTAGATTATATCCAGCAATACTAAATAATTCATAGGCTTATTAAATGTACATTTATAAAATACTTGTCATTTTGTCATACATAGGATAACTTTTATTCCTCATTTAAGTAACTATGGAAATAAATGAAAACTTATTTTAATATAAAAGCCAATGATGGGATTCAAAGAAAATGAAACATTTTGAAATGGAGACTTGATCCTACCTTTTTTAATATACATTATTTTTAAAGTTTCTTTCCTTCTTTTTTTTTTTAAACTATATTGGGTATCGTGTAGTTTTACAGACACCCTAAGATTACCCTGAAATGTATGGAAAGCAAATGGATAAAGAAAACAAAATAAATTATCACATGAAAGATATATAGTTACGTGACAGAATAAACACATCATATAGAGGTTTACCTTTAACACAAATGAAACAAATAGTTCAATATCCAAACCCTACTGACAAAAAACGAGATCATGGACAATTAACTACGAATGAATGAGTTGGTGGAGGAGGGGAGTTGCAGGGAGAATGCCAATTAGCAGTGAAACCATGATCTACAATAGAGTCGAATAAATTTAAACTTGTTAAGTAGCTGCTAATCTGTCACTATTTTCAGTTTTCCTTCACATTTCCCACTGAGCTTTCTATTTTCATCATGGCATCCTTCTATGCCTGTGGTGGTTATGAAATTCATAACCAGATTCACAGTATTTAGGTTGGCAGAGAGACGCTGGGATTCAGTGAGGAAAATGAAAAATTTAAGTAAAAAACTCCACGATTTCTTGTATTTACCATGTGGCAACTCATCTAACAAGTATAAAATAATCTACTAGTCCGCAGTAGAGAAGGTTGACCACATAATCAGTCAACAAGCAGCAAATTGCTACCAACTCTATAGTCTGTCCCCCCCCATCTCCTTCCAGCTCCCTCAATTAAAAAAATAAATACACCTGAACCGTAAGCCACAGAATTTCCTTTAAAATAAAAATAAAAGAGACATAAAAGAATAGTAAACGCTGGACATGGTATAGCCCATGCAAGGCAAATTTAAGCACAGCTTAAGTACCTAGAGGGGGCTCCGGTGATATCCCAATGCTTTGCAAAAGAGCCTCTGTCTCTCTGCGTTTGCGATCCAGGTCAGAGTCGTCCTGAACAGGTTCTTTCTTTTGCTGCATATCAGCCTAAAAGGAGTAGATGCCAGAAAGAAAAGTTAACAACAGAACTAAATGTATGCTTTTCCTGGCTCAAACTGAAAATGGTAAATGCATGGCGTGAAGACCAAGCAAAAGCCCTAAATAGACATAATCATGTGCATAAAGGATGAAAAAACACTGTAACTGCTCCATTTAATAATTGCTAACCTGGTAATTTCTCTTTTGGTTGGAGGTTTTTTTTCCCCGCCTCTGTCACATGGTATGAAAGCTTCTCTCACCCAGTTTCGAAAGAAACCATCAGGGCTAAATATTTCTGACTGGAATATGGATTTTTAAGATAATTCTATTCCTTTTTTTTCGACCTCGCTGTCCCTTCTGGGAAGACATACTATCAGTTCTTGATGAACGTATGTTTGTAATATTCACACCCCATGTTGGAATTATGCAAACAAAGGATTATTGGGCTCTGGCTAAAAAATAAAATTGGTTATGAAATCTGTAACTGTAAAATATACTCTTTGTATCAGCGATCTAAGTTTGCCATGGTTTAAAATAAACCAGACTACGGTATTTAGTAAGGCATGTGAGCAATATTGATACGCATTACTTAATTCTGAGTTTCATAGGCTTCCATTAAGCCTATTAACTCAAAGGAAAAAATTATCATTTAGAAAAATATAGAACGAAAAGTCATTTAGAAGTTTCTTTCCCAAATCCTGTCAAAAACAAAAAAAAAACCAAAAAACAAAACAAAACAAAAACACCTCCTGTGTAAGCCTCTCTTAGAGACTATCCCCCATTTGTGGTTTTTACAGAACAGTGACATCAATAGTGGTGGGTTTCTGGGGTCATTAAACGTTCAGGTCTCTTTTCTTTTTCCTAACACAGTTACTTACTACGACAAGGCATTTGTCACACATCTGAAACATGGTAACATCGTATTTGATGTACAAATACCTAGGGACATATCTGTGTGAGTTTACAAAAGCGAAGCAGTCTTAAAGCTTGTCAAAAACCTATTATCCAGTTACCAGACACAACTTCCTCCCCAAGTTAGGTACCCTAACAAGTGTATTATCTGCTTCAAGGGTGCAGAGTACATTTCAAGCCCCCAAGCACAATTTACATTGTGGCATCTAAAGTAGAAAAAGTTTATGCAAGTTTCGCTTTACTCCCGGATGATAACCTACACACTGATCATAAGCATAACGCATCTTTGCACGTACTGCTGGGCTTGACACTTGTGTTATTATGTGCCTCAGGCTTAGAATGTTCTCCTATTTTTTAAGTCTCTCTGTCATTTGAGGGAAAACTGCCACTATGGGGGCTGATGGGTGCGAATGAGAGCTCGCGGGGATTTCCGGCACTCTCATGGAACCCAAAATTCTGAAATGGCGGTTTCATCTCCATCTGTGAAGACAGCAAAGTTCACATTGTCTTCCGGTGTTAACACTGAAACTACTGAACCAAGTTCCAAAGTGTATGTGCACAACGGAGGCCAAGAGAGAGCTACAATGAGGAAGAGGACCTTGCGGGGTGAGGATCCCAACCAACATTCACAGATCACAGAGGTGAGAGAAGGACGGAGGAAATCCAAGGGAAGGGAGTCACCATGGCAACTGAAACACAAACGCAAAAACTAAGATAAGCAAAATCCGTCTTAGGAAGCCAATAGGAAACAAGATGGCTTCACAGTGAGGAGTTCAGCCCTAACGGGGCTGCCCACTTTACCGAGGGCAGGTCCATGTTTTATTCCTCTCACCATGTATCCTCACTTCTAGATCCCGGCCTGACACATTAGATGCTCCATTTAAAAATGTACTGAATAAATGAACTAATACCTGTCTTTGGTCGTTGTTATTCTATAACTATAGAATTTCTGAATTATATATCCTTCAGGCCAGTTTCTGCCAACTGCATACCAGTCAGCAAGCTCCGTGTCAGCACTGCTGCTAGAGGGAGTACCCTGAACTTCCAGGGACCCAGTGCTCCTAACAAAGCCATGTGGATATCCTAGCAACAACAAAAAATTCATTAACCTTGCTTCACTCTTTCAACAAAAACCTACTGAAGGACAACAGAGTGCTGGGGCTAATGAAACTGAGAGGCTCTCATGGAGCTTAAACAGAGTGAACAGAACAAGATTTGCCTTGTCCTTTCCTTCCCAATGAACGTAGACATATCATCTCTAACTTCTGTCATGTATGTCCTATGCAGAGAAGCACAGAATTTTTTTTTAATGTTTTCTAACTTTAATCATTAAGCAGTCAAGAAATGCACAAGAGGGTAACTCACACGTCAACATGCATAACCATGTTGCATACGCTGAAAAACTGTACCTCTGAACTCCACCTCCAAAATGTCATTCCTTTTCTTATTAGGTGCCTCTATAACTCATTCTCTGCCTTCTACCTTCCTCAGTTCTTCAGGAAAGAGGCAATATCACGACAAATATGAATAGGTTAAATGTCCATCTAGATGTAACAGAAGCTAACAACACTCAAAGGTGACCACGAAAGACTGGAGCTTACTGGAAATTAAAGCAATTCCTAACTGTTACCAATTTGTACCTTGAACTAAATATATTGTTACTCCATCCAAGGCAGTGAGCTATACCAAGTACGTTAGTCATGAAAGTTTAGATTTTCCCTATATAATTAGGACAGAATCCTAATCTATTTTAATGGCTCGATAGGAGTGATTTTGCAGTGCTAGCAATTAAAAAATGTGCTAGGTGTCTTTCCCAGCAAATGATATTTCTGTTTGTGAAGAGTAACCACAGCGGAGACCCAGAGAGGAAAATCAAAGAAAGAAAATTTGTCAGCTGAGAATTGTCAGTCAGTTTTTCAAAGACAGCTCCATAGTTATTAAAGGAACAAGTGAGGACAGGCCAGGAAGCCTCCGTCCATCCTACCTTACAGCGATTCAGCAGAAGGCCAAGGATAGGACCGAACTTCAGGGTGGCCCCCTTAAGCACACCTCATGACATTAAAGCCAATTTTTCCTGAAATTGGGTCTGAATCTAAAATGGTAGCCATTTTATTTATTTTAAAATCAAATTTCTTCAATAATACCACAACCAAGAAAGCCGCTGACATCCAAAGCAGCAGAGTGGTAACTTTATACATGTACAGTTTTCTAGATTCTGTGGAGATAATCAACCTGGGTGGTCCTAAATCACACCAATTTTCAGTCATGGTAAAAACAGTCACTCAGATTACCATTAAACAGCATTTTTGTCCCTTTCTAGTTTAAATTTACTTTATTTAAAATATAAGCCTAAAGAGAGTTAAGAAAATCCAACCTGTTAGATGAAGGCTATTTCTAACTCTCTACCAACACCACAAAAACTAGAAAATCTTAAACTTAAAAAGGAATCAGTGACATTGGCCTGGAGCATCCCATAGACTCAAGATCAAAATTTCCAATGATACCTGTAGGAAAAAATTCCAGATGTTTGGAAAGGGTGTCTGTGAGCCACATTCCAGACTAGTGCTCTCTAGTTTGTGTGTTCATTCATGCACTCACTCTATAATCCTTTACTGAAGTCCTACTATGTGGCCCAATCTTTACTAGACATTGACTCAATGAAAAACACCAGCCCTGTCCTCAGAACCCTGAAGTCTATTGGGAGACAAAGACAAGTGAAGATGCAAATACAATGCTCTGTGCTAAATGGTTTGATAAGGTCAAGGCTAGGGGCAGGACTAACTAGTCATGGGGGTGGGGAGAAAAGTATCAGAGAAGGCTTTCTGGAGGTTATAACATTTGAGGGGACAACAGAGAGACATGGAGTTAACAGCCACGTGAAGGACAATAGGGAGAAGCAGGAGAATGGTACAAGCAGAGCAGAATATTCACAAACTCTCCATCAAGAGACAGTGTGGCTGGCCCACAGGTGACAGTGTATGTAGCTGAGACTGCTGGAATGTGGATTTAGGGAGAAAGGAGGTGGGGGAGAAAAGAGAATGCGGTCATGTCTGTCCAGGACCCGATAATCACTACAAGCTGGAGAAAGGGTTAAAAAAAAAAAAAAAAGAGGAAAAGAAAAGAATAACCCCTTCTTTTTCTCTTTGGGACCATGGGCTGGAAAAGGGGATCCTTGCTGAGCCTGGAAATAAGGGGGGCTACTACCTCTAAGACTTAGACTTCTGGGGCCCAGTTTTCTCATTTGAAAAAGAAAGGATCAGAATAGATTATTTTCAGGTTTCTTGTAGCTGCAAAATGCTATAATCCCAGGAAACCAGAAGCCTTGAATTAAAAGACTTTCCAAAAATGGGGCATTTTTTGGAAGATGGCCTCGTCTGCAGCGTCCCGATAAATGAAGAAGCCAACTGTTATAGGCGGCATTCTCCTACTCTGGTAGTCAATCTCAGAAGCGGAATATCAGCCATTTCTTACTGACCAGTTCCTGTGTACCTCTCCCTGCTCTCCAGGAGTTCCTCATATCCTCCTCACAGAACTCTGTGAGGTAGGCACTGATCTCTTCTCTATTCTACAAAAGGGAAAGCAGGATCAGAAAAGTCCCATACTCCCTCTAGGCCATCCTGTGAAGGGCAGAGCCAGGTTTCCCAGCCGCATTTAACCCAAAATCCCCTGCACATAACCACTGAGTTTTACTGCCTCTGTCTTACCGAAACGCCTGCTCAGAGAAACCAAGCCATCAGAGCCTACAGAAGGTACTTGGACTGAATCAAGGAAACATCTGTTGCAGGGAAAAATAGGTTGCTGAGGGCCAGGACAGGCTTTAAAGTTGGTATAGCCCAGTGAAGCCCAAAGTCTGGCCCCACTGGGATCTTTCGAATTAAAAACTTTGAGATGGAAAATGAGGACTCTGAATGGCACAGGAGTCCCTGAGGCAAAGTTAGAGTATCACAGGCTTCAACCTGTGCAAAGGAAGAAACTAAGACTATGTGACTTTAATTCTAGACCCAAGAATATGAAGAGTTCAGGTGTAACACGCGTCCCACCACCTGCCACTGCCCCTCTCCCGGGGCTCCGTCTGTTGTGTAACAGACCCAATCTCCATCAGGCAAAGCTGCTTGGTACAGAAACAAAAAGGGTGGCCTATTTCGATCAGTCTTGTTTGCCTGTAATTTCCTCCCAAATGCGTAAAATGACAAAGATGAAGCAGACAGCATAATTTGGAGCCAGATTTCCCATACCACATCACATTTTGTAGTAATTCTATGAAATTCAAGTTGGATATTAGAATGTCAGTTTAAAAGGAAACTGGTTATTAGTAAAGGATAACAGGTGCTTTAAAACTATAGTAAGTGTTAACATTTGAAGGAAAGGAAGCATAATAACCGAATGCTTTTTTTGGCTCTGCATGGAAATGAATAGCCATTCCTTGTCAATTCTCACCTCTGCCTCACTCAAAGACTGCATATATCACAGCAAAGATCTCCAAGAGAAAAATGTTATGTGCACTGTCAAGGACAAAATAAACCAGGGCATCAATCAAAGTGTAATGGAACAGAGAGATGGGAGATGCCAGAAGGCTAAAACGCAATGGCAATTATGTTTTCCTTTGTTGAAAAATAATTGTTACAAATCTATTACCTTGGCCTCCCCGCTTTATCGTACGAAACAACACTTACTTAGATTGGAAGGCACCAAAACACACTTTCTCTTTCCTTACAGAAGAGCTCTGGAGTATGGAAGCTGCTCTGGTTTCTAAACACACAAAGTGTATCACACTATATGAAGTTTCCTTCTCAGAAAGCTATTCAAAACTACCTTTGGCATCTGGTTTTTGTCCAAGACGTGGGCTATTTCCGCGCGACCATGACAAATTGGAGAATTAAAAATAAATCATCTGTTGGATGGAGATAGTAGAAGAAAACATGATATGCCGGCAACACACAGAATTGGGGAGCAAGAGCCCTGGAATCTGGGTGTGACAGACAGAAAAGCTACATTTCATCCCTGGGTTTCTGTTGCTTTGTTGACATAAAGAAGGGTTTCAGTGGAGAGTCTCTGAAATCTCTCCTAGCCTTAACATGTCATAGTTCTATGTCCATGGAGCAGAGTCTATTTCTATCCTATCTACCCTTTCGCCAAGGGAGGGAAATGCAACTTTCTTTCTGTCAGATCTACAATCCTTGTTTTACCCTGAAAAATTCATACCCCTTAGGAAGCCATGCAAATCCACTGGCATTATTTTTGTATTTTTCTCCTAAAATGTTCTGCTGGTAGTTTTTTTTATAACTTTTTTTTTTTTCTTAAAACTAACACATATTAAACACTAAGCAGAACCTGGGTACTACTAAGTGCTTTACAAGATTAACTCTTAATTCTCACAACCCCACAAAAAATATATATTACTATTCCCATTTTAAGGATAACAAACCAAGTTACAGAAAGGTTACGAAATATCTAACCGTAGAGATTTCACAGACCACTTCCAGTTCCAGTGTTCTACTCAAGTCTGGGGTGAACCTGGGCTTGGGTACCTCTGCCCTATGGGTGATGGTTGACCAGCAGCACATAGCAGGTGACAATGACCTTGGGAGTCTGAGTATGTAGATATCCACTCATTTTATTCAAAAATCATAAAAGGATTCTTCTAGAGCATTCTTTGTATCCTTTTGACTGTCCCCTCAGAATCAAGTGATTTTCCTTGTTTGCTGGAACACCCCAATAACCAGTATTTACCTCTTTCTTTTTCCTCTCTTCTTCTTTCCGTTTCTTCTCTTCTCTTATCTGTGCTAAGCGCTGTTTTTTGCGCTCTAGCTCAGCTTTTAAGTCACTTTTGTCAGACATGTTGGTTTCCTTGTAAGAAAAGAAAAAAAATGTGAATGCATAAAAATAACTTTTCTGTATTATCACTGCAAAAAAAAAAAAACAAAAACAAAAACAAAAAAACAAAAAAACCACATTCAAAGGCTTGAAAATGTGACTTTTTGACCATAGCAGGTTGTATTACTTAGCCTATGTCGAAGAATCAAAGAAACAAATTAGGTCTCACGCTACATAAATACTTCCCAAAATTTATGTATTTATAAATATTTGAAGCAATACAATGGTATAGTCTCTGCTGGTGGTAAGAATCATAGCAACCTCAGAATAAGCAAGACATTTTCTGTACAAGTTTCTTAACAAATAAAAAAAACCAAGAGAATCAAAAAAGCACCTTCACCATGACTTCCAATTCAGATGAAAATGAACCAATTCATCCCCACACTGAGAAAAGAAAACAGGCTGTCATGAACCCTTAGAGATGTGTCCTGCTCAAATATCTATGGACTCAATAACCATGTCTCCACTGAGCCTGGGCACAGAGATTTCATTTCGCCTAACATTATATGCATCAGGGAAGACAGCTGCTAAAGACCTAACGTGTTAATCTTCTTTTTCTGTAAAATTCCTCCCGAACTGTCACAATTAATTTCATCTCCAGTACAATCCTATTTCTATAAAAGCTTGATTTGCATACTGAATGTGATTATACTTATCCTGGCACTTTCCGTGGCCCAAAAATGTTTATGAACACATGAAACAGTAGCTAACACCATGGCAAGTTCTTGGGGAAGTTTATCTGGATGAAATTTAATTTTAACGTTAATGGGGATTGTGATACCAGTGGTGAGGGTGCCAGAAATATTTGCAAGTAAAATGAGTTTGGAAAAGACTCACCAAATTGCCAATGATTATATTTGTTTCTTTTGTGCTCTGAATTGGAAACTAAGAAAAGGGAAACACTGAGAAATGAAGAAACCCTCTCTGACCCAAATTCCTAAAATAAAGAAAACACACACACACACACACATCCGTAAATATCATGAGTATTAATTTCCATATTATTTATATGCAGCTATGATGAATATATAATGAATCCCTCAATAGATGATAGAGCAATGAAAGGCAAAAAAGAACCACAGAACACAAAACAGTGAAAAATGCTTCAAACTGGGGCGCCTGGGTGGCTCAGTGGGTTAGAGCCTCTGCCTTCGGCTCAGGTCATGATCCCAGGGTCCTGGGATCGAGCCCCACGTCGGGCTCTTTGCTTAGCGGGGAGCCTGCTTCCTCCTCTCTCTCTCTCTGCCTGCTTCTCTGCCTACTTGTGATCTCTGTCAAATAAATAAATAAATAAATCTTTAAAAAAAAAATGCTTCAAACTTCCTGCCACTGCCTTTAGAAGGTGGGTAATCAAGAACCTGTAGTCACCCTAAGACACACTTCCCAAGGAACACACACAGCTGAGAAACATACTATGCTGTGCTAACTACTATACATATTCCTGCTCACGGTGTGATGGCAAAGACTTATGATATAACACCAGTAGTAATCACGATAATCAATCTTTGTAATCAATTCATGATCACATCATATCTTCATTTTTCAACAAAAATTGTTGAATAACTAATATGTGTTCAGCACTTTATAAGACATCAAAGTACAAAGATGAGCAAAACCAGATTGTCTCCTTCAAGGACTACATAATTCAACTTCGTAGGCATGTGGTGCGGCTGGAGATGTTCTCTGCGATACTGGCTTATAGATTGCTAAGTGCTAGGCGTTTTTATCTTATTATCACATTTAATCAGAACAATCCAAGGAGACCAGTATTTTGATTAATGCCTTGTTTGCAATTTGGATAATGGAGGCTCAGCAAGACCTAAGGCAGCAGAGTCAATCCATTCTGCTGACCCCAATGTACAAGTTTAGGCAGAATGCAGAGCAAAAGAGTAATTAAGATCTATTAGAATGAGCAAGAGTATGCTTTGAGGAGGAGGTAGAATATGGTGGGCTGGATATCACAGGAGGTTGGAACTAGCAAAGAAGGGAAGATACAGATAGGCTAAGACCTATAGAATGGGAACCAGCCAGCAAAGAGACGTGGATGAATTCAAGCCCAGAAAAATATAAACTTTAGTTGGTAAGAATGGATATGTGGGACAACAGGGGAAGCCTTGGGAAAAGAGAAAAGTGAATTCCATTTGGAGTAATGAGAGATGGGAAATCGCTGCAGCTTTCTGAATGGGAAAGTGACAAAATAAAGATGGAATTTGCTTATGCCTATTCTTGTCCCTGTCTGGGAAACAGACAGGAGCAGAAACTGGAACTAAGGCAAGCTGCTGGGAGGCTGGTGCCAACATCACTCTGGAGCGACTGCACCTGCATTGGGATGGCAGGCGGAGGGAGAGACAGAGTGTGGGGAGTGTGGGCGGATGAAAGCGCACCAAGAAGGAAGAAGTAACTCTTAGTAGCCTTTGGGTATGGAAGCCAAAGAGGAAGATTCAGTAACAACTCACCTTTGAAAGAGCAAGGAGGATGGTAGTGGAGTTGGGAAGAGAAGGCAAGAAGGAAATCATGAAACAACGTGTAGCAGGCTGTAATTTGGGTGTCAGCGGAGTTTCTGGGCAGAAAGAAAACATAGATAAAATACTACAGATGGGAAGAGAAGCTGGATGGGAACTGGAACGGGGGCGCAGAGCTCTGAGTCATCCATCTACGAAGTTGAAATCTGAGTCACACGCTCTGGGTCCTGCGGGAGCCAGGCAGACCACATGAAGAAGCAAAGGCGGGACGAAGGGCAGCCTGAGAGGAAGCACTTGCCTGAAGGAGGCAGTTCTGTCCAGCTCCAGTTGATGGTTGACGTGGAAGAAGATGAATCCAAGTACTTAGATCTTCGGATTTTTTTTTTTCCAAGAGAAACCATGGAGCTGATAAAAGTCAAGTTTGTCACTAAAATATTATTTGCCAATAATTTTTAACACCAGTGGGCAAAAATCCCGGCAGGAGAAAATTAGAACCTAATTCCAGAAGCCGCCTGAGAAGTGACAGCTTCTCTTTCTTCCCCTGTGGGAAGATTTGCATTTCATTTTTGACTTTTTTTTTTTTTTGGCTGTCAGAAATGAAATGTCCAATCACACCTATAGCAAAGGTGTGTCATTTGGTGCTATCCTCAGCCGGTGGAAACTTCTCAGAGAAAACTCATTGGCCTTCCTCTGGTCCACCAAAAAGGCCTGTCACAACATCAGCTATCCACTATGCTCATGAAGGAACAAACCATGTAATTACAACATCTTATATTTGTCATGATTTTGTAGTAAAACTTCATTCACGAGTAGGAAATAATATATATTTTCCGTACATTTCTGCAAAGAGGCAAAGTTCTTCTTACAACTAATAATTATGTCTGAACGTTGGTCATTTCAGTTGGTGTTACCAGCCACAGAGCCAAAATTTTTTAAATAAACAACAAAACACCAAGGGGAACTTTTAAAAAATAGGAGGTAGTGATGTTTCAAATAACACACTTCACTTTTTATAAGCTGTAGAGCCACAGTGGCAGAAGACAGCTATAGAGTACCTTCCACTTACGGATTTTTTGGATCTACTTCAAAACAGACACTTCGCATCAACACCTAGGAGAATAAGAAACCTCAAAAGAACACCTCGCAAGGGGTTTGGAAAGTCCACATTAGGGTGAATGAATGGGCCTTTACACGTAGTAAATGGCTGCAACAGGGACACGAAATGCAGTGTCAGCGCTGAGCTCCACAGGTCTTCCAGGGGGGACTTGCTGCTCTGACTTACTCAATCACCCTGTACATCAAGCAAGGCAAATTGCGGAGCAAAGCACGGGCGACGTGAGTGATAGGGCTTCCTGTGGCGAATGCAGGTCATTGCAAAGGCAATCCGAATGCTCTCAGTTTAAGAAAATAAGAGCCAGAGCGGCCAGCTGCTAATTGTTGCTCACTTACTTCATGTGCACAAAGAGCTGGCCTCTTTCATCTCAAGCTGGCAAGGGGTCAAGTCCCACCTCTGGGTGTATGTGAGTCTCCTCCCTGTCTGATCATCAACCCAGTCTGCCACCCACCAGCCAACTACAGCTTAACTCCGTCTTGGCTTAGGGCCAGTTACAGCTCAGCCTCGCCAACTACATCCATTCTGAGGTCAGATGATGCACCTTTATGATGCCTGCTCAGCCCTCCTCATCACAGGGTCCTATATTCCAAAGGCGTTTTCTGTTGGTGACAGTCCCCTTGCCTACACTCTCTTATCCAACCCATGCTTCATAGCTCCTTCCACCTTTGCATCATAACCCTCAGTCTCCTACAAATTCTCCAGCTCTTCTATCACTGTGTACAATTCCATTTCACCACTTTTCTTTCTTTTCTTATCCCCCAGGTTATTTGTCCCACCACAACCAGAGAGATCCAAAAGTTCAAATCAGCTACTCCATTCCTCTGAGCTCCATACACAAATCCTCAAACTCTATAATTTTTTGTCAAATTTCATTTCCCCACTTCTGATTTCCTTTTTTTTAAATGCAGAACATTATTATATTTCAATACACAACTTCTGTGCAACCAAAAAGTAAAACATCACACTAAAATGTTGGCAAGAAACCATAGTACTTCATTTGCAAGGCATGGCAAATGGTTAACATCCTCAGGCATAAATGATCTCTTAGAAACCAATAACAAAGACTCTAATATTCTAAGGGAAATGGCAAAAAATAAAACAAAAAACCCACAAAAAACCACAGAGAGGAAAATGAAATAACAAATGCTTAATAAGGTTTTAGGACATAGGAAGATGACTGAACTGAACCATAACAGAAGAAAAACAACTCCTTTGTAACATCACATTGTCCAAGATTAAAACATTGACATCTAACGTTTATACTGTTTTAGAAAACAGGTCTCGTAAACAAACACTGGAAGACAAGACTAATGAGGACAAGCTATACAATTTGGGGAAAATCTCTACTTTTGATTCAAAATATAAATCGTAGATATACCTGGTTGCAGTGAAGTGGAAATATTAAGAGTAGTTCAACAAATTAGATGGAGAAATTAAAAGTAATTTATATAGAAGCATGTTTGTGGCATAAAATATTTGTAGCTAACACAGTTCCCTTAACCCTGGTTTACTCTTTATTCCCTTGCTTCACTATAACTCACCTCCACCAAATGTCTCAGTTCTCATAACTTTTGCTTCAGCCCATCTCTGATCCAAGTAAATGGCCATTTGATCCAAGTAAATGAATCAATGTAAGTAAAAAGCTTACAATAATGCCTGGCAAATGAATCCAAGTAGTTAGATCTTCAGATTTAGAAACAGAAAGCTGTTTCTCCTCTTCTTCCTCCTCCTTCTCTACTTCCCGTTTTCCTTCTACTCCTCTTCCTTTTCTATTATTGTTAATTTTTTTAATCCTGCCAACTCTTTCCCCCATCACTAAGTCCATCCTCATTCAGTAACCAAAGTTATCATTCAACATTCACTGAAATCATTCAATAAACATTACAGTGACCAATACATTAAAGGTAGAGCATGCAATTGATTTAGTAGCAATATAATCAGAGTGAGAAAACCCAGTCTGTGCTCCAAGACAGCCTAAGGCACTTCCGAGCAAATAGAAGGAGCTTCTCAATCTAATGGATTATAAAATGGAAGGTACGTGGTTAAAGAAATGTTACTCAAATTTTTAAAAAAATGTTTTTTTAATTAAATGTAGTCATTTAATCTAGTAGTAGTAAAATTCTTCTCAATTTTTCTGTTGAACATAGCAGTTACATATCAAGCTGTCCAGGTAAGCATCTTCCCCTATGTCCCCAGCTTTCCCCAGAGGATGGAGAGGCATATGGAGACACAGTTTGCTCTCTAATGAACTTAGGTGCAGGGAAGGTCACTCCTGCTCTTCCATTATAGAAATGCCTCATGGGCCTAAGTCTCAATGGAGGAAAAGCTGGGGAGAGGAAGGAAGGGGGAAGACATGAGAGAGAAAAACATGGACACTGAGGAAGAGAAAAATGAAATAGGTACTTTTTCAAAGATCTATTTATTTATTTATTTGAATGGGGGTAGGGACAGAGGGAGAGAATCGTCAAGTAAAATTGCCACTAAGCGTAGAGCCCAATGCGGGGTTCGATCTCATGACCCATAAGATCACACACCTCAGCTGAAACCAAGAGTCTTATGCTTAACTGACTGAACCCCTTGGTGCCCCCAGAAGTAATTTTCACACTTATCCTTGTCTTTCCAGTTAACCTAGCATCTCCTTCACACTTTTTTTTTTTTTTTTTTAAGATTTTATTTATTTACCTGAGAGGGAGAGAGAGGGAGAGAGAGAGAGCATGAGAAGGGAGAGGATCAGAGGGAGCCCAATGCGGGATTCGATCCCGGAACTCCAGGATGACGGCCTGAGCCAAAGGCAGTCACTCAACCAACTGAGCCACCCAGGCACCCTCCTTCACACTTCTTATGAGCACACACATCCATAAAAAAAGATTTTCAGCATTTCTTGAACCCAATGAGACTCACAGCCTACATTTTCCCTTTGGCACATTCCATCATGAGATGGCTTAGTCCTGTCCAGAACCAAGTATCTGACAGATGAGGAGCGAAGGGTTTAGTTCTGTTTACACAGCTGCCAAGTAAGAGACCCTCCCAAGGCTTAGCTTTTGAACACTACAGACCTCTATTTCCTTTCGGTTGTCTACACTGGCAGCACTTTGAGATTCCATTTCTAATGCTGGCATATGCAAATGTGTTTTTAAGCTTTAAGTCAGAATCCTAAGAGGTTTAAATCATTGCCCAGCTGTTGCCAGACTCATTGAAAAAAATACCCAGAAACAACTTCTCTTTTTCTGCCTGGAAACAATTGCTCCTGTCAGCTCTTTACTATGAGCCATTGAACTTCTCATCTGCCACTAGGTTTGCATACGAAATTTGATCTTGCACGACCTTGTTTCACCTGCCTGGCTTTTCATAAAATACAGCTGCCTTCTTCCACTTGGATACGTGGCCAAGGGATGCTACGGACCACAGCCATCTGTCCATTTTTACAGCGATGCCTCACCTTCTGTAAAAGGATGGTTGTGAAAGTCTCAAGAGGGGGTTGACTGGTGAAAGATGTGGGAGGGTTATTTGCTAAATTTTCACAGCCATTAGCACACTGTAAAAACAAAACTTCCATAAAATCCACTTCATAGTAGACAGATGCCTAGGCCTGGTCTACTGGCACCACAGATGAGCAGTTTGCAAACATTTTGGTCTCAGCATCCTATGATGCCCTTCCTCCTCAGTGACCTCAAAGAGCTTTTGTTTATATGGGCTACCTCTAACAACGCTAACCATGTTAAAAATTAAAACCAATAAAACTGGAAATATTTAATAATTCATTTTAAAATAACAACATTAAACTTGTTATTTAGTAACATAAAATTTTCATGAAGAAATAGCCATACTTTCCAAGGCAAAAAAAAAAATAGTAAGAAGAGTATAATACATTTTCACATATATCTTTAATATCCAGCGTAATAGAAGTCAACTGGATTCTTACAGCGGCTTCTGCATTCAGTCTATTGTGATATACTATTGTTCTTGTAAAGAAAATCTGATCTCACATAAATACGTATTCCAAAAAAGGAAGAGTGTTTAAATAGCCTCTTAAGGTAATTCTGGATATTCTTCAGTATTACACCAAAATTCAACAAATGTCAGTTTCTTAAAGTTGCCATGTGAATATGCAATGATATCAATCAAAGAACTTTTTGTACTCTGTTACATTGAAATTTATTGGTCTATCTTCAACACTGAATGAATCTTTCATTCATGTATGTTATGACATTATGAATTTGTTACCTAGAAAATTATTTAGAAAATTAGGCAGACTTCTCAAATGTTGGCACATTCAATTGTACAATATCCCCCAAATCAAACTTGGCAATGCCACCACCAAACTCTTCAGAAAAGTCTCTAGGAAAGGTCAGGTTGTCATGGTGGCAGACACAAATTTTCCAAAATTCTAAGTTTTGCATGAAAGCTCACATTTTGTCATTAGCCACAAATACTGCCGGTTACATTCTTGAAGTGAGAAGCTCATGCCATTGACTGTTGATAAAATTGCTGCCAAATACCCAATTCTGAATAATCACAGTTTGTGAATCGTTCCTTCAGGTAAACATAGTGCTTCAGGGAAGAACGCAGCTAGTGTAGCTCGGAACTCACACTGTTGCACAAATCCCGTCTCGAGACAACCACTGAGCTTTGGGAGGCAGCAGAAGTGACTTTTGTGTTCCCATCGATCACATAGTAAGGACTGCGCTCAAGGGTGGAGATTTAATATAACTAACATTTTTGTTTCTGCTTCATGAGGGACATTCTTGTTTGTTTAAACTGCGAGCGTGTGGCAGGAGAGTCTGAAGCCGGCACTGGTACAGCGTGGCGTCACTGTCTCAATTCCTGCTAAGGTATCCGCAGGGTCACCTGCTGTTACTTTCACACCGTCCCTGCCAACGTCAATACGGCAAAAGAGACAAAGAAAAATAACATTTTGTGAAAATCGTTTTGACCTCACGGAGTCCCAAACACATCTTGGGATCCCCAGGGAGCCTCAGACCACACCTTGCCTTACCCGCTTCTGATAAGCTGGAGTTGATTCTAAAGCCTCTAGAGACTAAAAGGAAATGTTGCTAAGTGTTGCTGTAAAGACCCCAAGCAGAGGGCTCTAGGAGGAAGGCTCCTACAGAAGGCTAGGGGGACGGGCTCCATAACTATATATAAAAGATTTCTCATTTCTGACTTGCTTAAGCCAGGTCATTGATAAGGAAGAGAAACTGGGAGGCCCTCTCTCACTCCTCATTCTCCCCCTCCCCTCACCACATGGTAAGCTTAATGGTCGCTAAGAAAATGTAGACTTCCCTGTTATGTGAAAAGCCTTAAATTCGTTCGTTCTTTTAATTTTGCTTTTTTAACCATTACAATTTTACATGTTTGTTTCAGGACAAGTACTTCAAAGGTTATATGATCCAGTACTAGTATTTTACCCATAATTAGGGAAAGTGAGATGCAGTTATCTAAGGTCACTACCATTAAGTGGACAAATCAGACCTGGAAATACCAGAGCTCCTTATTCTTGAATACTTTTGCCAAATAATGCTTCTCTTTCAGTGTTTACTTATTCAAGATTTTACCCATTTTAGTCAAAAGGAAGCTCTTCTTAAACAGAAGGCTTTTACGGTAGCGCCTGATCAGTCCAACCTGCCAGTCACTCTCTACCACCACCTGGTGGTAGCAAATGTAAATTGCATGGGAGAGCTGACCGGGAGAAAAGGCTTTTTGCCTCTGAAATTCCCAAATACACCACCAAAGCCAATACTGGGTAGCCCCAAGACTGCAAGAGTTTCATCCACGTACAAAGGATTTATTTATGTCAATAGAGAACTACTGTTTTTGATCGGGGCAGGATGAAAATCTCAGTACATACATATAGTTAAATATCTATGTTGAATTTTTTTGGGCTCTTTGCAATTTTACTCACATTGGATTAATTCTTGACTGGAAAATCAGGCCATATTTCTAAATTAAGCTTCTCGTATCGCTCCTGTTGGATCTGTGAGCTATTTTAAGATTGTTGTGTCTGCATATTATCTCTGGTGCACTTTCCCTGTTGCAGGATTCTGAGCTCCCCCAATCGTCCTGCTGAAGCTGTAAATCAGGCACGGGCAATCGTGGCACATTACACAGAAGAGACTCTCAAGCCCTCCACACAGAGGCCCATTATGCTAGAGAGAAAAATCAATCCAGAGGGTATCTGCCCTCTCATCTAGTTAACAGAGTAGAGATGAGAGCTCTCAGAACTCACAGGCCTCAAAAACCATTGATATCTTTGCCAAAAAGTTCTGGGAAATTTTGAGTTATTTCTGACCCCGACAGTGCATTCCACCAATGAGAGACTCAACAAGCTTCTCTTTGTTAAAAGAATCATTCCTCAATTAAGGGAATCAGCCATTCACGTCATAGCTTATCTTGGGAGTTAATATCAGGAGAAGTCGAGAGTCCTTAGGAAGTACGCATCTCAAGTAGCATCCTTGAAAGAGTACGAAACTAAAGATGGGACAGTTTGACAACCAGAGGGCAGTGTTTTGTCACAAGAATTAGGACAGAAAAGGAACCCGGAAAGAGAATCAGAAGAAAGGAGATGAGAGCCCTCCAGGGAGTATGAGGAGGGAAACTAGAGTGAATTAAGAAGTTAGGCAGGGCACAGAGCCCTGCAGAAGCACCCAACGTCAGGTAGAGATAGATGTGAAAGACATACTGCCTGCCTACGCCAGAGGTCAGGTAAAGAACCCAAATAAAGAAGGCTACCCCTACTGTCCTTTATATGAGACTACATATCTGGGCTCCTAGAAGTTCAAAAGCACTTCAGAGCAAACAGAAAGGAGCTTGTCTACCTAAAGGGGCACTTTGAGGACCACATGGAAAGGGGCAACTTCTCCACACACCATGATGTCATCTTCCTTGGAAACCTGCCCAGTGGCTCCTCGGCCTCATCTTGGACACCTAATGGGCACTGAATAAACAGTTGCTGTTATGTAAACGGTTAAAGACGTCCCCCATGTATTGTTCCCTACACTGTTTACTTCTTCACATCAAGCTAGAACCATCAGCTCAACACCCTATGGCACCAAACACAAACTCTGATATATCCAGTTGCCTTACACATGGCTCAGATAAGCATATTTTAGCCATTTAGAGCCCACCTGATTTGCCTATCCAGCAAAACTCCACCCAGTAACTGCTAGCTATAGATAGCCAGCCCCCGCCCAGAGATTTCCCACCTAGACACATTCCCTCTTTCCTTTGTGGGTAGTGAAGCCACGCTTCGGGGTCTAGAAAGTCTCCTGCTATGCCCTACGATCCCAGTGCCATCCAATGAAGTGTGTTGTGCAATGCTGCCCCCTCATGGTCCCGCCTTCTCCTTAATCAGCCCTGAAATCCTTAATCACCACATCCTCACAGTCTCCCCCAGGCCTCCCAATTTCGCCACCTAATATTTCTAAGCCTGCCCTTGCCTATCCACATCTATTCATGCTGCCCAATCTCAGTCTTCATGGGGCTCATCTGACAACCACACTGCTCTTCTCGCTGATCTTCCTGTCCCCATACTAGCCTTACTCCCTGATGCTCTCCACGTCCTCCACACTGTGTCAGGGGGACTCTCCTGTTGCTCAGATCTGACGATTGTACTCCCTTGACTAAAACACTTCCATGACTTCCTTCAAAGATGCAAAACATGGCGCCTGTGGCTCAGTCAACAAGCATCTGCCATTGGCTCAGGTCATGATCCCAGGGTCCTGAGATCAAGCCCCACATTGGGCTCCCTGCTCTGCAGGAAGCCTACTTCTCCCTCTCCCACTTCCCCTGCCTGTGTTCCCTCTCTCTATCTCTCTCTGTCAAATAAATAAATAAAAACTTTTAAAAAAATGCAGAACATGTCCCAACTCCCTACCTTGCACAGAAGATGCTCTTTTTGCCCATCTCTCTGTCCACGTATCCCTCTACTTCTCGGTTCACATTTTACTGGTATATATCAAGCTGTTTCCTTCCTTTGTACCTTTACAAATTCCAGAAATGCTCTTCTCACCATTCATTACCTGATGATTCCTATTTATCTGTCTGTCTCAGCTCAATCACATTCCCTTCAGGAAGGCCTCCGGGGGCTTTAAGCCAAGGCTCAGGACTCCTTGCTGGTGGCTCCAGAGCACCCTGTGCATGGTCTGCTGGAACACGTGCCTCACTGCCTGGTTAAGTCCTGTTTATGGGATTCTCTCCTCCTGCTACACAGAAAGCCCCTCAAAAGGACGGTCATGTCTAATCTATGCCTGTATTTCTAGTGCCTGGCAGTGAGTGCCCAGGAAATAGCTCTTGAACTGCTAAACAACCATTAGATAGAAATGAGAAATCTGTGGGGTGCCCGGGTGACTCAGTGGGTTAAGCATCAGCCTTCAGCTCAGGTCGTGATTTCAGGGTCCTGGGATGGAGCCCGGAGTCTGGCTCCCTGCTTAGCAGGGAGCTTGCATCTCCCTCTCCCTCTGCCCTTTCCCACCACTTATGCTCTCTCTCTCTCTCTCAAATAAATAAATCTTTAAAAAAAATCTGTGATTTTGCTATCAGGAATTTCCTAATCATCATTAAATTGTGTCAGTGCACTAAGCTTTTAAATGACCAAACTCAGAAGTTCTCCCTAATTATGCAACCAATTTCTATTCCCACGGGAAGGGGGTGGGAATTGACTTGCCACCCACTAGTACAAACGTGCAACAAACACATGAGCCTAACATTGCCTGATCCACTGAACTATCTTTTCTCCTAAATCACTACCATTATATACACACTGATGTAATTGTGTCCTGCCTGGTTTACATTTTTAATCTCAGTTTTCTGAGCCTGAAAGGATTATTTACCAAAAATCCATTCTATTTATAATTGATAGCCTCTGTTGTTTATCTCAACCAACAAATTCAGAAATCTAGAATCTACTGCCCAAAATGCCTTAAGGATAAATAGTCATAGTGACAGTTGGGCATTCTTTTTGAACAGTGATGTAAATGCATCAGTGCTCTAGAACACAGCCTTCTTGCACTTGAAGCTGTTTCTCTGAGTTGCAAAGATGAGGAGTGAAGATGTCTAAAAATAAACAACTCTCGGGTAACCTGTGGGGCTGATCTTTAAAATAACTGGTAAGAGGCAAATCTTCAGACATGACCAGCTTTGGCTTTGACTCTGCTCTTCCCATAAAAGGGCCAGATCTCCCATATAGCCCAGTCAAACCAAGACAGCTCTGGCCAGTGGGTCTGCCCGGAGTGGGCGCCCTATGCTGACAGAGAAGAGGGAAATTCAAGCCGCCCGGATGCCCTTAGACCTCATGACGAAGAACAAATTTAAACTGTCATACCAAAAGAAATATGATCCAGACACATTAATAAAAATAAGGGATGGAAAAACTGCAAAGCTGAAATAATGAAGTCAGAATAGATTTTCTCAATATAACTCAGCAATATAAGTGTTCCAGAGTCAATCTGTTTTAATCTCCTAAAAATATAAGTTATTAAGACATCTCGACATCTTAAAACCAATTAATTCATCCCTCTCCCAGACTGACTACAAAATTCTCAGGAACTTGTAATTAAGCCTGCCTGATTTTAGAAACCATCAATCCCGGCTGATGTTACGATGAGCGGATAAGCACATGCCCAGGAGGGACCCGGTCCGCACCTCGGCCATGCAGAAAGCCCAGACTTGAACCCCGGCCCCTGGAGCACGTGCTCGTAACTGCTGCACGCGCCTGTACTTGCAGAATTTCCCATCCTCCCTTGTACCGCCTCCTGGCCTCAGCGTCCACCTTGGTTCATCCATTTTCCTTTGTGTTCTTTCTTGGCCATAGCTGCCCACATCCTATCAGCAGTTTTCCTTCTCATGTTTGTTCTACACGCGATGAAGAATAAGAAAGCTGAGAGAAACACAAAGATCCCGCAAATCAATGTAGTCTGTGGTACGACTGTGCTCACAAGGATGTGGGGAGAAGGTTCCGTGGAGAGGGTGACATAAGAGACCGTCACAGAGGAAGACGAGACCGGAGGACGGCAGGAGAGGGGTGCCTCCCCGGCGGAGGGACGCATGGGCAAAGGCAGGGAGGTGGGAGAGAGAATGGTCAGTCTTCGGGACAAGTAATGTGATACGGCTGGAGCACTGAATACGAAAGCAGATGGAGCCAAGTCAGGGTGGAAGTGCAGCTGGATACCAGATCCCAGAGGATGAGCGACCAGCCGTCCCAGTTTGCCGGGAAGTGAGGGGGTTCTCTGAATGCCAGCCTTTCAGGGCAAACACCAGGAAAATGCCAGGCAAACCTGGACCCTTTGGTCACTCTACAGCCAAAGGGCTGCCCCACCATGCTTTCACGGGCTCAGAACTACTCCGAGACAGCAGGAATGATTTGAACAAGTACAAGACCAGGTAATTTTTCCCTAGCTTGCAATACGCATGACAATAGCCTTTTTTTTTTTTTTTTAAGATTTTATTTATTTATCTGTCAGAGAGAGAGAGGGAGAGAGAGCGAGCACAGGCAGACAGAATGGCAGGCAGAGGCAGAGGAGAAGCAGGCTCCCTGATGAGCAAGGAGCCCGATGTGGGACTCGATCCCAGAGCCGAAGGCAGCTGCTTAACCAACTGAGCCACCCAGGCGTCCTGACAATAGCCTTTTTAAACATGGGTTACGACCCACTGCTGAGTTACAAAATCAAGTTAGCTGGTAGTCACAGGTGGTAGTTTTTGTGATGAGCAGATCAGAATTACCAGAATGCACGGCACACGGGAAGGGCAATGACTGGTTCATGGTACTTGTTTTGGATGCACATATATTCAGTATTACGTATAAATATTATTTATTATTGTCAGTTGCAGTTAAAAGAGTTTGAGGTATATTAAGCTACCTCAATTTTAAAACTGGCAAATTGTAAATTATAAATGTATCTCTACCTTTGTCCTTTCTCGGCCAACATTTTGTATGACAGGACACCCATAAATCATGACGATATTTGTACGTACAGCACACTGGGGTAAACAGAGAAAGCCGTTCACTATCACAGGAGACTGACCTGGGCTCTGACCACCCTGAGAGCCAAGAGATTAACATCCAAGTTCACATATAACCCGAAATCCATCTGCAGAGCGCTGGTGGGAACGCTCTACCGCAGAATGACCAAAGCAAGCTCAGCTCTATTTGTTTAAATCTACCAGAGAAAGAAAGTAAAAAACAAAACAACAACAAAAACAATACAAAATAAATCCCTGGATACTTCAAGGCACAAGCACATCCAGGCAGATGTACTTACAAAGATTAACCCGCTTTTCTGGCTACCGATGAATGCCCGTAAGAGTGCAGAAAATCAATGCTACCAGAAATGCATGACCATGACACGTTTCCTGCAGATCATGTCAGCACGGATGCCAAATGACCCTGGGATTTGGGAATTTGCTATTTGTCCCATCAGCACAACTTTTATATTCCTTTTAGAAAGCAAATACCCATCTGAAAAGCTTGGCTGCAAAATCTCTTGCCGGGCCCTGCACACACAGTCTTCTGGATGTGAATAGATAACTCAGTGGTATGAGGCAGTGTTCACAACAGATTTCTCAACCAGTCCTAAAAGGCTTAAACCTTTCTGATACTCATGTGTATTTTTTGCTTCAAGACTTAAAAAAAAAAAAATTCAGCTAGAGTCGGTTTCAACCATCTGTCTCTTTGAGTGAAAATAGGAGACAGGCTTGTGCATATTGGCTTTTGAAGAAAACTAATTTGGCAGAAAGAATTAAAGAGAAAGAAGAATTATATCTCAATTTTTAAGACCATACTAAGGAGTAGCAAAATATCCAAAGTAAGTAGTAACTGTCATGGCCACATCTACATCCATTTCTGCCCCTTAGACTGCCCCCCATTCCTTGGGGTGTCACCATTACCCCAAGGAATGCCTGTCACCATCAAGGCTGATGTCCTTGATTGAACATCACTCTGATTAGACCTATGCCAACCATAGCCCTGGGGAATGGCAGAGTGGAGATGTAAAAGTGACTTCTTGGTTCAAGTCACATTTGGTGTGGTGGGAGATGAGAACAGCAGGTACACTCCAAGAATTTGGAAATAATAGAAATGTAGCACACTTTCTGAGAATTAAACTAGACCTACTCTTAAAACAGAGGCCATCACCCAAGTCAGAACTATAACCACAGGACCAAAACGTCACAGGTAGGGTTGACCAAATGTCATGGAAAACCACCACATAATGAGTGGTGAACAACTATAAAAACATTTATAATTAAAGGAAAACGGAAAAGTGCTGTGACACTTGTTCAGGTTTTCTGAAATATGTCTAGGAGAAGGACACCCTGACCAGTTGACATCACCTTTTCTGTGCATCATCACAGTGGCATCAGACCACCACCTTGAAACACCAGCTATGACAACCACTCCCCATGCTCTGGCTCCATGTACATCATCCAACCTTCAGTCTTTCCACACTTCAGCTAAAGACAACTCCTGAGCTAGCCTCCTAGTTAACTCAGGCCAAAAATCTTGGAGTCATCCCTGATTTCTCTGTCAAATCCCATATCCAGACCATTAGCAAATTATTCAAGCTCTAATTTCCAAACACTTCCAGAATCAGCCTGTCTTCACCACCTCCCCCGCCATTATCCTGTCTAAACCACCAACCTCTCTCATCTGTATTATTGCAAAAGCCTCCACAATGGTCTCCTAGTTCCTACCCTTGCCCCCTCTCCTTGCAGGCTATTCTCAGATGTAACAATAATTCTTCAGAACACAAGCCAAATCATGCCACTTCCTTGCATAAAGCTCACCAATTGCTCCCATCTCAGAGTAAACGCCTAAGTCCTACAATGGCCCCGGTGGCCCTATGCAATCCAGGCTCATTACTTTTCTGACCTCATTTCCAGACCCTCTTTGTTGCTATTCCTCAAACACATCAGGTACACTCCCGCCTCAGGGTCTTTGCTTGTGCTATTTCCTCCGCCTGATACTAAGTATCTGAATGACTGGCTTCTTCAAAGCTTAGATCAAATTTCATCTCACTGAGGCCTTTCTTGACCATCCTACTGAAGAGAGTAAACTACTCCCCTCACAACACCTGCATTCTCACACTTTTCTACTGCGTTATTTTTCTTCATTAAGGGTATTACCAATTAACATATTCTATAACATATTTAAGTATCTTTCATTGTTTGTCCCTTCCCCCCAGAATTTAAACTCCAGCAAAGGCAGAGATTTTGTCTATATTGTTCACTGATGTACTGCCAATACTTAGAAAAGTGACTGGTAGAAGGTTGGTAATAAATGTTGAGTGAGTCAACAAAGTTGGCTTCAAAACTGTGTATGAGCTCCTCCCTCTCTTCCCAGCCTTGCTTTCTATAAAGTGTCAAAGCTCCACTGGCTTTGAGAGTCTCGTAGGTTTGTTCCCCACTCTCCTCCTCAACCCTTTTGCGTGATCTGGTGTCCTTAGTTGTCATATAATTGCCACACCTGGAATCTGCCCCCCTTCCCAGTCCTCTTGAATGTATTATGTGACTGGACTATCGGCTTGATTTTTTGATACCCATGTTAACTCTGGACAAAATCTTCAGGATTATCCCTAATCCCCTCAGGCTAGCACTGTCCCAACCATGCCCAGCTCAGACCTCCCATACCAAGAACCCAAGAACTTGAATTCTCAGATTTCAAAAAACTGACCTGTAAGCAAGGGCATTATGATTCCATGAGAAGTTAGGTTTCTCCTGGCCCGTCAGTAAGTTGGCTTTATGTTTGTTGCCTAACATATAACATATACTTGTGTGAATGTGTTACTAGACCACTAGAGAATTTTGGCTATATAAGAACAGTCTAATATCTAAACCCTCAGAACTAAGATTCAAGACCTTAATCCTGCCTATCTGTATAGCTGACTGGTCCTAATGATACCTCCATGTCTGCGGCTGCAACAGGAGAGCTGACTGCAGGCGAGAGTGTCAGTGGCCAAGAATGTCACCTACTCATGTTCTTAACATGGGAACAGGAATCCACATGCTTATGCACATACAGCCACCTTCTCTCCACCTCTCCAGTCCCTGAACAGTCACCTTTTGTAGGAAAGCAGTAGAGGATGAAGGGGAAAGAGAGTGGGATGATTTACCTGATGGAAGGAGGTGTGAGACTACTTTGGATATCTGAGCATGGTTCCTTCCCCAGACACTTGCAAAGGAAAGAGAAGCGCACTAATCAGCAAAATTTTCTAATTTGCTAAGAGTCAGGAAGCCCAAGTAGTTGTCTCCATAATGCTAACTTCATTTTTATGTTAATGCAATTTAATCAATACTCACTGAGCCTCTACAAAGCAAAGTGCCTCCTGGATGCTGTGAGGCTTACAGAAATGATCGAGATACATCTATCTCAAAAAGCCTATAACTTGGGAAAGGGAACAGACCATGCCACCCTAAAATATGACTTTTTGACATAAGGATTATCTTAAGTCGGTTATTCTTAAGAAACAACAGATATAGGAGAAGCTCTAAAAGCTTAGTAGAAGTTGCCTTTTTGTAAGAGTCACTTAAATGTATAAGGGAAGTCTCCATTTCTAAGGGTTCTTCCTTTCTGTACCAGGAAGAGGAGGATGACTCAGTCTCCACAAACTATTATTAGTGAAGAAGGTACGGACTTAAAATTTCATAACACCCTCAATCCTGATGACTTTTACCCCTACCCTGGCATCTCCCATAACCCCAACATCTTCTTTTGTGTTTAGCTGGAAATGTTATTTAAGTAGTGGCTTGAGATGTTTTGGAGAGTTACTCAGTTTTCCTGGGTCTCTCCCATGTGTACAGGAAGTATACAAGTTATTAAACGTGTTTTGTGTTCCTCCTGTCAATTTTTTTTTTTTTTTTTTAAATAGGGGGAAGGGGACGTTCTCAGACAATCTAGAAGAGTAGAGAGAAAATTATTTTTCCTCCCCCACATACGGTACAGTCTGAAAACAACAGCTCCACTGCAAGGGACAATGAATAAGTACATGATAAAGGTTTAAAGCACAAGGAAGGGCGTGCTGGGTGGCTCAATTGGTTAAGCATCTGCCTTTGGCTCAGGTCATAATCTTGAGGTCCTGGGATCCAGCCCTGCCAGGCTCCCTGCTCAGTGGGGAGCCTCCTCCTCCCTCTACCTCTCCCCCTGCTTGTACACTTTCTCTGTCAAATAAATGAATAAATAAAATTTTAAAATAGATGATAGGTAGACAGAGCGAGCACATGCAGGGCATGCAGGAACTGGAGCACAGAGTGAGCTTCCTAAGGGAGGGGCCGTGAGAGCCACACATGGACACATGGGTAGAATGTGAACGGGGGAAGCATTTCTAGCAGAAGGAGAGTGAACATGAGAGAAATGGCAGTGACAGGAAGTAGCGGTCTGCATTTGGGGAATGGCAAACATTCCGTTGGACTGCAGCATAACGTCAAATGGGCTCAAGGTGGCAGGGTGTGATGAGGGACAAGCTGAAAAGATTTGTGCTGGACGTTACACTCTCAGGTCATAACTCAGATGAATTGTTTCTGCTCTTTGGTCTCTCCTCACTTCGGAAGCAAGTTATCTATTTTAAAACCTGTAAGGGTCTTGAAAAAAAAATCAAGCATTTCCATGTTAAACCAACTCAATCTATTCAAATGTGTTAAGCAATGCAAACAACTAGAATTAACACTTCCCTTACATATCACACCTTTGCTGTATACGATGAAAAAGTGAGAAAGCAAAAGCTCAAAATAGGTACTTCAGCATTTGTAATAAGTTCTTTGCGTAAGATAAGCATTCAGGGCGAGGACTCTACCCAGTCCCCACCCCCAGGAGGCTCGTAGTTTGCTTTTTCTTCGTGCTTTAAAAAGGAATACGGTAGTTGGGGCTTTCTGCCTTTGAAATGATCGATTTGTCTAGCCTCTGCTGTTAGCAGGACGGAGCCGACTTGGAATACCGTCAGGGCACATTAAGAGATTACTGAATGAACAAGTAAATGAACAAGTAAATGCCAAGCCCTCAACGGCAAGATGATGTGGCCAGTCTGGAGTGAAGTTAGAGGCAAGCTTTTTTTGTTTGTCTTTCATGGTTGTCATAAGCTGTTCAATTTCCTACTACCACCCTCACACTGCCATAGGATTCCCAGTGTCGAGAAGGCGCTTAAGGAATGATTACTGAATAAGAGAATGAATGACGGAAAGTTACGACTTGAACAATTCTGTGGGTAAGAAAGTAGACACAGATGGTCACATTCATTGTGCCAGTTTGGCGCCTGCCCTCTTACTTATGGCGGTCCTAGTGAATGACGGATCCCGGCCAGTGAGGAGAGTGATGCAAAGCAGGGGCACCCGTGTGGCTCAGTAGGCTGAGTGACTCTTGATTTCAGTTCAGGTCCTGATCTCATGGGTGGTGAGAGGAGTGTAGGGCTCTGTGCTCAGTGGGGAGTCAGCTTGGGATTCTCTCTCCCCCTCCCCATCTACTCCTTTCCCAGCACACACCCACTCTTTCTCTCTCTCAAATAAATAAACAAATCTAAAATAAATAAAGAGCGATGCAAAGCTCTCTCTAGTACATAAAATCACACGTTCTTAAATCCAGAGAAAAAAGAACATGGAGATTACCAAATACAGGTCTGGCCTCTCACTGATAAAAGAATCCCTTCACAGGAAATCCTCACTTGATGGTGATATGCTTGAACTCTCACTACCTTAAAGGTAGCCCAGTCTATTTCTTTAACAGTTCAGTCAACCGAAGGTTCTCCGTTATCTTTTTTTTTTTTTCCCAAAGATTTTATTTATTTATTTGACAGAGGGAGAGAGAGATCACAAGTAGGCAGAGAGGCAGGCAGACAGAGAGGGGGAAGCAGTTCCCCGCTGAGCAGAGAGCTTTATGCGGGGCTCGATCCCAGGACCCTGAGATCATGACCTGAGCCGAAAGCAGAGGCTTAACCCACTGAGCCACCCAGGTGCCCCCTCCATTATCTTGATATAAACTTTGCTTTCTCCTAGAATTCTGGGCTACAGTAGAGAGGTGTCCTCAATACGTGTTTGTGAAAGAGAGAGTCCTCACGTGTACCCTCTCACCTGCTGACAGCCCAGACACTCTCTGCAGCATCCAGCCAAGTCGTACTCGAGGACTGGTGGGGGAAGGGGAGCACCAGAGAAGACACAGAGGAGAGAAAATGTGTACATTGGCCAAGATGAGCCACACAGACTCCCCTGTACCACATCCAGCCCCTAGTTCTTCAAACCTTTACCTGTGGCGCTAGGCCCAAGCACTTGGACCTTTTAACTTATTGGAATCAGATGCTCAGAATGCTTCTGCCATTTAGCCACAGTGGATCTGTACCACATTAGATTTTAACTTACCATCACTTTGAAATGCTGGGGATAGAAGTCGGGGCACTAGGAAATGTGTCCTCAGCAGTCCCGAATTCCCAGATAAGAATAGAGGCCTACCTGATAGTCTTAATAGTCTCTAGACTAAGATCACCTCACAAGCCAGGGAAAATGCAGACTGACCATCTGGCCCTTTCATTGTATGTACCTTAAGCCCAGCACTGCTCTGGTGGGCACAGACAGAAATGTTCTATATGATCCTGACCTGACTCAGAAGGCAAGGCTTCCAGAATCCTAGGAATTACCAAGCCCACATTTATTTGGGGCCCAGAGACCCAACAGGGGATCCATTCAGGAAGCCAAATGTTTGTACTGAACACATCAAAACGATCCATGAGAAAAAAATTTAAATCCTATAAGAAATGGAAAATTAAGTAGGATTTATTCTTTCAAACCTCACCACAACATTAGGAAGTGGCCCTGTTATTATCACTCCTGTTTTACAGTTGAAGAAAATGAGGTGCAGGGAGGCAAAATAAGTCGTCAAGGTTACAGAGCTAGCAGCGGCTGACACTGAGATTTGAACCCTGGCTGTAGAGGTCACACTCTCATACTGCCTCTTGACCACTGTTATGATTTGTTCTGGGATCAAATTAGACCCAAGAACAAAAAAGGAAGACGAAGATAAACTATTAATGATTTTGCCTGGTTGACAGTGGTGTCTGGTCATCCTGAAAATTCAAAGAAGTGATTATTCACTTAATTATTAATCACTTCCCTTCTTGGAAATTTGTTATACCTCTATTAGGTATTTACCATGTTTTACCTTATGTGATAGCCATGCCATATATGTATAACACATATCCATATGTTATATATATATATTAAACTTCTCTATTTTTCCCTGATTAGACAACAGTGCCTAAGATCTATACCTTGTTCTGGGGCGCCTGGCTGGCTCAGCAGGTAGAGCACGCAACTCTTGATCTCGATGTTGTGAGTTCAAGCCCCACGTTGGGTATATAGATTACTTAAAATTAATAATAATAATCATCTTTTTAAAGAAAAGACCGATACTTGCTCATTTTCATGTACCCACAAAGCATTCAGTCTTGCTCATGGTTAGCCCTCTGTAGGTACCAAATACATGTTCTTCACTAGGACTAAAAACCTGCTGAAGGAACCTGGCTTTCACCCCTACCTACACGTAGTTCTCTTATTCATTATCAGTAAAATCTAGATTTGTAAGCTCACTAAATCCAGGACGCTGTTATTATTCACAATACAAACTAAGGTCACTCCAATAAATTTCATACTCTACATGGGCATTCTTTCAGGTGTGACTAATGTTGAATAGTGAAGCCATTACATGTATGCTTGTATGTCAGTGAGCGTCCCAGGATGTCTTTTAGAAACTGGTCAGCAGCAGGGATAGGTAGAATCCAGGGAAGTCTCTCCCTTTCATAGTCATTTAGGTTAATCACAAAAATTCCTGTTCCCCAACTCTAAGAACATACTTAACGACTCCTTTGTAGGCAGGCAGGGCCATTTGATTTGCTTTAGTCAATGGGATGGACGAGGTGGGGGCAGTATATATCAAGGGGAAGGGTCACTCAGCACGGGTCTCTGGGTGGACATGGTCAACGCAGCCCCTTGTTGGCCCCCACCGGACACGTAATAGGAGCAAGAAAAACCTTGCTGGGTTGCCATGCTGATGTGCTGGAGTCATTTGTTACCGCTCCGTGGTGCAGCCTAACCTGATCTATACACTCCCATGGCCCAACTCCACTCCACCCACCCAGCCTTCTCGTTACTTCCCACCTTCTGTGATTTAGTATTGGTAACTGAAGATACACCCCCTCCCTTTACCATCCCCACCTGTGCTTTGCTATGGAATGCTCAGTGAGAGGCTGTGACCAAGATTCTTCCCTTGACCAAAGGCTAAGCAGGCTCCCCCGAGCTCTTTTTCAACTCGGCCCTATCCATCGGCATGTTCTCAAGAGCCCCATTTTAGGTAAGTCCTGTGAAAAGTCAGTTTAGCCAGACTCTCCCACCCTCAATGTCTGATCCCTGGTATCTACTGGATGTTTAACGAGGTTCCTCACCCTCTGCCATCTCCCAGGTGGTATCTGATCACCCTGGCTTGCCTTCAGCAAGAATCCTGTTAGGTCGGCTTAGCCTGATTACCCCCCACTTACCTTGGACATGTCCTCTTAGTAATTTTTCATGCACTCCCCCCCACCCCCACATTACTCCTTGGCTAGAAATCCCACTCTCCTTTGTTGTATTCAGAGTTCCTCTGGATCTCTCTCCCCTACTGCAAACTCCCAGTGCAGTGATCCCAACATCTATTAAAACAGTGCCGCTGGGGCGCCTGGGTGGCTCAGTGGGTTAAAGCCTCTGCCTTTGGCTCAGGTCATGATCTCAGGGTCCTGGGATTGAGCCCCACGTAGGGCTCTTTGCTCAGCAGGAAGCCTGTGTCCTTCTCAATCTCTCTCTCTCTCTGCCTGCCTCTCTGCCTACTTCTTATCTCTGTCAAATAAATAAATAAAATCTTTTAAAAAAAAACAAAACAGTGCCGCTGAATAAAGCCTGTCTTACCATTCCTTTAACAAGTGGACGAGTAACTTTTTCTTTAACAGGTATAAAGACTAAGAAATCACCAGGTGTCATTCATTATTAACCCCCCAGTCACCAGAACATGTGCCCTGGTTAAAGCCACTTTCATTCTGAATCTTCCCCCCTGAGTTTAGAAAATACTCTTTCCATGTGCTTCCCAGACGACCTTCCCTGGGTTTGGGAAGGCAGACGGGGTATCGGCAATGTGAAGAGGTGATGTTGCCAACACCTCAGCACGTCCCCCAAAGCAAAGTTCTGCTCATTTTCCTGAAGTAAATGGCTCTGCCTGGCCAGAATGTCCTTGGGCAAGGGAACGTCTGAAGAGAGTATCTTCCTCCTGTCCTATGACTGTTTTGTAACCTGACTTTTTTATCTACTTGAAACTAAAACTTAACAATTTGTTGTTGGCCTTCAAATTTTAGCAATTCATGTTTTTTTTTAATTTCTAAAAGGAGGAGCTCTCAAGGGAAAGGAGTATGATTCCCCCCTTTAAAGGCTACAGCAAAAGATATGGGGTTTCATCCTTGTTTGATATGCCAATTACTTTTCAGCAGCATTTGAAAAATATTAAAAAGCTTAAAAGAGGAAGCAAGAAAATCTGTATTCAAAACCCCAAACCTGGCCTGTTACAATGTCCCTGGGTGGTCCATATTTGCATTGGGAGATTTAGTTTGGCATTTTAACTCATGTAAATAGATTCTCACTTTCCCCTATGCCTGAAAGCCTTCAAAGAGGGAAGATCCCCTTTCCAAATCAGCGGTAACCTATACCCTCTGAAAGTGAACAAAGTCACACTTTTCAAGGAAACAGGCAGAGAAGTGTTTTGTTATTCTTCTTTCCACAAAATACACACCAATTCCCACAAACCCTTGCTATTCTGATACTACCAGGGCAGATGGTAAAACAGGAGATGTGCCGTCATTTTAAAAGGGGACACTGTCAAAACACACATTCCCCCACAGAGCCTGCTACCTTTCCAGCCCCGCAAACCCACCAACTTCTGAAATTCCACAAGCGGATTCTGAGGCATAGTCGTATGGTCATCCCCCAAGCGTGTGCTCCCCAGAACACTCAACAAACAGCTAGACAAACTTACAAAAGCTTCCAAATGCACATTACAGAATCGAAAACGCCTTTAACAGGAGAAGACTTCATTCCATTTCAATTCCTAAAATCTTCAGCTTGCTACACAAAGAAATGGGTACTATTTCAGGTCAGAGTAGACCACCTAGCCTGTATTTTAAAAGGCAAACTGACTGTATATGCAGGATATAAAATATTGTGTCATCCTTTACTCATTAGAGCTATTTAAAATATACACATTACTCTTGGCTTCGCTCTAGACATGAGTATAAAATAGAAATCTGACAAATGAATCAAAATCTCCCTTCCTCCCACCAGAAAGAAACTAAAGAAACCAAACCTCCCACCAGAGAAATCAAACCAAAGATCAAAAGAAATAGCCCAGGGGGCTCCTAAAAGAAACACAAGACTCAAACCATCCTGCCTGTCATTTCTAGAATGAAAAGTAGTCCCTCTCAAGACTCCCCTTCTCGCAGCAAAATTGTTCCACGTGATCCTAATTCAGGAAGGCAAGGATTCCAGAAATCTAGGCATTACCGAGCCTACATCCAAATTGGGCCCAGACGTGCCATGGAAACTACATTTCAGGAAGTGAATGTTTTTATTAAACACATTAAAATGATCCAAAGGGAAAGAATTAAATCTTATAATAAAAAGAAAATTAAGTGGGATTTATTCTGGGTAGTATTTTGGGTCAACAAAGCTTGTTGAGTATCTACCATGTGTAAGACTCTTTGCTGAAAGATACAAGGATGTCTCAGAGAGCCTGGAGTCTAAAACCAGAAAAAGGCAGGCACATAAGTAGTATAACTCAAGGTAAAAAAAAAAAATTTTTTTAAGAGCATACCTTCAGTTCAAAGGAAGGCAAGATCACACACATCCCTGAGAAAAGAAGGCTAGAAAATGATGTAACTGTTGTTGAATAAAACCATCTTCCACACCTTGATTGGGTACCATGTGTTCTCTCATTATCTGCAATCTTTACAATAACTTTGCAAGTTAGGGATCATTATCCCCACTCTACAGATGAAGAAACTGAGGCTTCCATAGCTTCAGTGAGATATCTGGCTGCTTCCTCTTTCCTGTGTCTTACACAGCCTCTTAGATGTTGTTCTCTTTTATGTTGTCAAAGACCAAGCAAAGAAATGGGCTTAAATTACAGCAGGAAAGATTTCAATAGAAAAACAGACTGTCTACTGACATTCTGGGCAGGAGACTTCTCCGTCATGGGAGCTGACCTGTGCTCTGGAGGCTGTTCAGTGGCAGCCCTGCTGGAGACCTGTAGGCACCCTCTCTCCCCACTGTGACAAACAAAAATGTCTCTGGGCATTGCCAAATGTCCCCATGGTGGACAGTCGCCCCTGAGAACCACTAATCTAAAAGCACACTAGAGAGGCATCAGGATGTCGCAGTCGGGTGAGGGTCTGACTCTTGGTTTTGGCTCAGGTCACAATCTTGGGATCCTGGGTTGGAGCCATGCCTTGGGCTCCGAACTCAGTGGGGAGTCTGCTTGAGATTCTCTTTCCCTTTCCCCTAACCCTCCCACTTGTGCTCTCCCTAAAATAAATATCTTGGGGCGGCTGGGTGGCTCAGTGGGTTAAGGCCTCTGCTTTCGGCTCAGGTCATGATCCCAGCGTCCTGGGATTGAGCCCCATATCGGGCTCTCTGCTCGGCGGGGAGCCTGCTTCCCTTCTTCTCTGTCTGCCTCTCTGCCTACTTGTGATCTCTCTCTGTCAAATAAATAAATAAAATATTTTTAAAAATAAAATAAAATAAATATCATAAAAACAAAATTACAAAATAAGTACAAACACACTGGAGTTAGTCAATCTTTTCTGTAAATCACTCTCTAGAGGAAAGACAGCTATCCACAGTCACCTGCCTGAGGGCAGGAAATGGGGCCATCAGCTCTGCAGTCCTTCCAGTCCTGCCCACTTTGAGTCTGAGCCACACGGACAGAAGGCCGTGGACCCAACTCCAGGCCACTGCCCACAATGACTCATAACCAACAACACCTGTGCTAGATAAATGTAAGCGCTGATAATCCGCATTGCGTGCGCCTGGTGCCCATGGAGGCTTTCTAAAGACCATGCAGGCATGAGAAGAACTAATGACATTTTAATTTCCAGATCTGAAGCTTCTAGCTGATTTCTTTCCAAAAACTGACCCTGCCAGAGAATGTGCCTGTGGTTTAGAATCATTCAGGGCCTCCTTTCCCACCTCCGTTTTTTGCAAAAGCCTTTCCTCCACATGACCTGACCAAAAAAAGCCCCAAATCTTACTGTGACTGTTGATGCCCCAAATCTGCCTGCAATGCTTGACCACAAGGTATAAAAATACCTTTCTGTTGAGCAGCTTCCCAGGTACTTCTGATATAGAGGTTGGTATAGTATTTAGATTTTAATTGGATTCAAAGAATGACATCATCGTTTTATTTTTAAACATCCAAGTTTACAATATTCTGGAACTCGCATTCACTGTGAATCTTTAAATTCACGATGAAAACTGTCAGATGCCAACTTAAAGCGTGTGTAAGAAAGAAGCAGAATTTTTAAAAATTCTTTAAGAGTTTATAGGAGGAAAAAAAACCTTGAAGCATAAGAAAGCACACTGGTATCTGTTCCCAGGCAGATCTGTTGATCAAGTGCAATCATTCTCCACAGCGCCAGAGACTCATTACTTTTATCATAAAGAATGCCCTTGTCTCTAACATAAATTTCTGCTTTGTGTATGTGCCATACCGATGGCATTAGCTGGTCTGTGTCCCAAAATGAAAACAACGGGTCGTTCTCTAAGAGTACAGCAACAATATGGGTGAGCATAGGAATGTTAGGGCCCAAGTAATACTTTGGAAGCAAGAGCAGCTGCTTGTTAGGATCTCAGGATTGATAGGAACTGAAAATTAAAGGACACAGAGCCTGTCTGGGAAGCAGAGGTCCTCCCAAGATTTAGTATCAAGTTAGTGTTCTGGATCATGGCACAGTCACTATATCAGGGAAGCCCCAGAACACCGAACAGCTTCACATTCAGCCCTGAAATAAATTCATCTTTGCAATGAATAAAGCCTTGGCTAACACCTCCTCCTGCAAAGTCAGCTTTCTGGGCTGTCTCAGTTGGGAACTGCTATGCATTCCATGTTCAGCAAGATACCTAGTGACACTTAAGAATCAAATGTAGGGGGCTTTAGCATGCCTCAAGGGGAAGCAGGGCTTGCTTACCCCCCACCACACCAAGAGATGTCTAATTTCCTTGATCCCCTTTGATAATACAGATGGGCTTTTCGTATGAGCACGTGAGCATGTTCTTGAGGGACTCTCTGTCCTGCCACAGTGAAAAGCGACACTAAAACAGTAGGCGTTGCCTCCCCCCACAGAAAAACAATGAGATAGGATGGGAACAGAATAAACAAACTTCGGAATCTGGCCAACCTGCACTTGAAATCCAGCCTTCCCACCAAATGGGCTTCAGGTGGCCTTGACCAACGGCTTCATATTTCCAAGTACCAGATTCCTTGTTTGTCAAATGAAGATAAAGATTTCAGCCTTACAGGAGTGTTGGAATGATTTCATGAACCTGAATATAAACAGGAAAGGCACCCAATGAACTCCAAGCAGCTCGAAAGCTGCCTGCCAGGCTTGGAGATCTTACTTGGTTGCAACGTGCCTTAGCCTAAGCCACACCTGCATCAGGGCCCCCCCTAGCATGCCTCAGTAGGGACATGCCACAACGCTGATAGCTATGAACACTTTTTCCTGATGCTCACAGGATAGTTTGCCTTGTTTTCAAGCACATGTCAGCAGAGTGACTTCAGCTGCTACCCCTTTTCCTAAACAGTGTATGTGAACCAGTGGCTCTTAATCTCTTTTTAGTCACAAATACCCCTTCCCCTCAAGAAAGCTGCGTTTAGGTACATATGCATTAAATTTCACATCAAGATGATCGAGCTCAATGACCCCCTAAACACCATCACAGGCCTGCCCTCCACAATGCCTACGATTCCTATTGAAGCAGCCTCCTCTGAACAAAGAATCAGTAGATGCCTTTGTGAACACATGGGCGCCTCAGGGTTTGCACCTGGACAGTGGTGTCAAGGTCACAATGCCAGCTTCACTCTCACATTCCGGTCCCAGGCTTCCTACCGAGAGGAAGCAAAGAAAATCAGTCCAGGGTATCTGTGAAAAGTTCCTAGTCAAGAATGCTTTTTACATGGATCTGGGCAAAGGCCTAGAAATTAAAATTAAAACTTTAAATGAGATAACATAAGAGATTAATAATCCCTACACAAAAAATTAACCAGTGTAATTGTTCTGCAGCACTGAAGAGTAGATTCAGGCTGCCCAGGGTTCAAATCCTGGCTCTATAATTTAGTAGCTGAGCAATTTTCCAAAAGTTACCTAATATCATTGTGTCTTAGTGTCCTCATCTGTCAAATAGGATTAAAGATATATAACTCATAAGATTTTTGTGAGGATTAAATAACTTAATACATGGAGAAATAACTTAAAATCCAATGCCTGGTCAAGTGCTCAACACATTTTAGTAAATGTGTTGGTGAAGTAATAAATTCAGTAAATGTATCGAGCACTGGTAAAATGCTCAATGTATTATCAACCTTTGTTTTACGCGGTAGAGCAACGTGTAGACAGAACGAAACGACGAAGGAAGATACTTAAGTTTGCAAAGGACCTTGCTATTTGGGGCTAGGTTAAGTGACAGAAAGAAACAGGGTGATGGGGAAGAATGAGCAGCCCATTTAGGTAACTAACTTTGAATGAAGCCTGTGCACAGTCTGTGTTGAGAGACATGGTTTCATGACTTAGTATATATCTTACAAGACTGGACAGAGCGGCACCAAAGATGGATCTCTAAGAATTACTTGACTCAATGCTGGAGTCAAAGGAAAGGCTTATTTATTAAAGACTTGGGAAGAAGTGTTTGGAGAAGTAGAAGGGCTGGGAAGAGAGTTAATAGAGCCCCCTTTTAGACATAAAGCATGATGGCAAAAATGCTGTGTGACTTCCTCTTACCATCTCAGAAGTTTGTCAGAAATTAGGAACCAGGGACCACCACTGTAAGAACTGCCCCACTTTCCTGTGGGTTGAGTTTCTTTTCTCTGTCCCTACCAGTAACAGTGATCACACCTAATGATGTTAGATCTCAAACACCAAAGAGCTTCAGGACATGCTTCAGTAGAAGAGGAAAGGCTGGGATATGCATGGAGGAGCGGAGCCACACCTCTGCTTTGGGACACTGTGCAGCAGACGTGCAAAGACCTAGAGGCCAAGGGGAGGGAAGCAGGTCCATCAGTGCCTAAGGCTCAAGACAAGGGAAAAAAAGAGAGACATAGGAGATGTTCTGGGCCAAAGCTGGGCCCAGAGCTGGACAGGCTGGAAAGAGCCTGAACTGGACACCCAGACATACTGTCCTAACTTCCTAAAGATGGTCCTACAAGATTTTTCCAAAAAAAAAAAAAAAAAAAAAAGTCTCTTAGAGCACAGAGTCCTCAGAACTTAAACACTGGCAAGTTGATGCCTAAGAAGAGAGCATTTGATGACTGTGTGGTAGCAGTGTCTGAGTATATTTTATTGAGAAACATGGTCAAAAGAGCAGAGTTTGGGTCCTTGTCTCTCACACCCAAACTTTGGGAGAAAACTGGGCATGTTAAACAACCGGAGGAAGTATTAATCACATTCCCACCAGCACCCTCAGGATGCAACTTGCACCGAATTCTCCATTTCAAATGCACTAACACTGGTTGTCTTTAACTGTAATTTTCACAGTGAAAATATGTACGGAGACCGTCACCCCTATCGGTGCTAATATTAGCCACATGATGTCTTCTGCAGTTCCCCATGTCTTACTGTCAGCTATGCTTTCTCCTTATCTGGAATATTTGGAAGCAATTTTTCACTACCCTGAACAGCAATAAGTCTTCAGTGCACACTTGAAAGGCAATCCAGGCAATAAAATGGCTGGCTACTTGTTCTTGCCCCTTACCTAGATGTGGTAGAAGTCAGAATACAGAATATATTCCATCTTCTGCATTTTGTTGCGTCTCCGATCTCCTAAGTAATTTCCTGTCCTGATCCTGGGTTTCTGTTTAACCTTATTAACCGAGGTACAAGTCATGAGACTCCCGCACTCAGTTCCCATTAGTGCTGGAGGATCACTGCCCTTATGATGACGACGCACAGATTCATGAGGCCAGAGCGATTCCGGAGTGGGAGTGGGGGAAGGAGGGCCACGCGCCTGGGAAGGTGTTGACGAAAACACATCCCCCAACCACACTTTTTTGCAGCAGTGAGAGAAACTGACATCTTCTTGCGTGAGTGTTTAATTAATGCCCTGCTGGAAGTACATTCGCTCCCTCCGACCTGTCGGGTAGCAACAGCATCTAAGAGCCTTGCAGACAGCTGAAAATGTAATCAAACAGCATCCTTTCCTTTCCCTCCGCAGCTCCCCCTCCCCCAGGGGCCGTCAGCTGGTGGCCCAGAGGGGTGCGGATCTCACCGCCGCTAGCCTTCTGCTGCCCAGGACAAGACCGAGGCGGGGCGCCCTGGGATGACCCTCCCAGCCCGCCAGGTGGGCGACAAGGTGATGACACCACGACCCCTCCTCCTCTGCTCTCGCCTCTGGGCTCTCCCGGGGAGCTGCAGCAGGGGACTGCCGCTGGGGGGCTCTGGCCGCCTTAGGTCGCCGCGGAGCACACAGGAGCCTGGGGAGGGGGCCGAGGCTAGGGTCCGGCTGCGGCGGCCGGAACTACTGCCCGGCTGCCGGCGCGGACGACCCCGGGGCGGGGAGGGGCGAGGAGGGGCGCGGAGGTGGCAACCAGGCGAGTCCGACACCCTCCCTCTTGTTTACCTGGACGCGCTCGGCGAAGGCGGAACTGGGCTCCAGGAGCGAGCTCGGCGGCGGCTCCCGAGGAGGGGGCTGCGGGGTCGAAGCTCGAGCGGCTCCCGAGGGCGGCGGGCCCGGCGCGCGCAGGATGTGCTGTCTCACGCTGCGCCGGCCGCTTGGCTCGCGCTCCTCGGGGACCCAGCACTTCCTCTCTCTCCGCGAGCCTAACACTGACAGCTCCCTCGGAGCACCCAGGCTGCGGGGCTCGCCCCGCCCCCCGGCCCACGCCCTCCACGCCCCACGCCCTCCACGCCCCACGCCCCGCGCCCCTCCTGCGGGAGGGCCCTCCACTTGCGCTCTCGCACGGGTCTCGCAACGGAGGGGTGGAGCCGGCCCGAGGGCTAGCGGCAGGCAGAGCACCTGGGGAGGTTAATCCGTCTATCTCCGAGTCATCCGCAGGACTCACCTAAGTTGCTGCAAACAGAAGAGCTTCAGTATTTTGGGAGCTGCTGCTCACATAGCGACATGGAACAACTTTCACTCCCAGACAACTACTTTAAGGTCATTGAAGTAGAAATAGAGAAAGCTCAGATCCATCTGCTACAAAGACATAGGCTGATTTCGCCCTATTTTTTTCCCAGAAGAAAAAGATACAGATATAGCTTGCCTCCCCAACAGCGCTTCTTAGAACCCTAGCTTTTAAAAAATCTGGGTAACCATTCTTGAACTCCCGCAGTGCTTACTGTTAACAGCTAAGTTTTGAGACCCAGAAATGGAGTTTGGGATTCTAATCAATGCCGGTTTGGCACCATTTTGTAGGTAAGTTTTTCACTGTGCTTCTCGAACATCTGTGGGATCTTTGTTGTCCACATTAACATGGAATTTACTGGAGGACAAGTACTGTGTCTAATTCACTGCTGTATTCCCAATACCTCTAACAATGTTTGATGCATACTAGATGCTCAGTAAATATTTATGAATTTATTTAATTGACAACTACTACAGTAATTTCAAAATAAATATAGATGTGATTGTAAAAATTATGTCATATCTGATGTCTAAAATGGCCGTCCTTTTTCCAATTTTGCCTGCCTGGCAAATTATTGTGACCGTAAATATGGTTAAAAGAGAGACAAGTGGAATGTCATTAGATAGAAGGAATTCAGGATATTTCAGAGAAAAAAAAATTGTGAAACAAATACTTGCCACTGCCATGTATCATATACTTAATAGATGTTAAACTCTACATACACTTTTCTTTTAATTTTTTCTTTATCACCGTGTAGTAGATAAAATGTCATCCCACAGTTAGAGGAATGGGTCTCGAAGTTAACTAGCTTGCCCAAGTTCTCCAGCTACTGAGTGATCCAGCTGAGATTGGAATCCCTGTCCACTTGACTTCCTGCTTGTGTGTTCCGGACTGCTATTAATATCTTCCCAATTTGGGAGTTGTTGCCCACTACCTCCAAAGCACTGTGCTAAGAGCTTCAGATGGTACAAACATGAGGAGAATATAATGCCTTTTCACAACAAGTTAAAATCCGGTTGAAGGTAGAAAGAGGGGCAAACATATAATTTCAGGCAAACAATAAAAAATGGCCAAAGCAATACAGTATGTTAAGAGAACTCCGATAAGCTCATCTGGTTAGAATGGGGGAGATGGTAGGAGAAAATTAGAATTTTGAATATGGATGATAGCTGAAATGGATAGATAGGGTTTTTAACAATAGAAATGAAGAGGAAAAACATTTTTGGGCATCAACAAAGCTCTGGAAAAGAGAAAGAACATGTTCTCAGCAAATGTCAAGTGGCCCAAATTTTTTGGAAGATGGCAGACTCATGAGGGAGCATGCTGGAACTTGAGGGAGGCTGAAGAGGAGATAGTGGAGTACCACCAATACAAATGTTTGAGCAGGAAATAACACTTGGGAAAGGTCATCTAGGAGCTTCTATGGGTAGGGGATTGGAACGAGCAAAGACTAATTCAAAGTTCATTATAAGAATCTAGGCCAGGATTAAGAACTGAATTTGTCAAGTTGTATTCACTATGAATGGCTTATAATATAACCCCAGCACAAATTTTAAATAAGTAGTTATAATTATTTTCATTATCATGTGTCCAGGCATAGTGTAGATACTGGGTATAAGACTGTAAATAAATAAGAGATGAATGATCTCTATATTCCAAAAACTATATTCCAAAAACTCAAAAGACACAATTGGTTTTAATATAAGATTCAGAGAAGTAGAATAATGGAAGACATCTGCCATGAGAGATCAAACAGAAAATACGTTACAGCTGGGGAATTCTTATGACCTGCAAGGGTTTGTTGAAGAGATCTGGGTGGATGTGTATCATCAGACACGAATTTTGACAATGTGCCTTTGAGAACAGAGTTAGGTAGCAGGCATAGACCTTATTTTTATTGATAGATCTTATTTTTTAGGCCATTCTAGGTTTATAAAAAAAAAAAAAAACTTGTGCAGAAAGTACAGGGTTTCCCTAAACCCCTTACAAATTATAAACTGCTCATTGCAAACATACCTCTTAATCTACTTAATGCTCCAAAATTTGAAAGAACAGCTTCAAGAAGGAGTTAAATGGCTACTACAAAACATGCTGGGCAAATTTCTAACTTGTTAGCCTTTAAGAGATTGCTTTAGAGCCCTCCAGAGAGACAGTGGTGTGGCCCAATTCCCCTACTCTGGAATCAGACTCTCTGAGTGTGAACTTAAGCGAAATCTACTGCTTACTGGTTTTGTATATTTGCACACATTACTAGACTCCTCTGAGACTCAACTCTCGTAGAAGTCAAAAAGGGGGTAATGACACTTGTCGCCTGTGATATTTTGATGTGTTAATCCATGTGAAGCACTTGGCATAGCCCCTAGCATATCACTGGAAACAATGAATGTTAGCTCTAGTTTGCTATTATTAATTAAGTCTGCATGAAAAGTCCTAGAGCTTTGTAGTCTCTAAATTCAAGTGTCTAATCTGTGATATTATCAGACTTCAGGGACCAATCAGACCTTGGGGTCACTTCCAGCCTTCAAGACAGATTCTTCTGCCGTCATGCACCTGTCATTCATCAGTACTAGATACAGGTGATGCCGCACAGCTGGCTCCCTTGGCTAACTTACTTTCCTAGAGCCCCACTTCATCCTGGTTCCAACAACATTCTTACAAGGCAGATCTCATCTGCCTGAGAATCTCCTGCAGAAGTTATTCTTCAGTCTATTATATCTTGGTTGAAAGAAATAAAACTGAAGATTAACCTCAGTGGTCCAAGGGCTCTAAAACCCCAGAAAAGAAATGTGAATCATCTGAATCAACTTTTAAAATTGTAAGGTAACCGAAGGAAAAAAAACGCTTGAGAATATTCTCCACTTAAGACAACATATGCTTTACATTGTGCTCAGAATAAAAACCTGTAAGGAAACTAGTTTAAAACCACTGCCAAATGTCATATATGGTTTTGTATGGGATATATATCAGATGAGATATGTTTCATGTGTTTTTCTATTATCTGACCGAAGTTGGTCAATTTGTGCCAAATAAAAACAATAAAAGATGTCCAGAAACGGGTGCGTTATTAATATTTGAAGATTTATTAGAAATCGAAGAGTGACTTATGAGGAAATCAATGATTCCAATGTCTAAGGCACCTCCTGCTTTTTGTCTTCTGGACACTTCATTACAGGATGTTGCCTATGTTGTTATATAGTTGGTGTGAAGAATCTGTAATAAATAAATACACACACATAAAATTTGCTTTCAGTTTTGGAAAAATGAATTCAGAGGTATCAGTTGTATAGTTTTAGATTTTTCTAAATGCCTTTTGAATAACTTCCAACTGCAACTTCACTTATACTGTAATTATCTATATTTGTCATGTAATTGTGCTGTAATCACCATATTTCCACCCCTTCTCTTTTGTCTCTTTGTGTCTGCCCCCCCCCCTTCTTATATTTCCTTCCATCAGCTTTTCATTCAAGGATGATGCTAAGGCAAAATGCCTATGTTTTAACAATCCATAGTAAAATGCAACCATGAAAATAACTATACAGCAAAAGTAAAACACTTTAGATCCTAAAAAATCATTTTAAGCACTTAAATTTATAGGTACAACTCCAGTGATTATAAAACATAAATTATTTGTGTTGCTTTAAATTTACTTTCCATCAGTGTCTAAATACAAATCTTTATGAAGATATATTTATAAATATAAATCTTTATTTTTATCAGCTGTGAAATCAGTATATATTTCTTTGTATTCTTCCTCCTTACTTGTTTATTTCAAATGTATATTTCTAGGAACCAAATAAACTTACCTTGCCAAAAGAAAGTAACCACACTCTGGGTAAATTATTTCTTTAGGTTATTTCCTAGAAACAGTATTTTATAGTTCTTGTAACCACTCCTCAGAAAGATTGTTCCTAATCCTAACAGCTCTGCCATAATTCTCCCAACTCTTTAAAAAAGTTATCTGTATTTATTTATAAGTAAGTAAATATATATTTATTGGTACTGTTTGTGTGTCTTTGACCGCAAGTCTGAGCATTTTCCTTTATGGTGCTTCATTATTTGTTATTTCTCATGTGCTGTTAATATTATTTGACTATTTGAAAAGTGAAATCTTAATAATTTGTGTATTTTAGAAAACAAATTTTATATATTACATGTTTCTAACTTCTTTTTCCTCTTATGCATACTTTATTATAGAGTAATACTTTAAGAAAAATTATAAAAGTCTGTATAAAAATAACAGAATTTTCTTGTACAGAAGGGATGTATAAATCAGAGATATAACATTCAGGTCCAGAACACAGGCTCTGAGTCAGGCACATCCGGATTAACTAGTTCCTATGATTCACTAGCTGTGTGATTCTGCACAAACCACTTAAACCACTCTAGCCTCAATATCTCTTCATCTGTAAAATGGGTATAATAGTGCCCATCTCCTAAGACTGTAATAAGGACTAAATGATGTAGTACCTGTAAAGAACTTAGCATGGTGATTGGCACCAAGTAAATACTAAATGAATGGCAAACATTGTTATTATGTGGATAGGATAGGCACGGCAAAAAGACTAAAGGGTTACACAAAATGTTGATGCTGGCTGTTTTGTGTCGTTCGACTCTGGATTTTTTTTTCTTTTGAGTCTATACTTATTTTCTAATTGCTCTGTGATGAGTTCGCATTATGTGTCCCAATCAGCCTGTTAGATGTGAGGGATATTCAGTAACAGGATCAAGCCACTTAAAAACAAACAATATATTATAAGCTTCTTCCTTTTGAAACTCCCTAACCAGACACTCAATCTTATCACTCGGCAATGGTTACGCTCTACATTGTAGACATGAGAAACAAGAAGCCATAGATGGATGAAAGGCTGCACCTCCTTGCTAACGGGAGTCAGGATAAGGATGGGGTTTGGATAAATGAAGGTCATTGTGCCCTCTCCCTTCTTGGATAAATACCCAACATCCTGCACTTTGCTCCCTGCACACTGCTTCCAGCACATACCACTTAGGTAGTTACAATGCCATTCTGCTTCCATTGAGATGCAATGAGCCGTGAAGGAATCCCTCCCCAGGGGTCTTCTAATGATATGCTACAGTATTCTCTGGAACTGGAAATATACACCCTCCTGTCTGTTCTCCAGGGAGGTGTCCTTCAGGCTTGTGATGAATGGATAGAGCCATGTTGCCAGCAGGGCCCTCGTGACCTCCAGGTTCTTGCTCTCCTGATGTGCTAAGCATTTAGGTGAAATTCTTTGCGGACGATATGTCAGACGAGGTCACTGAGAGGACCTGACCACTCATTGACTGGGAAATTGGACCGAGCAATCAGAGGATCCTCACCCACGCCCCTGTCCTTGGAATGCCGTTCTCCTCTTCTGCTCACTGTTCTTACAGGGAGAGCCATTTTCAAGATCACAACCTTGAGCAATGCATTGTTGAGACTATCTAGATATGTGACCGAGCCGCACTCAGGCGTCTATACAAACTTTTAAGATGCTGGCAGGTGAGTGTGGAGATCTACTTGTCTTGTGTCTGCTCCAGACAAGCCTCAAATGTAAGTTCTCTTGGATATAAAAACTGCCGCCTTTCAATCTTTCTTTGGTCTCTTTCTTCGGTCTCTTCTTGCCTTATGCATATAGAGGCCACGTTTGCAAACCAACATAGTAATGTACTTCACAGTACTGACCAGATGATTTCTAAAAATATGGCTGAGCCATAAAGTATAAGTTGAATTCATTTATGGGAAGATAGTGAAAGAAAGAGAACGTTCCATTTATGTTGGAAAACCAGTTGGAAATTGGAAAACCGATTAGCACATGAGAAAGCCTTCAATGTTTTAATGCTCTCCTCTAAGAACAAAATCTTAAGATTTACATGGACCATTTTTTTTGCCTCTTGCATTTGTCTACCATATTTTGAAAGACTTCCAAATCAATATTTTAGATTGAACTTTTTATTATTGCAAAAATATGCATGTGTATTCAAATTTTAAATACTGATCTGAAGTGGATAAAGGATGATTCATGAATATCTTTAAAAGCTAGCTGTATGGCCATTTGTCATTGAGCATCAGGATAATTTCTTTTTTTTTTTTTTATTATTTATTTGACAGAGAGAGATCACAAGTAGAGAGAGAGAGAGAGGAGGAAGCAGGCTCCCTGCCCAGCAGAGAACCCGATGTGGGACTCGATCCCAGGACCCTGAGATCATGACTTGAGCTGAAGGCAGAGGCTTAACCCACTGAGCCACCCAGTCAGCCCCAGCATCAGGATAATTTCTTGCTTTGCTTCTCTCACTTTGCATAAAACGATTTAATAACAGCAGTGAACAGAGGGTGCCTGGGTGGCTCAGTCATTTGAACACCCCACTCTTGGTTTCCGCTCATGTCATGATCTCAGGGTTGTGGGATTACGCCTTGGGCTGGGATCTAGGCTCCAAGCTCTCTGCAGAGTCTGCTTAAGATTCTCTCTTGGGGCGCCTGGGTGGGTCAGTGGGTTAAAGCCTCTGCCTTTGGCTCAGGTCATGATCTCAGGGTCCTGGGATCAAGCCCAGAGTTCGGGTCTCTGCTCAGCAGGAGCCTACTTCCCCCCCCCCCCCAGTCTCTCTGCCTGCTGCTCTGCCTGCTTGTGATCTCTCTCTCTCTGTCAAATAAATAAATAAAATCTTAAAAAAAAAAAACCTCTTAAAAAAAGTTCTCTCTCTCCCACTCCCTTTGCCTTTTGTTCCTGTTGCGTACACTAAATAAATAAAATCTTTAAAAAAAATAACAGTGAATAAACTTTTCCAGACTTTTTAAAGTTCATTTTAGTTTTTCATCTTTTGTTAGAATACATTAAATTTCTCTTTCTCACATATCTTTCCTTATTTAGGTTTTCTTACCATATGGACTAAAAGTTATAGAAGATAAAACATCATGAGCTGCCTAAAGCTACTGTGTATCTTTCATTACTTTGACATTCTTCATATTACATCATCATTCTTAAATCAAGCTTTTCCCCTCACTGAACACTCATGTTGATGGAAATAGATTGTCAAATTGCTGAACTATTCAAGTAGTTTCTTAACGTTAACACTTGTCAAATGTAAATAAGGTCATACAAGATCACCTTGAATGGGATCATAAACCACCATTAAGAGTCTGAAAACCTAGGGGCCCCTGGGTGGCTCAGTGGATTAAGCCTCTGCCTTTGGCTTCGGTCATGATCTTGGGGTCCTGGGATCGAGCCCCACACCGGGCTCTCTGCTCAGAGAGCCTGATCTCCCCTTCCCACTCTCTGCCTGCTTGTGATCTCTCTCTCTCTCTCTGTCAAATAAATAAATAAAATAAAAAAGAATCTGAAAACCTTTTTTTTTTGTACAATGAAAGAGTTACAAATACAAATGTGTATTTTGAGGAAAATCCTTTTGAAATATTTCAGGGCAACAGATTAATAAAAATCCATGTTTCGTTTGACAGAGCCAACAGATAAGAATATATTTCCTGTTTCATTTCTATGGTAGAGTGGAGGGAAAGAAAGAGAGACAGAAAGTTCCAGAGAAGCAGAAATAAAGAAAACAAAAGAAAAAAAAAATCAGATACAGGGAATCGGGAAACTTTGAAACCACCCCTAATTTAAGGTAAAGTACTCCTGTCATTATTTCAAACAATTTTCTTCCCTGAATCAATTGTAATTGGCTTACTAACAGTTTGAAAGTGTTTCCCTCTCTTCTTGGAAGCGTATAGTTTACTTTTATTTCCAGCCACTAAGGTTTATTGATAAGGATTTATTTTCCAATGGAATTTTGAGGTTTTTATGCATGCATGAGGGCTAACTTAAGGGTTGACACATTCACTCAACTCCTAAAACATGTCCGATCCATGAATTTACTAGATACGTGGCCTCAGTGACGTTCTACATTTCACGCTTCTTTGGAAGCATGTGTGTGAAATGGCCAACTCATTCCACAGTGCCTCAAGTCAGAATCAGAATCTATTATTCAAGCCATTTTCTCCAAATCAGATATAAACTTGTGTGATACAGCTATCTTTCAGGTATAATTTTAACAACCATTCACAGATTGCCAACTATTCTTTCAACCTTGGGTTATCTGTAAATGACCATGACTGGGTGGCAGGAGAAGAGAGCAAGGGAGATCTTTTCTTTTTTTTCTTTTTTTCTTTTTGGTTCTAACATCATCATCAAAGCAATATCAGTGTACTTTATGCTTAATGGATACGATCCATCCATAGGATGGACCTCAAGGGCTGGAGAAAGAGAGAGGGATTTGAAAGAGTTGAAAAGCATAAGGTCTGGCTTTCATGAATGAAAATCTTGCCACTCTTATCAATGTATGCTCTTCTATTATCATAACTGATATATATAATTTTCAAATTTTTGAAATTTTCAGCAAATAATTTTCAGCACTTGCTATATGCTGAGTACCAGGGATGTAGTTTCTTGCTTTGCAAGGCTCTTCCCCATCCGATATCATGATCATCATCCAGACGGCTGTTGCATGGCCAAGCTGAGACTTGGGAGATTAACTTGCTGAAGCTCTTACAGTTTATAAGGATGTTTGTAAGGATGTTTGATGCCAGGACCCAAGTGCTTCACCTGCTATATAAGCACTTATATCTTCCTTTGGGGTTTTATTTAGTCTGCTATAACTGACTTTGCATAGACTTCTCAGAATTAGAATTTGGGCCAGGATATCTAGATCAAATAACATCTGCTTGATCTTGGGCAAGTTACTTAACTTCTCTGCCTTGGATTCTTCATTTGTAAAATGAGGATATTAATAATACCTATCTGTTGGAGGGGGTCATTGAAAGGACATGACTGCTGGCTGACCCTCAAGCTGGTCCCAGGCAATAGGGGGTCCCTCACCCCATCCCCTGTCCTTGGAATGTACGTTCTGTCCTCTATTCTCAGAACTAGAGCTGTTTCAGGGACAGAGCCTTAAGAAAGCAATGTGTCGTTTAGCCCATCTGAATGGTATACATGACCGGACCTCACTAAGACCTATAGATACACTCTAAAGATTCTGGCAGGTGGGCATGGATCTACTTTTGTGGCTGCTTGAGATGGGCTTTGTGTCTAAGTTCCCTTCGTTTTTATACCTGTCATCTACCAATCTGGAATGTCCTACCTCTTTTTCAGTCTTTCTCTGCCCTCTGGGTATGAGTTTCAAATGCCATCCAGGAAGCTTCCTAGTTTGGAAACCAAAACTACTTCACTGGATTGCCCTAAGATTTAAATGAGTTAGCATGGATGAAGCATTAGAAAAAATGTCACATACCTAGAGAGGACTATTACTAAATCTTGTGAAGTATTTGTTATTCAGCATTGTGTTCTTACAGATTTTTAGTTTTCCCGGGGTATTTTGTTTTTGTTTTTGTTTAAGACAGGGGAGAGGCAAAGTGAGAGGGAGAGAAAGAACCAAGCAGCCTTCTCACTGGGTGCCCAGCTGGATCTCACAACCCTGAGATCATGACCTGAGCTGAAATCAAGAGTTGGGCGCTTAACGGACTGAGCCACCCAGGTGCCGCAGTTTTGTTTTGCTGTTTTTGAAGATTTTATTTATTAATTTTTTTAGACAGACAGAGAGAGAGAGAGAGAGAGAATACGAGTGGGGGAAAGGGCAGAGAGAGGGGAAGAGAGAGAATCCCAAGCAGACTCTGCACTGAATTTGGAGCCCAGTGTGGGCCTGGATCCCAGACCCTGAGATCATGACCTGAGTCAAAATCAAGAGTTAGATGCTCGGGGTGCCTGGGTGGCTCAGTGGGTTAAAGCTTCTGCCTTCGGCTCGGGTCATGATCTCAGGGTCCTGGGATTGAGCCCCGCATCGGGCTCTCTGCTCATCGGGGAGCCTGCTTCCCTCTCTCTCTCTCTGCCTATCTCTCTGCCTACTTGTGATCTCTGTCTGTCGAGTAAATAAATAAAATCTTAAAAAAAAAAAAAAGAGTTAGATGCTCAACCAACTGAGCCACCCAGGTTCCCCTGCTTTTTTTGTTTTTAATTTTCTGCTTTTGAAGTTAGAGTATGGTAAGACAAAAATGTTAGCAGCTGTTCAGCTCTTACGGTTAAAAGAAGAAAGCTGCACAAAAAGGCAATGGAAAAGCATAATTACTTCAGAAGAATAGAAAAATATTAATAGAAAAATAATAACATCCCATGTCAGGAAAAGGGTTTCTAAAAGTTACCCTAGAGTTAACACACATGTATGCATGCAGGTCCTGATAAATCATCTCTATAGAAATCAGAACCTGTGCAAACCAGCTCATTATACCAAAGATAATAAATATGATAATAGGGTAAATTGAGCAGGATGTACAAATACCATCAGATCTTCAGCCTCCCATACTCATTCCCAGGCATTTTCTCCCTGCCTTTTATACCTGTTCCTGAGGCACCCATGGTCAGGGCCACGGTTACCTGGGTCTCAGGCCTCCGTCCACCATGTCTGTGTGGGTTATGCAGCCCTCCTCCCTCCCCTGCTCCCTCCCCAGAGTGCAACACTCTGAACTTTTTTAAGATTTTAATCCACGATGGGGTTCCAAATCATGGGAAGTTCTCTGAATCGTAAACTCTGTCAGCCCTACAAATAATTCTATGGACACTTTTGTAGTAATGGGTGGTAAGGAAGAAAAAGATATCAATTCTAGCAGCAAATTGCATGAGACTAGTTATGAGTGATTAAGCCTTACAAAGCCAATGGAGAACATGTTTGGGGTCTCTAGAGTCAGTGCCAAGTAAAGCCCCTTAAAAATGACCTCTTACGATATGGTTCTTTTTAACTTTAAGTCCACACTTCTTTTTCTGTTTTTATTCTTGTCATTTGTATGATAAGCTCTGACCTTCTTTTTATGGAAAGTTTTGCTCTCTCTCTTTCTAAGATTCTTAAATAGAGGGCTTTCCCTAGTGTGCAGGTACCTGCATGTACAGGGCAGGTAGGAAGATAATAACACTCTAATACATATTCTGAGCAAATGTTTGAGACCTTAACCGGGTCACTTCCTCACTGAAGGAATTCATTTCTTTTTTTTTTTTTAAGATTTTATTTATTTATTTGACAGAGATCACAAGTAGGCAGAGAGGCAGGCAGAGAGAGAGAGAGAGAGGAGGAAGCAGGTTCCCCGCTGAGCAGAGACCTTGATGAAGGGCTTGATCCCAGGACCCTGAGATCATGACCTGAGCTGAAGGCAGAGGCTTTAACCCACTGAGACACCCAGGCGCCCCAGGAATTACATTTCTTTTATCACTTTCTATAGCAAGGTTATATAATTTGATGGTTCTGTAATTTGGTAACTGATCCCAGGGTTCACAAAAGTGCTTAGCCCCGTTTGGTTTCTAACTATGAAAAAATTATGATGCCTTTGTTAAATGGAAAAAAAGTAAAGTTAACCATTTAGGTTATTAATTTACAAAATGAAAAATCAGAGAAATGTAAAACTCCCACCTGTCAAGTCACTAGACTTTTTATTAAATTCTGCTTTATAAGTTTGGTGTAAGTTTGAGGCAGTATAACTAGAAAGTTCCAAAACTACAGTGGTTTAAAGACAATGGAAGCCACACTCGACCAGAGACTCAGGTTCCCTCCACCTTGTTGCTTTGTCCGAGCCAGGCCTTCATCTGTATGGTGTAAGCCGGTCACAGGCAAGGGGCATATAGCTTGTGGGAAGTGGGAAGGGATGTAAAGCAAGCCCACATTTTGTGGCCCAGATGCTTAAGCAACATAGGTCCGGCTCCATACACTTCACTGGCAAGAACTCAGTCATGTGACCACATCTAGATTAAAGGGTTTGGGAGATGTTCTGCTGGAGCTTCCAGGAGCCCAAGCACAAGTTTTTTTTTTTGTTTGTTTTTGTTTTTTAAAGATTTTTATTTATTTATTCGACAGAGAGAGATCACAAGTAGACAGAGAGGCAGGCAGAGAGAGAGAGAGAGAGAGAGGGAAGCAGGCTCCCTGCTGAGCAGATGTGGGACTTGATCCCAGGACCCTGAGATCATGACCTGAGCCGAAGGCAGCGGCTTAACCCACTGAGCCACCCAGGCGCCCCCAAGCACAAGTTTTACTAAGAAAAGGGACATCAGGGCACCTGGGTGGCTCAGTCAGTTAAGCTTCTGCCTTCGGCTCAGGTCATGATCCTGAAGTCTTGGGATCAAGCCCCAAATAGGGCTCCCTGCTCAGTGGGGAGTCTGCTTCTCTCTCTGACCTTCATACTGCTTGTGCTCTCTCTTGCTCACACTCTCTCTCTCAAATAAAGAAATAAAATCTTAAAAAAAAAAAAAAGGACATCAGAGTTTGGTGAATAACCAGCGGTCTCTGCCACATCACCTTCATTCCTAAAACTAGACTTTGGTAAAGTTCTAGATATTACTGATCATGCTTTTAAATATTTAAAAATAAGATTAATAGCTTGTTTTGGAAAAAAAATAATATCAAGTGTAGGATGTAGGATGGCAGGAGGTGGATAAATAGGAAATCTCATATACTTTCGAAGAGCTTTATGTTCATTATTTTTCTGGGGGTTATTTGGTAATTGGCCGAATACAACATCCTAAGCAATGGAAGTTGAGGTGGTACAGTCGGTTATTAAACACCCTTGCCATTTGGTTCTTGAGCATACCCATAGAGTCCCATAGAGTGTAAAGGAATGTTCTGTATTTCAGATTAGAGCTATATGTTCCAGAGTAGTTTAGGGATTTGAAAGTACCTTATTTACTCTCTTCAATTTTTTCCTCATATCTACTTGGTATATTTATGCCCTTTTATCTAGGATGACAGGGCTATCCCATAGGCCCAAATCCTGGTAATCCTTCGGGAAAATTTTTCTCCCCCTATCCTCTCCCAACTGGCAATTTATAATTTTTACCTTTTGGACCCCTTTCCCCAGAATCTGGTTCCAGCAGCAAACCAGAATGTTAGTCATTTGAGTTCATCCAGCTCTAGTCTGGGTGGCGGGGGAGTCTGTTGAAGGACCTCGGTGGAGGGTATCTGAAAAATCAACCCCTTCCTACTGCCATATTGAGCTCAGCATAACTCTTGTTCATGGTTTTGCCTTTTTAAAAAGTCTTATTCTCTAAGTCCTACTTGAGTTTTAGAAATAGTGGGGGAAGGAGGTGCTGAGTGACCTTACATAAGCTTCTCCAGGTTTTCATAGGTTAGATAAGGCCACAGCTAAATTTCCCTGTACCCCTATAGGGAGCTGTCCTTTGTCCTCTCTCTCTCTCTCTTTTTTTTAAAGATTTTATTTATTTATTTGACAGAGAGATCACAAGTAGGCAGAGAGGCAGGCAGAGAGAGGGGGGAAGCAGGCTCCCTGCTGAGCAGAGAGCCCGACACAGGGCTTGATCCCAGGACCCTGAGATCCTGACCCCAGCCAAAGGCAGAGGCTTAACCCACTGAGCCACCCAGGCACCCCTGTCCTCTCTTAGAACCCGAACCATCCACTCGTCTCCAACAATGCTTCACCTTTTTCTGGGTGCTTCTTTGCATCACCCTGATTAGGTCCAAGGAGCTTACATTTTACCAGCTCAACATTTAAATCGGCGCAAGAGGCCTGGCCTCCTCCCCTTGGTGGGGGGGGTGGTTATACCCTTTCTCTCTAAGGTTGAGGATTCTTGGCCCCCACATCACTCTCATTTTGCTCCTTTTAGCCATTCGTCTTCTAACTTCTCTCACGAAAGTGATTTCTTCCTCCGCTTCTCTGGGAATATGTTAATTCGGTCAAGGACATTGGTGTCCCCTGCTCCCTATCAGCTTCTTTAAGGGTAGGAATCTTCTGCCTAACAGACCTTGTTTCAGTCTTCATCTGGTAACATGGATTCTAACGTTTTTCCTACCAGTGCTCTCTTCTGGCATCTGGTATCCTACCTGAGACCATGACCGTGTCCTGGGTGACGAGGAGGTTGCTTTCAGTGTTACATTGTCTGATAACAGCAGGCAGCTTCTAAGCATCTCAAAATTTTCTTTTACTTTAGTTATATATGGGAGCAAAATTATTATTTTATTCCCTTTTCATAAATAGAGTTTGAAGAAAAGCTGCTGTAACTGGAGGGAACTGATGACAAATAAGTAATAAGTGAGATAAACAGCTTCTTAGTGGCATTGTTTTCATGAACTAGGAAATATATTATGAGTTTTCCCTTCTTCTGGATGGAGAGACTGGATTTGAGACTCTTTTTAGATAATGGAGTTTGGCCTTAGAGTTTTTTGTAATCCATAAATTAAAAGATATCTAAATTATTTAATTCCTTTTAACTGTATTGTGGTTTGTTTTATGGCCCAGCATATGGTCTGGCTCTGTAAATTCCACTTGCACTTGATATAATGCATATTTTGTTATCGCTGTTTGGAGTATAAATCATCAGTTAGGTTAAGTTGTTTGTTCCTATGGTTCAAGCTTTATATATGCTTCTTCCTTGCTGTAAGGATGTGTGAAAACTTCCAAGCTTTTTACCTGTGACAGCTGAAACCAGAAGTCTCCAGAAGATAAAAACCTATAAAGCAAACCCAAAGAAACACAAGGAAAGAAATAATAAAACTAAAAGCAGAAATCAATTATGTAGAAAATAAGCCTCTGATAGCAAAAGTCAACAAAAGAAAAAGTTGATTTGTTGAAAATCAATTTGTTGATAAATATCTAGCAAGACTAATCAAGAAAAGAGAGAGTGCATTAATATGAAAATATCAGAGCTGAGAAGGGTGGCCCTTCTCAGGCCCTTCCAGGCATTGAAAGTAAATCACAGGGGGTGCCTGGGTGGCTCAGTGGGTTAAGCCTCTGCCTTCAGCTCAGGTCATGATCTCAGGGTCCTGGGATCGAGCCCTGCATCTGGCTCTCTGCTAGGCAGGGAGCCTGCTTCCTCCTCTCTCTCTCTCTGCCTACTTGTGATCTCTGTCTGTCAAATAAATAAATAAAATCTTTAAAAAAAAAAAAGTAAACCATAGTATATTAATACATTATAAGCAATTTTATGCCAATAAATATGAAAATGTAGATGATATGATTATGTTTCTAGAAAAAAACATTTATGAAAACCTGCAGAAAGGGCCATCTGGGTGGTCCAATCAGTTAAGCATCTGACTTGGTTTTGACTCAAGTTGTGATCTCGGGGTCATTAGATTGAGTCCTGCCTCAGCGCCACACTAAGTGCGCAGTCTGCTTGAGACTCTCTCTTCCTTTCCCTCTACCTCTGCCCCTGCTCTCTCTCTCTCTCTCAAATACATAAATAGACCTTTAAAAAAAAAAGAAAAAAATAAGTATTGAAATGGACCGATAATAGTCAAATATTCACAATTGCTATAAGGTAAATTAACGAGAAACTAAATCATTAATATAAAACCTTCCCATAAAGAAAACTTCAGGCCTTCAATCTCTAATAGATACACACACAAGATTTTTTTTATTTTTATTTTTTTAAAGATTTTATTTATTTATTTGAAAGACAGAGATCACAAGTAGGCAGAGAAGCAGGCAGAGAGAGAGAGAGAGAGAGAGAGAGAAGAGGAAGTAGGCTCCCTGCTGAACAGAGAGCCCGATGCGGGGCTAGATCCCAGGACCCTGGGATCATGACCTGAGCCGAAGGCAGAGGCTTTAACTCACTGAGCCACCCAGGCACCCCATTTTTTTTTAAAGTACGAAATAACTCCAAACTTTTCCAGATCACAAGAGGAAGAATGCATGTGAGATATTGAGCAGCCCATGAGGCGGTAGAGAAGAGACACTTGCAGGTGATCTCTGCCCAGCAAATAAAGTCCATTTACATTATAAAGCAAAACACAACACAGAAAAACTCAGAGCCTATGAGTCCTTGTAAGAGGCAGAGAGATTTCATCTCACATGTAAACTGAAGAATAGTATATGTTTCCTCTTTATCTGGGATTCTGAATGTGGAAGAAGAAATACAAAAACGAAGAGAAAATTAGAGATAATTCATGGCGTCAGAGTCAATATGGTGCGCAGCTACCACAGCGACCTTAACAGACCGGTCCTGCGGCACAACCGCGGAGATGGTATCTGTTTCCCAATCTAGCAGGAATCCTGCCCGTTATCTGAGCCAAAGCCTTTCACTTTCTTGTCAGATCTGTGAGCTACATAATAACATCATAATGAATTGTTTTTCTGTTCAGTTTAACCAGGGTTCAGAGGTACACTTACATGCTTTTCCTTGGTACAATGAGGTGCTGTTGCTAAGAAAGTGCTAGCTCCTTCCACAACCCATTGATGCAGCATTACAGTGCGTTCCAGAAACCTTTACTAATTAAAATATTTCTGCCATTCCCTGAATATGGTTCTGGCCTATAGAGAAGATTCACCCTTTCCCCACTCAAAGACTCTACTACTTCCTGTCCCTTTGAATCTCAGCTCTGAGCTCTTTGCCAGACTTCCGCTCTCATTTGGATGTCTGTGAAAGTTTTAAGTTACTTAAAGTGTGGCTGTGGATAGACGGTCCAGTCTTCAGGATGCACATCCTTTCCATCCCAAATAGCAACATAGTATCAGAGATTTGAGCCTGGTGAGGTAACAGAGCATCAACATTTTTGTTTTTCAGCCTTGACCATTCAAAAAGTACAGTTTCTAGTGCTGCTATCCATTTGTATCTATTCATGCCCTCTTTAGCACTGGGAGGGACATTAGTAGTAGTTTGATATAGGTCTAGACTATATGAGACTGACGCGCTGCCTACAGCGCTAAGAAGGCACTTAGGTCTAGACTATAAAGGGGATTGCAATTTATATAAATCTTAAACTTTAACTGCCATATCCTTCCTTATATCGAAGTATTTTAATTTATGAGTGAGGTAGCAGATCTCAGTGACAGACTGGATCGACCCAGCTAATCCTAAGGGTTTCCTTCCTTGGCAGTACTCCTGATATAATGTCACTTTCAAGCCTTCCAACTTGGCATTTATGTGAAATATTAGAGTTGAGAAAATTCAATATAGCACACAAATGTTCAGCATGACTGCTCCTAGATTTCTTCCCACCTCTCTCTGTAAGGATCCAGAGCTCTCAATATTTTAAATTCAGCACCATTCCCTGGCTCTGGGCTCATCCCCTGTTGAGAAACAATGTGTTCCTCATAGGTCACAAAGTTGCAGTGCCAAACCTTATCAAGGTCAGTTCCAACACTGCCTCCTTCAGTAGTCTACTTACTCAGACTCCTCCAAATCCTTCTGAGAGCATCAGAACGTCCACATATTTCATATCTCTTTCTGCTCTTGAAAGGTGGCTAAGCCATGGATATACCCTGAGTCCGTCTTTTAAAACAAGAAAAATTCTGCCAGACATGGTATCTCCTTTCCCATTCTACTCTGTGTTCGTATCTGACAAAAAGCCCTTAAATGACCACAGATCCCAGCCTGACAGTCTATGATATCCTGAATTGAGGGTACTATTTATTGGTTAAGTCTTTATTTAGCTCACAACTCCTACCAAATTCTAATTTCACCAGAGTTCACACATACCATGATGGTTAATTTCATATACGTCAGGATTCCAAGCTGTGAATTTTCTGTCTTTAAGAATTTTTAAATGTGATCTCTTAAATCATTTATCTCAGGATGATTTTTCCAAGACATATTCCCCATTGTGTTGTCCTATTCTGTAAATCCATCTACCTTTTCTCCTAGATTATAGGTTTGCCTTTAATAATTCCCTGTATTCTTTGGGCCCTGAAGAATTACCACGAGCAAAGCCATTTAAACTAATGACTGAAAGCCCTCCACAGCTTCCCTGTTTCTAGCTACCTGCTGTATGACTATCAGCACTAGTACACAGAACATATTCTGAGATTCTGGCTAGTCCCCAGAAGAGGTTAACTCAATACCACCTGTCTTAGCCTGGATTTACCAGAAAGCAGTGCCTGAGGAAAAGGCTTATGTGCCAATACCTAACTGAGGAGTATATGACCAGGGGGCAAAAATGAGAGACACTGGTAGTGAAACAGGAAAACCTGCACTATCAAGTTGGTCACCCCTCTGTGTGACTGATTATTCAATGCCATGGGATCCCCTGAAGTAGTAAATACTAAATTTATTTCAATATAATTTAATTTAAAACTGAAACGTTAAGTTATTAGAGAATATGTTCCCTGATCACAATGCCATCAAATAAAAAATGGCATTAAATAAAAATTAGTAGCAAAAACTGGAAACAACCCAGTTACCCTTCAATGGGTGTGGTTAAACAAACCGTGGTACATTCATACCATGGAGTACTACCTAGTAATGAAAGGAAACAAGCTATTGACACACAACAAATTGGATGAGTCTCTGAATTGTTATGCTAAGTGAAAAACCAATCCCAAACTACATAGCGAAGTGGTTCCATTTAGACAATACTCTAGAAATGACAGAATTATAGAAGCAGAGAACAGATTGGAGGTTGCCGGGTGATAAGAAGCCAGAAGCAGTGGGAGGAAAATGAGTGTGGCCATAAAAGGCAACACAAGGGATCCTTGTGGTGATGGAAGTGTTCTGTAACTTGATTGTGTCAATGTCAATATTTTGGCCGTTTTACAAGATATTGCCATTGAGGGGTAAAGTGTCCATGGGATCTCTCTGTATGTCTTACATCTGTCCTGTGAATCTACATTGATCTCAAAAAAAGAACCCTCCCCACAATTCATGTGGTTACCTCAAATCTTACGTTCCACCTGTGTCTCACTCCATTAAACTAAGGATGACAAACTTCATAATTGAAATGCTACACATGTCAGAAGTTATCACCATGCTATGACTCCAGGAACGGGGTCCTTATTGCCATCTGACTTGCGAGTGAACCAGTTTCAGAATCCCATCCTGAGGGGCTCTTTCAAGGGCCACTGGTAACACTGCAGACTGGTTCCCCACTGTGCAAAGTCTGAGACAAATCTTAAATGCTAATACTTTATTGGGGAGGGTGATCTGGGAAGCAGAAGAAAGAGACAGGGAGATCAGAGCAGAATCCAGAGCAAATAAAAAGATGGGTTCTCGGCGCACCTGGGTGGCTCCGTGGGTTAAGCCTCTGCCTTCAGCTCAGGTCATGATCTCAAGGTCCTGGGATGGAGCCCCTCATCGGGCTCTCTGCTCAGTGGGGAGTCTGCTACCCACCCCTGTCTGCCTCTCTGCCTACTTGTGATCTCTCTCTCTCTGCCAAATAAATAAATAAAATCTTAAAAAGCAGACAAACAAACAAAGATGGGTTCTCAAGATGGCCACCCCTGTGGGTGACTAATGGTAGTCTGTGGTAGTCAGAATTCCATAGACGTTCCCCAAGCCACCCACCCCCTGGCTATCCAACCAAACACTAATCTAAATACTCTAGTGAAAGGACTTTGCACATGTAATTGAAATTACTAATCAGTTGGTATTAAAATAGGGAGATTATTTTGGATTATCCAGGTGGGCATAATCTAATCACATGTGAGTTCTCATTAGCAGAGAACTTTCCCGGCTAGAGACTGAAGAGAAGAAGTTAGAGATGTTGCAAAGGGGAGGTCAGAGAGATCTCAAATGTGAGAAGGGTTCAGCATACTCTTACTGTCTCTGGAGAAGGGACCTATGGCTAAGGGCATCCTCCTGGAGACAGCCAGCAAGGAAATGGGAACCTTGGTCCTGTAATCACACCAGCCAGATTCTTCCAGCATTCTGAATGAGTGTGCATTCAGATTCTCCCCAGAGCATTCAGAGAAGAGTCTTGACCCACAGACACTTTGATTTTGGTCTTGTGAAACTAAGAGCGGAGAAACCCACCAAGCCAACCTGGACTTGTGACCTACAGAACTTGAGATCACAAATTTGTGTCATTTTAAGTCACTAAATCTGTGAGAATTCGCTACAGCAGCAATAGAAAATGAGGACAGTGTGTTGCCTAAAAATGCAACTCAGGACTGTGTGCCTAAAGAAAGAAACATTTACCCGTTGATTCCCACCTCGTGTTAGTGAAGGTTACTTCAGAACGAGAACCGCTCTCCACTTCTGAGTGACATGCATGAAGGTCCAGCAATTTCTACCAACTGCCCACAACATAGCCTCAATAAAAAGGCCCCAGGGCAGGAAACGATTAGGTGTGAGGGGCGGGCCTGAGGTAAGGTGTTGCCAGGGCCAGACTCAAATTTGTTCTCATGTTTACTCCATAAAAGTGCAGACCCAGTGGGAAGCAGAAGAGCAGCTTTCTTCTTCTGGATTCCAGATCTAGAATGCATCTAGCTGTGAATTTTCCAAATTTGCACAAAGGCACCTTCTGTGCTGGCAGCAGATCCACTGAGGCGGCATAAGGGAGATCATCTAGGTTAAGAAGGCAGGAGATCAAGGTGCTGGAAAGATCAGTGTGATAAACTGAAAGCTTGTGTCCTTCCAAAATTCGTATGTTGAAATCTTAACTTCCAACATGATGTTACTAGAAAGTGGGAACTTTGGGAAAATGTTAGGTCATGAGGGTAGAGCCCTCATAAGTGGAATTAGTGCCATTTAAAAGAGATCTCAGAGGGCTCTCTCGTTCCTTCCACCATAAGAGGACATGACAAGAAGAAGGCTGTCCGTGACCAAAGAAATGGGCTATCAGCAGACACTAAATTTGCCAGCATCTTGTCGTTGGGCTTCCTAGCATCTAAAACTGTGAGAAATAAATCTTTGTCATTTAACCACTGAGTCTAGGGTATGTTTGTTACAGTAGCCTAAACAGACTAAGACTGTCATGGAAACAGAGACCAGAGTAATTAAGGTTGATAATGGAACTTGGCTGAGGAGAAACCTGAGCCACACAGTGATGCCATTTAAGCCGTGGTGTGGACTAGAAGATAAGCATAATGATAGGAAAGTGGTGTCCCCGAGAAGTGACCGCTAGTGCCCAACAGGTATTTTCCACCAGCATGGAGGAGTTGTGAGCCTGGGCAGATGTTTCTGGGTCCTTGGAGCCATTTTCTTTCTTGTTCTTCTACTTTGAATCCCAGAATGCTACCCCCAAAATCCCAAAGGAGAGGTTCCTATTTGCTACTCTTCTTTGACACAACCAAACACATCTATGTCCAGACTGGCCTGGGTCCTGAGAGCTGGCAATACCCAGCCTAAATGAATGTTGTCTTCAAAAGCAGGTCGTTCTCTCCTGTGTGGGGTAGGAGTTACTCCATGGCTTCCCTTCCCCGTCCATCCCCATGTCCAAAGACTCATTGGACTCCCCCACCAAGCATTTCAGACCCCCATTGCCTTCTCCAACTTCTTATTCTGGATCTACCACTTGCTGGCAGGTGATCTTGGGCCAATCATCTGATGAACTTGCCTTGTTTTTGTTTCTCCCTCTGTAAAATGGAAATAACAAAATGCGTGGTTTGGCTTAAATTGGTTAATATAAGTTACATGTTGAAAACAGTGCCAGACTTAGGATACGTGATGGTGGTAGTATCAATATTCTTACTAGACCCCAAAATATTCAAAGTCAACCTAAAATGTACAGAATTGATTAAACAAATTATAATACAACCATAAAATGGGACACCATACAGTTGCTTAAAAATGCAGAAGGCCTATAAGATATATTAATCGAGAGAAATTGCACAACAGCTTGTCTAATATTTGTGTAAAATAATACCGCAAAGGCATATATCCTTCTATTTGCGTGCATATGCATAAAATTGCTCCGGAAAGATACAGAAGAAGCTAATAATAGTAGTTTTTCTATTTGGGGCATAAAAACTTGACAGATGGGTGATAGTAGTGCAAAAGAGATTTTTCACTGCTCATCTTTATACCTTTCAATTTAAGAGACAAGTAAATGTAGTATCAATTCAAAAATATAGAAAATGCCTTAAAAATGAAAACATAAAAGAAAAGAAGGATTCTAACTAATGCACTGGAGTCAGAGAACCCTGAGAGTCATACTGAAATCTAGGTTGCATGAAGGGAATGACTGGTCTTTTTCCTTCTTTGAGAATTTCTGTTAAGTTGCAATATGGAGAGATGAGTTCTGAGACCTGTCTTATGGCGAGGGTGGCGTCTGTAGGATAGACTGAGAATTCATTGGTTTATCTCCACCGAGCAGAAGAGTGCGATGATCGGGCATGGCTTTGGGTGGAGATCTTGGATTTCCCCCCAGAACTGCGAGACAAAGAAGTTTCTAGAAACACCGATGCAAAGACAGTAAGCAAAGGCATTTTTCATATCGGGCATCCAGGAAAAGGGCCTCTGGTTCACTATCACTTTCAGCATTTAATAGCCTCAAAAACATGGCTCCTTTGGGTATAAAATATAGAGAATGAGGCCCATTTTTCAGAGCTGTATGAATTTGAGATAAGGTATGTGAATTTCATTGTTTAGCTCCTGGCACGTTCTAGGAGTTCAGTAACTAGTTCCTATTACTATTAATTATATTAGCCATTAGATATTACACATTGTCCACTTCCTGCAAATCAGCACCTTTGCCACCTTCCAAAAAATATCCAGTCACATCAAGAGTGACATAAATTCTGAGATTATACTGAGGAGTCACAAAGCAGGGTCACCTGAGCCGTGATCGAGGGCCTTCCAGGACCCCCCACCCCCCGCCTTTCCTTTGTAGCAGGTGCTTTCTGGAACTCTTGAGTCCCTACTCCAAGATTTCCCCTGATCCGGCAACTCCCTGCCTGTGCCTCCTTCTCCCACTTCTCACTCATGCACAGAAACTATCTCTCCCACTTTACACTTCTGTCAAATTTAAAAAAAAATTTTTTTTGGACTTAAGTAAGTAGAGACTTTAGGCAAAAGTCTATTCCAGTAAGAAGGAGGCTTTGTCGTGGGGAGGACAAAGCTCCTCACCATAACATCTATAAGCCTGTCAGTGGTCAGGCAGAAAAGACTTTGGTTTTATGGGGAGAAGAAAACAGGCTAGAAGAAGCTAGAAGTGAGGGAGTAGGGTGAGCAGGTGGCATGATCAGACAGTAGAACAGGAGATGTTAAGGAAGAATTATTTCGATGCTTGCTTCCCCTTAGGGGCCCAGGTTCAGGGCTCTGGTGGAAAGAGAGAAGCTTGCCTAAAGTTTGGTCAAGGTATGTAAGTGGGCTTTTGTTTCAAACTGGCAATAGGGACAGGGAGTTCAACTGACCTTTTACGACAAGGGATAGGAATTTGGAGGGTCTTCATCGGCTTTGTCTTAAGTAAACAAGGAGCTCATCTCCAAATCTTGTTTAAGTTGTGTGGGGAGGGTGGTTCTTTGCAGTAAACCTTTCTTAACCATGGCAGTTTTCCAGGGGCAAAGGGCTCAGGTTAAGTGGAGCACTGTCATTTCCAAACCGCCACAGCACATCTCAACTCCTCTGCTGGGTGCTTGGGGCCATTTACTCAGTGGTCTCTCCTTCTCTTTCTTTGCCTTTCTGTGTTTTTGAGGAAAAAGAATTACTAAATTATAAATTACAATATATATAGTAATATATAATATTGCACATTAATAGATATAATGCACAGTTATATATATTTCAATATTATATTATGTATTTACTTATATTTATAAATATATAATATAGTATAATTTATTTTATTTTATTATAAAATATATAATTATTAGGGGTGCCTGAGTGGCTCAGTCAGTTAAGCATCTGCCTTCAGCTCAGGTCATGATCCTGGGGTCCTAGGATCGAGCCCTGAGTTGGGTCCCTGCTCAGCAGGGAGTCTGCTTCTCCCTTTGCCCGTCCCCCACCTGTGTTCTCTCTCTCACTCACTCACTCTCAGATAAATAAATGAAATCTGAAAAAAGATAAAATAATTGTGTATAAAATATATAATTTATGATATAGTATATATATTTATCTGTATTATACATAGTAATGATAATATATTGTTATATATATATTACTGACAAGAAAAATTTATCTCCACAATTATATTAAGTTGCACATATCAACTATGTCACCTTAAATGCCTCAAGATATCTTTCCTAAGGACATTCTTCCGTGTAACCAAAAGAACAATATGTCACCAAAACATTAACCTCAATTGTATAATACCTTTTAATATGCAGTCCCCAGTCTCATTTTCCTAGTCACCCTCCAAGTGACTTTCATTGTTTCCCCCCCTACCCTAGGTTCCAATATCTGATCTAGCTTCATACACAGCATTGGATTTTACGTTGTTTTAGTTTCCTGGGTCTCTGCTACTCAAAGTGTGACCCGTGAATCAGTATGATGAACATCACCTTGAAATGTCCTTGGAATGCAGAATATCAGGCCCCGCCCAGACCTGCTGAATCAGGTCCTCAGGGGATGTGAATACACTTTGAGGTGTGAGAAGCATGTTCTAGCCCAGGGTTTCCACTTTCCCCCCATGATAACGAATTTGTGAAAAGTCTAGAACAGCAGTCTTTTTTCACTCCCACCTTCGTAGTCACTTATCTGAATATAAAAGCCACTTGCCTGCATTCTAGAATGTTTAGAAAATGGTGGTTTTATTTTCTTTCTCACACTTTTGTGTCTGAGAGCATTTTGTTCTCTTAAAAGCATTCTTTTCCTTTTCTCTCCTTCTTTCTTCTGAGAATGTAAATAATACCTGACTATACTCGATTGTAAAACTTTACATGATTTAGACATCCTACAGCGAAAAGTTTTCATCGTCCTTTATATTTCCTATCACTTTTATTCTTCTATTCAGACGTAGCTATTGCCAACTGATTCATATTTACCTGTATCATTCAGGGTTTCGTCAGGGAAGCAGAACCATGAGGACAATTATGGAAAGAAGACATTTATTATAGAAATCGGAATTTACAAAATGCTGGGAGTGAGGAGATGAAAGCCTGGAAGGGAAATCCCACAGTGTGTGGGAGGCAATAGCTTGGGGAAGCCAAGTCCAGGAGCTTGTAGGGAAAGCTGAGAAGCCAAGTGTGTCCGACGACTAGTGTGGGTTGCGCAGCATGAGCTCGTGCAGGAGACTGTGGGAGGCTATTCCCTCTGCATGACTTCATCTCTGTGGCTCCAGAGCCAAGCACCCTCTTCTTGTAAGGGCCTATTCAGCCAGAGTGGCCCCACCTCGGTTGAACAGTCATTTTGTTGTTTATGCAGTAGAACCTAAATTGACCCTGCCCCCGCCCACAGGGGAACTTACTTAAAAGCAAGTCCGGGAAACCAGTCCCAGGTAACAAAGCCCAATTACAAGGGTGGGTCAGGTCAGGTGGAAATAACAGCCCCAGTGCAGGGATGAGTTGGGTCAGGCAGAGACATCCAATCAGTAGAGCACGCATACTGTCTCCCTAGCTACCAAGGAGTGTGGGCCCCACCTTTTGGGTGCCAATTCTCACCATGGTAATAGGCTAGTTCAAATAGCAACTATGGGGTGAATTGTAATTTAATTGGTCACTTGTGTGTGACCTAGCATGATTGTGCGGCTTTCTCTGTGTGTTACAATCTCATTGGCCACCTGTGTGTGGCCAGGCCCAACCACATGGCCTTTGCTCTATAAAAGTTAGTCTGTGGGGCACGGAGGGGTTGCCCTCTCTGTAAGGGGCGGCCCTGACCGGTCTGTTTGACGGTCGGTTTGATTCTTGATGCTTGGCGCAAAATAAAGTTTGCTTGACCTTTGCTTTGTATCAGTCTTGCTCCTTTGACCATGGACCCATTATTGGGGGACCCAACATTCTAACCAGCTCTGGGCTGCTGTTAGACATCTGGACCAGATATCAGAAAGACCAGATGGATGGGGAGCTTTGACCTGCCCCTCATCCCACCATATCTGACCACAGTAGCTTTCTGAAAGTAATGGCTCCTCTTTTGCTTCTTCTTCTCCTCCTTCTTCTTTTTTAAGATTATATTTATTTATTTGAGAGAGAGAGAGGCAGGCAGAGAGAGAGGGGGAAGCAGACTCCCCTCTGAGCAGAGAGCCCTACATGGGGCTCAATCCTAGGACCCTGAGACCTGAGCCAAGGGCAGAGGCTTAACCCAGGAGCCACCCAGGTGCCCCTGCTGTTTTGCTTCTGTCTTCCGAATCTTACGAAGTTCCCTGATGGCCAACTCTAACTGGAATCGGAAAAGAAGGCACAATCAGGCACAACATCCTACCCAACCCCTTTAAATACCTAAGTATATATGCCTACTCACATTCTTTGTAGAAATGGAATCACATTGTGCATATTTTTGCCACTTTGACTTGTCACTTGACAAAATCTTTTGAGGTCCAGCAGTACTATTGCACATGAGACCAAAGTGCTTCTTTTCAGCTTTTGCATCCCCTTAAGGCAGCGTTTTTCCAAACCTTAGTGGTTCTTGGAACTAACTAGTGTGTCAAAAGCGCTATTAATAGAATAGGACAGACTATAATAGAAAATATAAACGTGTGTCTCCCTCTGTAAGGATAATTATTGCTTTGTGAAACGTTTGTTTTAGTTAAATACATGTGTTTGCCGTGGAAACAGCCTGAAATGTAAAGCATGCTGTGAGTTAACAGTGGTTAAGAAAAACATTGCCTTGAGATTTTCTTTTTTTTCTTTCTTCTACCACCTCCCTCCATTTTTTGGTTTCCTTGTTTATTTTGACAGATAACCTGAGTTTAGAAAGGAACAGGGTAATGTCTGGGGCCAGTGGCTTTTGGCATAGAGAGAGAAACAATTAGATTCACCTTTAAAAAATTATAACATGGTTATAGATACTGTGTGCTCTATTCTCAGTCCAAAGTTGCTCATGAGCGTTAGAAGACGGGTCTTCAGTACCCTGATTGAGGAAAGATTGACATGATCAAAAAATCAAATGATGTGACCTCCAAAGGGCCAAGAAATGTCTTTGGAGAATATTGAATTTGACAAGAGAGTAATAGATTCAGTTTCTCAAGTTCCAAAATCAACCGTAGAACTTAGGCTGATTTGTTTGGTAATAGAGACCTCTAGAGAGCACATGTTAGAATTGCAGCAAAATCTTCTTTTCTTCCCTTCTTTTTGTAATATATAATTTTAAGAACTAACTTTGGTTGCCCATATAGATTTTTGGAACTCTAAAGGAATTTAGAGATCATTTAATTTTGTATATACTTCTTTTTTTTTAAGATTTTATTTATTTATTTGACAGATCACAAGTAAGCATAGCAGCAGGCAGAGAGAGAGGAGGGGAAGCAGGCTCCCTGCTGAGCAGAGAGCTGACATGGGGTCGGGGGGTTTGATCCCAGGACCCTGAGATCGTGACCTGGGCTGAAAGCAGAGGCTCAACCCACTGAGCCATCCAGAGGCTCAACCCACTGAGCCACATCTATATACGTGGTTACTTCTAAGACTTGTTACTCACCTTTGATATGCCAAGCTCTCTAAAAAATAATACCTAATGTGGTTTTCACAGCAATTTTGGAAGGTAAATATTATCATTTTTATCTTGTTTTTTTTAAATTTATTTTAAAGTTTATTTTTTATTTAATTTTTATTTTTTTCAACTTTATTGACTTACAATTGACAGATAAAAACTTCATGTATTTAGATTGTACATTGTGATTTTTTATGGTGTAAGCATATGCTTACACCATAAAGTTTAATATGCATATACATTATAATGATTATCCCAATCAAGCTAATTAACACATCCATCACATTGTCACCTTTTATATGGTGAGAATATTTAAAGTCTATTCTTAGGAAATTTCAAGTATACACTACAGTGTTATTAACTAAAATCACCATGATGTACATCAGATCTCCAGAACTTAATTCATCTTAGAACAAAAGTTTGTACCTTTTGACCAACATTTCCCATTCCTCTACCTTCCAGCAACCACCGTTCTCCTTTCTGGTTCTATGAATTCAGCCTTTTTTGATCCTGTATTTAAGTGACATCATATAGTACTTGTCTCCCCATGTCTGATTTATTTCACTTAGCATAATGTCCTCCAGATTTATTCATGTTATCATAAATGGCTATTATCAAAAGGACAAGAGATAACAAGTATTGATGAGGATGTGGAGAGAAGGGTACCGTGTACACTATTGGTGGAAATGGAATTGGTGTGCCATTATAGAAAACAGTATGGAAGTTCTTCAAAAAATTAAAAATGCAACTATCATATAATCCAGCTATCCCAGTTTTGGATACATACCAAAGAAAATAAAATCAGTATCTGGCAGAGACATCTGCACACCATGCAACAGCCAACATGGAAACAACCTAAGTGTCCTCAGTAGATGAATGAGACAATGTGGCATATATATGCAATGGCATATTACCCACTTCCATTTTGTAGAATAAATGAAGTCTCAGAAAGTAGAGAAACGTATCTAAAAGAAGAAAGCTAGAAAGTGGCAGAGTTGTCTAAAATTCAGGATTTCAGATTCCCAGGGTGGCAGTTGTTGGCCTATACTACAATGTCAAAATAGTACACATTTTTTTTTTTTTTTTTTTGTCAGAGAGAGCGAGCACAGGCAGACAGAGTGGCAGGCAGAGGCAGAGGGAGAAGCAGGCTCCCTGCCGAGCAAGGAGCCCGATGTGGGACTCGATCCCAGGACGCTGGGATCATGACCCGAGCAGAAGGCAGCCGCTTAACCAACAGAGCCACCCAGGCGTCCCAAGTACACATTTTTAATGAAGAGGTCTTAGAGGTCATATAGGTCATTTTCCTTATTCCTAAATGGGAAAAAAAGAGAAACAGACAAGGAGAGCAAAATGTCTAGGGTCACATGGCTAGTAAAGAGGAGCTCCAAGGATGGCATTCTTGTCTCCTGGTATTCAAACCTCAGCTACTCCAATTTTCATAGATGCCTACACTGATGTGACTACCATCTTACTTTCTCAAGATGCAGAGCAGTTCTATCTCCTCCGGAGTTTCCCTGTGTCACTGCATAGTCACACCTCCTTCCCCGTCCCCATCATCTGCAGCCACCAATTTTTCTGTCCCCACAGTTTTGTCTTTTCAAGAATGTCATGTAAATGGGATCATAGAATATTGCAGTTTTTTGAGTTAGCTTCTTTCAGTTAGCACAGTTCCTTTGATAATCATTCACATTATTGTATCAGGAATCTGTACTTCTTTATTGCTGCATAGTATCCCATTGTGTAGATGTAATATGGTTTGATGATCCAGTCACAAATGGAAGGATATTTGGGTTATTTCTAGTTTTCGATGATTATATGTAAATTTGTTATAAACACTTATGTTTAATTTTTGTGTGAACAGAGGAGTATGATTATTGGCTTGTATGACAAGGATATTAAACTTTATAAACCGACAATAATAAGTGCTAACTTTATTTTAGCTATTCTGATATGCGTATAGTGGTATCTCACTGTGCTTTTATTAAGATTTTGTTATTTATTTGAGTGAGAGATTAAATACAAGCTGGGGGGCGAGGAAGGGAGCTCAGGGAGAGGGGCGAAGGGAAAGGGAGAAGCAAACTCCCCGCTGATCTGAGATCAATCCCAGGACCCTGAGATCATGACCTGAGCCGAAGGCAGATGCTTAACCCACTAAGTCACCCAGGTGCCCCTCTCATTGTGCTTTTAATCTGTACATCCTTAATGATTAATGGTGATGAAAGCGTTTTCATGCCCTTTTTTCCTTCTCTGGTGAACTATATGTACAAATCTTTTAATAATTTTTGATTGACGAGTTTGTTTAATCACTATTGAGTTTTGAAAATTGTGATTATATATTCCTTTTTAATTCAATTTTTTATTTTGACATAATTGTAGATTCACATGCAGTTGTAAAAAATGATGGAGATCCTATGTGTCCTTTATTCAATTTCTATCAATTATAATGTCTTGCTAAACAGTAGTAAAATATAGTAACCTGGATATTGGCACAAATACAATCAAAATGCAAAACATTTCCATCAACAAAAAGAACCTATATATTGCCCTTTTATATCCACACCTACTTTCCCTCTGCTTATACCTGTTGACAGCTTAACCCCTTAAGCCTTGTTGACAACTAATCTGTTTTTCATTTTAAAAATAAAACTCTTAAATTTATTTCAACAATGTTATGTAAATGGAATATACATTATGTAAACTTTTGGGATTGGCTTTTTTCATTCAGTGTAATTCTCTGGAGATTCATCCAAGTTGTTTTCTATATTAATGGTTGTTACTTTTCTTTCATTTTCTCTGTTTTTGTTTGTTTGTTTGTTTGTTTGTTTTTACCAATTTCTGCTCTAATCTTTATTATTTCCTTTCTTCTGCTTGTTTGGATTTATTTTTCTCCTTTTTTTCCCTAGGTCTTTAAGGTGGGACCTTAGATTACTGATTTAAAACTTTATTCTATTTTCTTTTTTTAGGATTTTATTTATTCATTTGAGAGAGAGACAGAGACAGAGACAGAGCACAAGCAGGGAGAGAAGCAGAGGGAGATGGGGACGCAGACTCCCTGCTGAGCTGGAAGCCTGACATGGGGCTCCATCCAGGACCTGGAGATCATGATCCAAGCTGAAGGCAGACAGTTAACCATCTGAGCCACCCAGGTGCCCCTTTATTCTATATTCTAATGTACATATTAGTTCTATAAATGAGGTTTGTTTCATGAACCAGGAATATGTTCCATGGGCAACTGAAAAAGTATGTGTATTCTGCTTTTGCTGCGAAGAGTGTTCCTTATACGTCCATTAGATCCTGTCAGATGATGGTGTTATTGACTTCTATATCCTGCTGATTTTCTGCCTAGTTGTTCTCTCAATTGTTGCAGAGGTGTTAACAGTCTCCAACTATAACTGTAGATTTGTCTCTATCTCCTTGAGTTCTATCAAATTTTGTCTCATATCAGCTCTGTTGTTTGGCCCATACTCATTTAAGATCACTATCTTTTTTTTAGAGGACTGACTCTTTTATTGCTCTGTAACTGTCCCCTCTCCCTCTCTGGTAATGTTCTTTGATCTGAAGTCTACTTCTTCTGGAATTATATAGCCATTCTTATATTATTTTGATTAATGTTTACATAATATATCTTCTCCCATATTTTTGGTTTCAACTAGTCAGTATCATTATATCTGAAGTGAGTTTTTTTCATAAACAGACTATAGTAAGTTGTGTTTTATGATCAACTCTGCCAATTTTTGTCTTTTAAAAATTGATAGATTTATACTATCAATTTAAAAATAAATTTTACATTTAGTGAAATTAATCATATGTCAAAGTGTGAAGTTCATTTATTTTATTTTATTTTTCTTCTTTTGTTTTTATTTCTCTATTTTTTCTCTGCTTTACTACAGATACATTGAACAGTTTTTGGAATTCCATTTTGATTTACATATGTTTTTGAGAGCATTTTTTTTTTTGTATACTTTTTAAAATGGTTGTTCTATATGGTCTACTGGGGTTATCATTTTACCAGTTCAAATGAAGTAGAGAAACCTTACCTTTTCTTGTGTTACTTTTTCCTCTTCTGTTTATAATGTAATTTAAAAAATATTTTGTTATACTATACATATCAGTGTTATAATTTTTGCTTCAACTACCAAACATAATTTAGAAAACTCAAGTGAAGAAAGGAAAGCCTGTTATATTTACCCATACATTTGCTTACCATCTTTTTCTCTCCTTCTTCTTGTTGTTTGAAGGTTCTTTGAGCTATTCCTTTCTAGTTAGAAAAATTCCTTTAGCCATTCTTTTCTTTTCATTCATACTTTGCTGGTGGCAAATTTGCTCACTTTTCTTTCATTTGAGAATGTCTTGATTTCCACTTCATTTAAAGAATATTTTAACCTGGTATAAAAGTCTGGGTTAACAATTCTTTTCTTTCAGCACTTAAAAAATATAGTACCACTTTCTTCAGTCCTCCTAACCTGGTTTCTAACAAAAAATGTGTTGTCATTTTGAACTATTTTCCATATATATATATACCAAATCTTCTTTATCCATTCATCTGTTCCATGGGCATCTGGGCTCTTTCCATATTTTGGCTGTTGTGGACATTGTTGCTATAAACATTGGGGTGCATGTGCCCCTTAAGATCACTATTTTTGTATCCTTTGGATAAATAAATGCCTAGTAGTACAATTGCTGGGTTGTAGGATAGCTCTATTTTTAATTTTTTGAGGAACCTCTATATTGTTTTCCAGAGTGCCTGCACCAGTTTTCATTCTCACCAGCAGTGTGTTCCCCTTTCTCCACCTCCTTACCAACATCTGTTGTTTCTTGAGTTGTTAATTTTAGCCATTGTGACCAGTGTGAAGTATTTTTCACAGGACAGAAGTTTTTTATTTTGATGGAGCCCAATTTATTACTGTGTTCTTTAATGGATTGTGCTTTTGGTGTCTTATCTCAGAAAATTTTACCTAATCCAAGGTCATACAAATTTTCTCCTATGTTTTCTTTGGATAGCTTTGTATGTTCAAGTTTTAGCTTTCAGTCTAAGGTCTCTTTTGAGTTAATTTTTGTATCAGAGTGAGGTGTGGATTCAAGTTCATGAATTTACACAGGGATGACCAACTGTTTCAGCACCATTTGTTTAAAAAAGCTATCCTGGGGTGCCTGGGTGGCTCAGTCCTTGGGCAGCTGCCTTCCGATGGGGTCATGATCTTGGGTTCTGGGATCAAGCCTTGCCTCAGGCTCACTGCTCAGTGGGAGGCCTGCTTCTCTCTCTCCCACTCCCCCTGCTTGTGTTCCCTCACTCACTGTGTCTCTCTCCATCAAATAAATACAATATTTAAAAATAAATAAATAAATAAATAAAAATAAATAAAAAGGCTATCCTTTCTCCACTGCATTGATTTCATGATTTTGGAAAATAAGCAAACAAACAAATAAATGAAAAAAAAAAAACTTATTCATATATATATGGGCTTATTTCTGGAATCTCTATACCAGGGTTTGGCAAATTATGGCTTATGGATCAAATATGAATAGCCACCTGTATTTCTAATGTCTGTAGACTGAGAAAGCCTTTTACATTTTTAAATTGGCTTCATTTCAAATGGTTTGTAGATACCGAATAAGAACTTCAATTTTTCTTCTTAGCCACTAACCCTAAAATATTTAACATATATTGCCTTTTTAAAAGACTTATTTATTTATTTGAGAGACAGAGAGACAGAGAGATAACAAGGCAGGTGCAGAGGGAGAGAGAGAGAGAATACTGAAATAGACTCCTCGCTGAGTGCGAAACCCTCCTCCGGGCTCAATCCCAGGACCCTGAGATCATGACCTGAGTGGAAAACAAGAGTTGGCAGCTTAACTGACTGAACCACCCAGGTGCCCCACATACATGTCCTTTTTTTTTTTTTTTTTTTTTTTTTAAAGATTTTATTTATTTATTTGACAGAGAGAAATCACAAGTAGGCAGAGAGGCAGGCAGAGAGAGAGGAGGAAGCAGGCTCCCTGTTGAGCAGAAAGCCCGATGTGGGGCTTGAACCCAGGACCTGGGATCATGACCTGAGCCGAAGGCAGCGGCTTAACCCACTGAGCCACCCAGGCGCCCCCATACATGTCCTTTTAAGAAAAATTTGCAAACTCTTGCTCTATACTGTCCCATTGATCCATTTTTCTACTTTTACAGTAGTACATGCTATTTTAATTATTATAGCTTTCTAATAATTCTTAAAATCAAATATTAGATTTTTTAGACAGAAGTCTTACATTTTGATGAAATTCAATTAATCATTTTTCTATTACAGATGTTGCTTTTAGTAATGTAAAAATTCTTTTCCTAATTCAAGATAAAAAGGATTTAGCTAATCTTTTTTTGTGTACATTTTGTAACCTTAGGTTTTACTTTATATATATATATATTTTTAAAGATTTTATTTAATTATTTGTCAGAGAGAGAGAGGGAGAGAGAGCAAGCACAGGCAGACAGAATGGCAGGCAGAGGCAGAGGGAGAAGCAGGCTCCCTGATGAGCAAGGAGCCCGATGTGGGACTCGATCCCAGGACGCTGGGATCATGACCTGAGCCGAAGGCAGCTGCTTAACCAACTGAGCCACCCAGGCGTCCCAACTTTATATATTTTATAGCTTTAAACTGTAGACTGCATTTTGAGTTAATTTTTTTATAAGGTACAAGGTAATAGTTGAAGTTCCTTTGCCCCACCCCATACAAGACATGGTTCCATCATGATTTCCTAAAAAAAAACAAAAAAACAAAAAAACAAAAACCCTATGCTTTTGCCACTTAATTGGCTTGGAATTTTTTTTTTTTAATTGAATTTTTTTTCCTTACAATTAAAAGAAATCAATGAAAATTCTGTGTTTAACCATGAAGCCAACAAAAGTTACATAAATTACATAACTTCTAAAGCCTTTGCAGCTGTTTGAGTGGGCTTTTTTTTTTTTTGGACTATTTAAATTTTTCTTATGAAATACAAAATTTGAAGTTATGTTTACTATAACGCTTTCTACTCAAGGGGTCATGATTTTTATGGTTAAATTTAATTATTATTATTATTAATTTGGAAAGCTAATGTTGTATTGTAAGTAACTGCTTACAATGGCTAAGACATAGAGTGTTTTCTAAAGCCCATAAACTCTTATTGTGATGGAAAATAAGTCATTATATATTTTTTAATTTTACACGAGTCATTTAAGCTACAGGCAAAAAAAAAGTTCATTCATTTCTCTCAGACCCCTATCCCTGCCTCTTAAAACTACCAAACTATTTTCTGCCTCTATGAACTTGATTATTTTTTATTTTAGATTCTGTGTATAAGGGAGATCATATGGTATTTATCTTTCTCTACCTGACTCATTTCACCTAGCATAATAAGTAATGTTCTTGAGGTCATTGCATGTTGAATGAAAAAAAAAATGAAAAAGAAGAAAATGACAAGATTTCATTCTTTTTAATGACTGAATAATATTCCATTCACCTTTATCCATTCGTCCATTCATGGATACTTAGGTTGTTTCATATCTTGGCTATTGTAAATAATGCTGCAATGAACATGAGTATACAAAAGCTTTTTGAATTAGTATTTTCATTTTCTTTGGATCAATACCTAGAAGTGGAATTGCTGAATCATATTTTTTATCTTTTGGGTGAACCTCCATACTGTTTTCCATACTTGCTGCACCAGTTTACATTCCCAGCAACAGTGCACAAGAGGTCCCTTTTCTCCACATCCTCACCAACATTTATCTCTTGTCTTCTTGATGATGGCCATTCTAACAAGTATGAGGTGATATCTCCTTGTGGTTTCTTTGTGTTTCTCTAATGATTACTGATACAGAGCATCTTTTCATGTACCTATTGGCTCCCTGTATGTCCTCTTTGGAAAATGTCTATTAAATTTTTCTGTTCATTTTTTAATTAGATTGTTTGTTTGCTTTTGGGTTGAATTTCTTTCTATATTTTGGATATTAACCCTTCCATCAGATATATGATTTGCAGTTATTTTCTCCCATTCTGTAGGTTGTCTTCATTTTATTGATGGTTCTTTTTGCTGTGGAGATGCTTTTTATTTTAATGTAGTTCCATTTGTTGATTTTTGTTTTTGTTGACTATGCTTTTGGTGTCAGATTTAAAAAAAAAATCACTTCTAAGACCTATGTTACAGAGTTTACCACCTATGAATTCTGCTGGGAGTTTTATGGTTTCAAGTTTTATGTTCATGTCTTTAATCCAGTTTGAGGGAATTTTTTGAGTGTGTAAAATAGGATTTTGTGGGTTTTTTTTTTTTTGTAGAGTCTTTAAGATTTTCTGCATATAAAATCATATCATCTGAAAATAAAGACAGTTTTATTTATTCCTCTCTAATTTGGATGCCTGTTATTTCTTTAACTTCCCTGATTGCTCTAGCTAGGACACCCGGTACTATGTTGAATACGAGTGGTAGGAGTCGGCACTCTTGTCTTGTTCTTGATCTTAGAAGAAAAGCTTTCAGCTTGCACTGTTGAGTATGGTGTTAGGTTCGGATTTGTCATATACGGCCTTTATTATGTTGAATGATATAATTACTATACCCAAATTGTTGGAGTTTTTATTGTGGAAGACTATTGTATTTTGTCACATATTTTTTCTGCATCTATTGAGAAGATCATGTAATTTTTACTTTTCATTCTATTAATGTGATATATCACATTTATTGGAGTATATGTTTTTATTTTTTTGTTGTTGTGTTATGTTAGTCACCATATAGTACATCATTAGTTTTTGATGTAGTGTTCCATGATTCATTGTTTGCATATATGTTGAACCACCCTGGTACCCCAGGAATAATTGGAACTTGATTATGGTGTATGATCCTTTTAATGTGCTATTGAATTTAATTTTCTAGTATCTTGTTGAAAAGTTTTACATCTATATTAGTTCTATATTAGTTTTCTTTTCTTTCTTTTTTTTTTTTTTTGTAGAGTCCTTATCTGGTTTTGGTGTTACAGCAATGCTAGCCTTATAAATGAGTTTGGAAGTGTTTCCACCTCTTCAATTTTTTGGAAGATTTTGAGCAAGATTGGCATTAATTCTTCTTTAAATGTTTGGTAGAATTTATTAGGGAAACTATCTGGTCCTGGGCTTTTCTTTGTTGGGAGATTATTTTTATTACGGATTCAATCTCCTCCCTCATTATGGATTTGTTCAGTTTTTCTATTTCTTCAAGATTCAGTCCTGTAGGTTGTATGTTTCTAGTTTATTCTGAGTTATCTAGTTTGTTGGAATATAATTAGAGTAGTCTCTTGTAACTTTTTGTATTTCTGTGGTATCATTTGTAATGTCTCCTTTCTCATTTTTAATTTTCTTATTTGAGACTCCTCTCTTCTTTGCTTAGTCTAAATGAAGTTTTATTATTTTTGTTTATCTTTTTAAAACCCAACTCTTAATTTTGTTGATATTTTTTATTGTTTTTCTGATCTCTATTTCATTTATTTATGCTCTGATCTTTATTATTTTCTTCCTTCTACTAATTTGGACTTAGTTTGTTGTTTTTCTTTGAGATGTAAACTTAGGTTGTTTATTAGAGATATTTCTTTTTTTCTTACTGTAGGCAATTCTCTCAAATAACTGCTTTTGCTACATCCTATAAATTTTGATATTTTGTATTTCCATTTTGTTTGTTTATCTTTTTATTTCTCTTTTGGCTTTTTCTTTGGCCTTTTGGCCACTTTGTATATGTCTCTTTGGCCTAAAAAATAGTTCAATTTTTGTGTTCCCTTATTGATTTTCTGTCTGGATGATCTATTCATTATTTAAAATGGGGTATTGAAGACCCCAATTATTATTGTATTGTTTATTTTCCCCCTCAGATCTGTTAGTATTTGCTGAATGTATTTAGGTGCTCTAACGTTGGGTGCATACATATTTATAATAGTTGTATCTTCTTGACTAGTTGACCCCCTTTATCATTATATAATGACCTACTTTACTCTTCTCACCATTTTTTAAAAAATTTATTTATTTATTTGACAGACAGAGATCACAAGTAGGCAGAGAGGCAGGCACAGAGAGAGAGAGGAGGAAGCAGGCTCCCCGCCGAGCAGAGAGCCCGATGCGGGACTTGATCCCAGGACCCTGAGATCATAACTCGAGCCGAAAGCAGAGGCTTAACCCACTGAGCCACTCAGGCGCCCTCTTCTCACCATTTTTTGCTTAATGTCTATTTTGTCTGATTATAAACATAGCCACCCTCACTTTCTTATGGTTTCCACTTGCATGGAATATTTTTGCTCATCCCTTCACTTTGAGCCTGAAAGTGTCCTTAAAGCTGAAGTGAGTCTCTTGATGGTAGCATATAGTTGGGTCTCATTTTTTAATCCATCCATCCACTCTGTGCCTTTCTATTAGGTAATTCAATCCACTTACATTTAGAGTAATTATTGATATGTAAGGACTTGCCAGTGCCATGTTATCAGTTGCTTTCTGACTGTTTTGCAGTTTTATCATTCCCTTTTTCCTCTCCTGGAGACTTTTTTTTATGAATTGGTGATTTTCCATGGTGGTATGCTCTGATTCCCTCCACTTTGTCTTTTGTGAATCTTTTATGTTTTTGCTCTGTGGTTATTATGATGCTTGCATAAAACATCTTATGAATTAACACTCCATATTATTCTTGTAGCAATTTAACTTTAGTTATATACAAAAACTACCCCTTTATTCTCTCCCTTTTTATTTTTTTTTGTCATAACTTATCTCTTTTTATATTGTGTATTCATCAGCTATATTCTTAGTACTGTTTTCCTTTAATCTTTAAATTATAGTTAAGTAGTTAACATACTGTCATCTTACAGAATTAGAAGGGTTTTTTTTTTTTGAGATTTTATTTATTTATTTGAGAGAGAGAATGAGAGAGAGAATATGAGTGGGGAGTGAGGGGCAGAAAGAGAAGCAGACTCCCTACTGAGCAGGGAGCCTGGGATTCCAGGATCAGGACCTAAGCCGAAGGCAGCCGCCCAACCAGTTGAGCCGCCCAGGTGCGCTGAGTTAGAGCTTTCTATATTTGGCTGGATATTTAAGAAAAAAAGGAGCAAATTATATACAAAATAAGTAGAAAAAAGAAATAATTAAAATCAGGGGAGAAATCAATGAAATTGAAAACAGGAAATCAATAAAAAGAATAAATTAATCAAATAGCTGGCTCTTTGAAAAGTTCAATAAAATCGACAAGCCTCTGGCCAGCCTCATCAAGAGAAAAGTATGCAAATTGCTAATATCAGAAATGAAAGAGAAGACACCACTACAGATTGCCTGACATTAAAAGGGTAAAATGGAATTCTATAATAAATCTAGGCCCACAAATTTGATAACTTAGATGAAACTGATGAGTTCTTTGAAAGCTACAATTTGCCAAAACACACACAAGAAAAAATAGACAATCTGAATAGGCCTACATCTATTAAAGAAATTGAATCAATAATTGATCACCTTCCCAAAAAACCAGTGCCAAGACCAGATGGGTTCACTGCTGAATTCTAGCAAACATTTAAGGACTCCGGAAAACAGAGGGTTTTAGAAGGGGTGGGGGGATGGGTGAGCCAGGTGATGGGTATTAAGGAGGGTAGGCACTGCACAGAACACTGGGTGTTATATGCAAACAATGAATCATGGAACACCACATCAAAAACAAATGATGTACTGTATGGTGACTAACATAACACACACACACATACAACAACAACAACAACAAAATTAAGGAAGAAGTTATATCAATACAATCCTTTTGAGAATAGAGAAGCTGGGGGAATACTTCCAAACTAATTTTATGAAGCCAACATTTCCTGAAATTAAAACCAAAGACATTACAAGAAAGGGAAATTATAGACCAATATCTCTCATGAATATAGATGCAAAAATCTTCTGTAAACTTGAAGGTATATCAATAGGAATTACAAAATCTGAACACAGTCAAAAAGGCAATTAAAAAAATGAACAGAGGGGTGCTTGGGTGGCTCAGTGGGTTAAAGCCTCTGCCTTTAGCTCAGGTCATGATCCTGGGGTCCTGGAATCGAGCCCCGCATCGGGCTCTCTGCTCAGCAGGGAGCCTGCTTCCTCCTCTCTCTCTCTGCCTGCCTCTCTGCCTACTGTGATCTCTGTCTGTCAAATAAGTAAATAAAATCTTTGAAAAGAAAAAAAAAATGAACAGAACCTTAGGACCCTATGAAACAAAAATATAAGATGTAACATTTGTGTCCTCTGAGTCCCATAAGAAAAGGGGAAAGTGTGTGGGGCTGAGAAATTTTTTAACAAAAATGATGGGGGCCCCTGGGTTGCTCAGTGGGTTAAGGCCTCTGCCTTCAGCTCAGGTCATGATCCCAGGGTCCTGGGATCGAACCCCACATCGGGCTCTCTGCTCAGTGGGGAGCCTGCTTCCTCCTCTCTCTCTTTGCCTGCTTCTCTGCCTATTTGTGATCTCTGTCTGTCAAATAAATAAATAAAATCTTTTAAAAAAATGATGAAAAATTTCCCAATCTGATAAGACATAAATGATGGATTTAAGAAACTGAGTATATGACAAACAAGATGAACCCAAGGGAGTCCATTCCCAGACACATCATATCAAACTTCTGAAAACAAAAAAACAAAGAAAAATATCACAAAAGATCCAAAAACAAAAAAACACATTTCAAATAATACAATTGAAATAACAGTGAAATTCTTATCAGAAATGATAGGAGTCAAAAGGAAGTGGGAAAATAAATTCAGTTGCTGAAAGAAAAGAATTACTATAAACTCAGAATCCTATATCCACCAAAAATAGATTTTAAGAATAAAGGTGAAATAAAAAGAAGAAAAAGTAAAAAAAAAAATTATTAGCAGAACTGACCTAAAAGAATTGCTGAAATAAATTATTCCAACAGAAAGAAAATAATAATAGAAAGAAACCTAGAACATCAAGAATAAAGAAAGAGCCATAGAATGGGTAAATATATGGGTAAGTAAAATAGAATATCATTCTCCTTATGAGTTTTAAAAATTATCGTTAGTCAATTGAAAGTAAAATTATAACATTGTCTGCTATGTAAATGTATAACTAAATAACATATTAACAGAATGAATAAAAACTATGACCAAACTGTATGCTATTAGCAAGAAATTTCATTTATTTATTTATTGTTATTGAAGTACAGTTGACACACACTCTTACATTAGTTCTAAGTGTACAACATAGTGATTTAACAGCCGTATATGTTCTGCTACCATCAAGTGTAGCATATCATCTGTCACCATACAACACTATTGCAATCCTGTTGACTATATTCCCTATGCTGTACCTATGCTTGTTTTTATCCCCGTGACTTATTCATTCCACAACAACTGCAAGTCTGTACCTTCCACTCCCTTTCTCCCATTTTGCCCGTGTCTCCACTCCTCTTCCCTCTGGCAACCACCAATTTGATCCCTGTAATTATTGTTTCTGGTTTTTGTTTGTTCACTAGTTTTGTTTTTTAGATTCCACATATAAATGAAATCATATGGTATTTATCTTTCTCAGTCTGACTCATTTCACTTAGCATATTACCTGGTAGCTCCATCCATGGGGTCACAAAGGTCAGGATCTCTTGTATATGTACATACACATTACATACACACCACATCATCTTTATCCATTCATCTATTGATGAGCACTTAAGTTGCTTCTATATTTTAGCTATTGTAAATAATGCTGCAGTAAACATAGGGGTGCATGTATCATTTTGAATTAGTGTTTTTGCTTTATTTGGGTAAATACCCAGTAATTTATTATTTATTTATTAAACAAATAAACTTATTAGTGAGTTTCAGTAGGTTGTGGTTTTCCAGGAACTGATTCATCTCATCCAAGTGATCAAATGTATGTTTGTACAGTCAGCACATACTGGACCATACAGTAGTTCTATTTTTAATTTTTTGAGCAATCTCCACACTGTTGTCCCCGGTGGCTGCATCAATTTACATTCCTACTAGTACATGGGAAAACCACATTCTTGCCAATACTTGATATTTCTTATCTTTTTTATTTTAGCCATTCTGACTGTGTAAGTGATACCTCATTGTGGTTTTGATTTGCATTTCTCTGGTGTTCAGTTATGTTGAGCACCTTTTCAGGAAACTCATTTTAAATATAATGATATAGTTAAGAGTAAAACAGTGGAAAAAGTATACCACCCAAATATTACTAAAACAAAGTGTGAGTGGCTGTATTAATATTAGGTAAAGTCAACTTCAGACCAAAGAAGAAATGACACATTACATATCGACAAGGGTCAATCCACCAAAAAAGACAACACAATTCTCAGTGTGTGTACATCAAACAACCAAGCTTCAAAATACATAAAACAAAAACTGAGAGAAGTGAAAAAGAGAAATAGACAAATATACAATTGCAGTTGGAGACTTCAATGCTCAGTAGTTGATATACCCAAATATAAAGAAAAAAATCAGTAAGGGTATAGCAGAACTGAAAAATACCATCAATCAATGAGATCTGATTGATATTTATAGACTACTCCACCCAGCAACAGCAGAACACAAGTTCTTTTCAACTGTGCACAGAATATTCACCAAGAACATCTTTGGTTTTATGAGAAGCCTCAGCAAACTTCAATGAATTGAAATCATGCAAAATATGTTCTTTGACTATAATGTAATCAAACTAGAAATGCATTAGAAAGAAAGTAGGAATATCTTTAAGTACTTGTAAATTTATCCACGTGCTTTCAAATAATCCGTGAGTCAGAGAAGAATTCTAAAAGGAAATAAAAAATTACATTGAAGCAAATAAACATGAAAATAAACATATCAGAATGAATGGATAGGATGCAGCCAAACTGCTTAGAAGAAAATTTTTAGCACCAAGTGCTAATATTAGAAAAAAGGAAAAATCTTAAATCGGTAAGTTTAGCTTCCTCCTCAAGAAGTTAGAAAGGAAGAGAAAAATTAACACAAGCAGAAGGAAGGAAGTAATTAAGACATAGAAATCAATGGATTGAAAACAAAAACAGTAGAGAAAAATCAATAAAATTGAAAGCTGGTTGATTAAAAATATCAATGGAATTGATAAACTTATAATAGGACTGACAGAGAAAAAAAGAGAAAAGATGCAAAATACCAATGTTAGGCACAAGAAAGGGACTATCAATGCAAACTCTGCACATATTAAATGGATAATAAGGAAATACTACTGTTGACTGTACACACAGACATTTGATCACTTGGATTAAATGAATCAGTTTCTGGAAAACCACAACCTATTGAAACTCACTAAAAACGGAACAGATAATCTGAATAGTCTGATAATTACCAAATATATTAATTTAGAAATTGCAGAGCTCCAGAAAAAGAAACCTGCAAGCCAAGATGGTTTAATTGGACATTTCTCCCAAACATTTAAATCAGAATCAACATCTTCTATATAATCTTTTTTTGGAAAATAAAAGAGGAGAAAACATCTCCCAACTCATTTTATGAAGCTTGTATTACCCTCGTACCAAAATTAGATGGACAAAATAAGAAAACTACACAATTAAAGTCTTCAACAAAATATTAAAAATCATATCCAGCAATATGTACATATTCTGTATCTTACATATATAATGTATGTACACATAAGTATAGCTTATGATATAAGAACTATGTATCACAACTAAGCAAGAGTCATTCCAGAAATAAAAGGCCAGTTCAAGATTTAAAAATCAATGTAACTGGACACATAAACAGATAAAAAAGAAAACCTACACAATTATATAAATTGGCATAGAAAAAGCTCTGAAAAAATATTTAATGCCCACCCATTCATGATAAAATTATCAGTAAACTAGGAATAAAGGGGAATCACCTCAATCTCATAAAAAGCATCTACAGGGGCACCTGAGTGGCTCAGTCTGTTAAGCCTCTGCCTTCAGCTCAGGTCATGATCTCAGGGTCCGGGGATGGAGCCCCACCTCAGGCTCCCTGCTCAGCAGGGAGTTTGCTTCTCCCTCTGCTCCTCTCCCTACTCTTTTTCTCTCCCTCTCTCTCTTTCTCTCAAATAAATAAATAAAATATTTAAAGAATATTTTTGAAAGAAGAATAAAGTTGGAGAAATCAGATTACCTTGGTTTAAGTCTTACTGTGTGGCTTCAGTAATCAAGACAGGTTTATAGAGGTAGAGACACATAGATCAATGGAACAGAATAGCATAAAAATAGACCTATAGAAGTATGGCCAATAGATTTTTGACAGAGGTGCAAAAGCAATTCAATGAAGAAAGAATAGTATTATTAACACATGGTGCTAGAACAAGTGGACAATCACAGCAAGAAAGGTGAACTGGGTTGTAAACCTGCCACCTTACACACAAATTAACTCAAAATGGAACATAAGAGAATATGTAAAACTGTAACACTTTTTAAGAGGAAATCTTTTAGGAAAAAACTTTGTGACCTAGGGCTTAGCAAAAAATTCTTAGATATGACATCAAAAGCATAATCCACAAAAGAAACACATTGATAAATTGGACTTCATCAAAATTAAGAACTCTGGCTCTATGAAAAATTCCATTTTAAGAGGTTAAAAGGACAAGCTACGGACTGGGAAAGCATATCTGCAAATCACATACCTGACAAAGGACTTGCATCCAAGAGCTATAAAGAACTCTCCAGGTTTAACAATAAAAACACAAATAACACAATTAGAAAAAGACTGAAACAGACACTTAACCAAAGAGGGACTATGGGGGCACCTGGGTGGCTCAGTGGGGTCAGCATCTGACTTTGGCTGAGGTCATCATCTCAGGGTCCTGGGATGGAGCCTAGCATAGGGGGTCCAACCTCAGCAGGGAGTCTGCTTCTCCCCCTCCCTTGGCCCCTCCTTCCCCTCATGCTGTTGCTCTCTCAAATAAATGAATAAATCTTAAAAAAAAGGGGGGGGGAATGTGGGTTGCAAATCAACCCATAAAGAGCAGTTCAACATCATCCACCATGCTGAGTGAGGGAAAGGCAATATTTAAGGTTTGCATACCATATGATTCCATTCATTTAATTTTGAAATGACAAAATTACAGAGATGGAGAACAGCTCAGTAGTTGTCAGGGGTCAAGGAGGGAGGTGCTAAGGGGGTATGATTATAGAAGTGCAGCACACTGGAGGACCCTTGAGATGATGGAACATATCTTCCATCTCTTGACTGCGACGGTAGCTATACAAATCTATATAAGTGATTCAATTTCATAGAACTATAAAATGTAGGGGAAAAAAATGTAAGGACTGGTGGAATCCAAGTAAGCTCTGTGTGTAGTTAATTGTGCCAATATCAACTCCCTGGTTTTCATATTGTACAATGTTACTATTAGGAGGACTTGCGTGAAGGAACGTTTTGTACTATTTTTGTAACTTCTTATGAGTCCATAATTAGTTCACAAAAATATCACAAAGGAACCACTGAGCTGCCACTGTAGCAATGATTTGAAGCTAGTGACCTTGAAAACCTAGATGAAATGGGCACATATCTAGAAAAATTTCACTTACCAAAACTGACTCACGAAGAAAATCTAAATAGCTCATCTTTATGCACACTTAAGAAATGATTCAAAGTTATAATACATTTTCCCACAATAAAAATACTAAATAAATTCCCTAAGTGTTCTTCCTAACATTTTAAGTTTTACCTTTTTATTGCCTTTACATACTCTTGGGCATTTTTTCCTGAGACTATTGATATTTCTGATCCTTTATCTAATAATCTTGACATTAAAATTCAATTACATTTTAACAGATAATAGAGAGAAAATCTTCTGATCCGGGAAGATAAAAGAATGCCAAGTTTCTACTTAGGAGTTCCCGGCTTTCTCTTAATCCTCTATCTGAGTTTTCTCTGTTTTGTTTTGTTTTGTTTTGTTTTTTCAACCATCCATTCCTTTTTCTCTCTTTTGGAATGGGAGAGGTTCTTTGGTTGGGGGCTGCATGAAGCCCATTCGTCCCTACGTAGGTAGTCTAATACTCTGTCTCTTGGAGGTTGCCCATGCTTCTCATGTCCATAATAAATGGAGAAAGTTGTCTTCCTTTTCTTTCTTTTCTAGTAGATTTCTTGATATATGCTTTTTCTCCCCCTATTTCTCTCCAGTCCACTCTGGTATACAAGAATCTTCTCCTTATCTTTCAGCAGACAAATTCTAACCATGTTTATCTCAACTGGGACATCATTACATGCAACCCACACTTTTAGTTGTTCCCATAATTGTGATTTTTTCCTGGGGAGATGCTGCCTTATAAATGCTCCAATCTTCATTTCATCTACGCTTGTCTGAACAACAATTTGTTTTATAAGTGTGCCTTATGCTCAGGCCATCTCTCCTAATTTCATCAGTATGGTTTTGCTTTTCTATAATCTTTCCATGTTTAACTCTTAAATTGTTGTTTGGGGTTGGCCATCTAATTTTTCATCCTGCAAATATCCATTTCAGTGATGACTGCCTCCGGCCTCCCTTTGTTTTAACTTGAATAATATCAAGGAACCTGATATCCATATATCCATTTATTGCCACATGGCTTAGAATTTACCAACTTCATTTCTGAATCCTTTAGCAATATTCTGCGATTATCAATATTATATGTTACCACTTTATTTGCCATATCCTGTGTTCATTATTCTGTGGTTGAGCCTATCTCATGTCAATTGCAGCATAGATTTTTTTACTAATCGCGACTAGTCCTGCTCTGTAATTCCTGTCATCTGGGTTGTTGGAATCCCCACGAGAGTGTCATCTGACCAGCCCAGAACCCCCTGGGTCATTATCTTCATCACAATATTTATGATATGCAGCACCATCTGCTTGGAAGCACAGGGTTCTTTCTTCCCTTGTTTTCCCCCTAATTCTGTCTAGATCCTGCACTACTTCAAATCATAATCATCACATCCTTTCACTGTCTGGTTTTCTCTTCTCTAGTTGGCTTAAACATAGTGGGAGCCAGGAATCAACCCTCCTATTTTAGGTATAAACGTAACTCTATACTTATTTTCTTTAGATAATCATGCTTGCCTAGCTTGTTAACCTAGTAAGTATGCCTTCCACTGAATTATAAAACCTTTTACATTTATTCATGGTTTAAAATTCCTAATGAATGTCTTCAAGCTCTTGACCTCAAATTCTATTTTGCTTTCGTCTTACACACACATGCAGGGGCCTATCACTCTAAAAATGTGATGCTGTGCATATAGACATAAGGCCAACAGAGACTCAGAAGAACCTTTATGCTCTGAAGGTGAGGAAAGGTCAGGCTCAAGTTTAATTACAATCCCGGAGGAGAAAATGTCATGTCATTATGTGGATAAATACATGTTAGTGTCAGTTGGGTTAAAAAATGTATAAACATAATTTGTGATATTTTTCTTGTGAAATCAAACAGACACACTAAGAGTTTCAAAAAGAATGGCTCCGACTCTTGAGAGCAGTGAAGAGTGGGGAGATGGGCTATGCTGGCTTGATATTAAGAGATTCAAGTAAGCTAAATTGCGTGATTTCCATGAGCTGGCTCATGGAAAGTGGAGAAAAGCTAAATAAGTCTCAAAGTGGGGGTTGGGCTGAAACAGGGTGACCCTTTGCAGGGCAGCAGGCCCTGTGAGCTCAAGGACACTGGGGGGTTCAGAAAGTGCAAGAATGTGCTGGTTACTGGCTACTGAAAATTCACTGTGTAACCAGCCTCAAATTCAGCTCATGATGTGCACTCTTTCCTATTATAAGATTCTTCGGTTAGACTCCGGAACATAACTGTTCAAAAGGGGCAGGTCTGTGCATGTGTAGACAGACACTCATGCTCCCAGAACCTGCAGACCGTTTACCTATATGACACAGAGAAAATGTGAAGCCACACAGCGCTTCCTACCCAGTGGGCCCTGGGTGACTATGTCTGTATCAGTCATTATTAAAACTTTCCTGCTCAGCTAGACTACTGGGGACTCAGCATTCACTCTTTCCAATGTAGGTCTCAGAAAAACCTGAAATCAACGAACAAAAATTCTCAGTTTGTCCTGCAGAGGCCGCTATAACCATAGACTATCTCTTCTCCTTCAGCTGTGATCTCTCAGGGTTGCCACAGACCCTCCATCCTAGAAGATAAAGAAACCAGTTTACGGGGCTGGTGGTTCACAATCATAAACCCACGCATGTGATTAGAGTTCTGTAGCTCCAAAGTGTAGATAAGGATTGTATTTTTCCTTTTTCAAAAAAATCATTTCGAATTTTTTGAATCAAGACTATTTATGCAAAGGTCATGATGCAAAGGTCAGAAAGCATAAAAGGTATACAATAATCCCCTCCTACTGTGGCACCCATCTGCCTAGTTCTTATTCATGATGTCTCAAAACACATAACTACAGTTATTAGTCTGCTGTGTCATCTCAGAGAGTTTTAATACATACACACATACAAATATAAATATGTAATTTACCTCCTTGTATTATGTAAATGGAACCATATGATACAGACTTGTTATATACTTTGTTTTGTTTTATTTATTTTTTTTAAAGATTTTATTTATTTATTTTTTGACAGAGAGACATCACAAGTAGGCAGAGAGACAGGCAGAGAGAGAGGGGGAAGCAGACTTCCTGCTGAGCAGAGAGCCTGATGCAGGGCTCCATCCCAGGACCCTGGGATCATGACCTGAGCCGAAGGCAGAGGCTTAACCCACTGAGCCACCCAGGCGCCCCTTTGTTTTGTTTTAAGGATTTATTTATTTTATTAAAGAGAGAGAGGGAGAGAGCACGCGCAGCATAGGGAGGGACAGAGGGAGAGGGAGACAGAATCTTAAGTAGACTCTGTGCTGAGCATGGAGCCTGATACGGGGCTCGATTCTATGACCCTGAGATCATGACCTGAGCCGAAACCAAGAGTCAGATGTTTGATCAACCGTGCCACCCTGGTGACACCCCTATACTTTTTTTTCCCACATAAACCTAAATATAAGAATTTTCTATAGCCATGCATAAAGAGCTTCATTATGTTTTTTTAAACAACTACATAGTATTGTACTGTATGAATGCAGAATTGCTTATTGCTGGGTATTTAGTTTGATTCCAATTCTATTGTTTATAACTGCTTCATAATAATACAAATAGCGATCTGTATTATTTTTCTACTGCTGCCATAACAAGTTATCACAAACTCAGTGGCTTAAACAACCCCATTTATTATAACATGTTCTGTATATCAGAAGTCCAGAGGAGTGTGGCTGGGCTTTCTGCTCAGGGACCCACAAGGGGAGAGTTAAGTTGTTGGCTCTGTTGGGCTCTTCCTGGAAGGTCCACTTCCATGTTCATTCAGGGTGTGGGCAGATTTCAGTTTGGGGGGTTATTGGACCAAGGTTTCTGTTTCTTTGCTCACTGTAAGCCAGGAGCACCTCCCTGATCCCCTAGGAGCCTCCTTCCCCTCCCACAGTCCCTTCCTCTCCAACCAATAAGGGCATGGCACCAAGTCCTTCTCAGAGCTTGGAATCTTTCTGACTTCCCTTTCTGCCACCAGCAGGAGAAAGCTCTCTGCTTTTAAGGAGTCATGAGATTGGATCAGACCCACCCCGAGAATCTTCTGTGTTTTAGAAATTCTGCTTTCCACACTTAGCACTCACCCTGCATTTACAGATGTACACAAGTGGTATTATGTATCCTCTCTACAGCTCATTACATTTGGTTGTTATTTCCATTTTATAGATAAGCAATCTCAGAAACAGAGAGGCATTGGGTACCCAATCTCTGGCCTTTCTCTCCTCCTGACTTCTGGTCTCCTCACATTCTCCAGTCCCAACTAGAAGCCAAAGGGCAGAAAAGCCCAGGTGATACGCTCTCTAAAGTTGGAGTGCTGGGGTTCAGAGCAGGGCACACCGAAGCATAGACAATGGTAGTGAGCGAGTTTGGATCACACGGCGTCTTGGGGTCCAGTGGTCAGAAATGCAGGCTCAGCCAGGGTCCAGTTGCAAGCCACGAGTGCTTTCCAAGGGGATAATAGGTGTTGAGCAAAGAGGCTGTAATTCAAAACCTTCAGTGTATGTTAACTGTACTGGAATTAAAATTTAAAACTTAATAAAATGGAAAAAAAAAAACCCTCCAGATCTGCCCTGTGATGTTGGGGCTTGCGGAATGTTCATACAGCATTCCTACTTGACAAATAGCAGTGGGACTGTTGGATCCGAAGCCCCAAGAGCAGGACAGTTGTTGCACATAAGTCTTGATCGACGGCACCAATAGTGTTTGCTACTCCCTGTTTACCAGTCCTAATGAGCACAATATCGACTATTGTGATTGAACTATGAATCAAAGTACTCTGATGACCACAAGGACGCTGTAACTTATTAAAACAGCCATTCCTGTGTTATCGCTGATGGTCAAGCAAAGCCATTGACATCTACCATTGCAGGATCCTCTTATGTTCATGGAAATCAGGCTCAGTTCTGTGGAGGCAGAGCCCATCATTATCACATGCCTACTAAACCTAGCTTTTTGCATCGAGACTATTTATGCAAAGGTCATGATGCAAAGGTCAGAAAAGCACTCTTTTGAGTGCTTTTTAAGGATGCTGCTGTTCCCTTCAGCCAAGGCATTCCTTAATGTCTCGGGAAACGTCTTCTGGTCCTCTTGCTAGTTACGACTGGGATGGGTGGGGGGCTATGCAACCTCTGCATAAATAGACCCACCTCCACATTCCGGTCAACTTAAGCCTTGGAAGTATGTCCTCTACAACTTGCTCTGAAAGTCCCTCACTAGGCCCGTTGCCTAGGTTTCAAGTAACTACACTCAGGTGCTTGAGCCAACACATTAAGCCACAGATCCTTTGTGAGGATTCATATTAATATATTTGGCCTGATACAACTTCATATTTCATCTAACACACTTGGAATCAATGCCAGTATTTGTTACCAATACTCCTGTCCACACAAATGAGTATACTTTGTCTCCTCCCAGAGAAGACCTTGTACTTCTCCCTTTGGGCAATCCAGTGTTTAATTCTCATGAGGGGTCTGGAGATAAAGAAGGGATGGTGAGACTGAGTGGAGGAAGAATTGACACCCCCCCCCCCTCCCCTGTGACATGACTGCTGGAGGTTTAAGTCAACAAGGGAAGTATATGAATGGGAGGTCAAACTCCCTTGGGAAGGAGAGGGAAGGGACAGGCTGCTTATTCGGGGCAGGCAGAATCAAGATTTCAGTGTTCAAAATTCACAGCCTCATGTATAGGTACCCAAATATTCCTATTTCGAGTCTCAGAATCCTGCCCTCATTATCTAATGCCTAAACTGGCATATGATACCGGGAGATGTTAAACACTTAAGTAGTGCTTTTTTCTGCAACATATTCAGTTAGTCTTTGGACCAAATTTTCAGTCGCTTGTGCCCTTTAAATTAGAATTATTTAAATAAAACAAGACAAAATCAGATAGGGAGACAAACCATAAGAGACTCTTAACTGCAGGAAACAAACTGAGGGTTGCTTGAGGGGAGATGAGTCGAGGGATGGGGTAACTGGGTGATGGACATTAAGGAGGGCACGTGATGGAATGAGCACTGGGTATTACATGCAAGTGTTGAATCACTGACCTCTACCTCTGAAACCAATAATACATGTTAATTTAAAAAATGGTTAAAATGGGAACAAAACCATTATTTAATGCCACCGCTGAGACTTTTTCATTCTCTTCTTGTTCTTCGAGTGGGAAGTCTTTAGGCCTATATCCCACCCCACCGCTTTTTTATCAGCTCTCCAAGGCAGTTAGGAGCAGGCAGACTAGAAATTGTGACCACCATTGCTACCAGAGCAATTAAGAGCTGTAGTCATTTGACCATGCTTTGCTATCCACTTGTACTGCATTCTATACCGGTGACAACTTGAGTAATTATGATATTGTCACATACCATGGATTACTAGCAGACCACTTCCTCTGGCAGAGGATATCTGTGAGTTCATTGAAATAGGGACAACAGAATCCATTCTGAAGGTTTGTTTCTGTGGGTCATTCTTTGATACCAGTTAATGCATCAGTCAATGATGGCCCCCGCAGGACAAAAATGACATATCCAAGGGGTTTAACGGAAGAGAATTTAATGAAGGAAATATCTTAAGGCAGATGGTACATTAGTTAAGGTTCTCCAGAGAAACAGAATCAACAGCTTATATATCCATATACAATGAGATTTATTATAAGGAATTGGCTTACATGATTATGGAAGTGGACAAATCCAACCTATGGGTCCAATGTTCCAAAGTGAGTCTGAAAATCAGAAAGTCTGGAACACCAGGAAGAGATGATCTTCCAGTTTAAAGGCCTTCAGCTCCTTGGACGAGTCTCACCCACATTATGGAGGGCGATCTGCCTCACTCAGCCTACTGATTAAATGTTAATTTCATCCCGAAACATCAAACTATCACAGATAAGTAAGGTTAAGGGAACTGAAAAAAAGGGGATTAGCTGCAGCAGAAATCTGGTACCAGCATTTGGCCTGGAGCGACCATGAAGAAGAATTGGTGTCATCAGAGTCTGGTGGCGGCCGTCGCTCTGAAAGGCACCATTTGACATTAGCTATGGGGATAGAGAAACAAAATCTCTTCTGGAATCACTCTTGTCAAGGCAGGAACCTGTGGAATAAACATCGTGACCTGTCTTCTTCTCCCTCTCAGTCTCCTGTCTGATGTCCCACCCCTCCATTGAATGAAACCCCACCTGTGTGAGACACGCAGTGAGGTCAGCCTCATGGACCAAAAAGCAAGGCAGGAAAGGCCTGAAAATGGAAATGAGGTGGGTAAGCAAATAGAGAACAGTCAGAACATTGGTCTTTCTCTGGTACAAGTATATTACACACAATGTAGTGCATGAAAGTGGTCATTCTTAAAAATCAAGTGGTCAATCAATGAAATCACTTCTACTCATGTTCCAAGCTTCCCCATTTAAGGATTGTAGCAATTTACATGTGATCCCATCCTCTTTGTGAATGCCTTCAACTCCACGACTTGTCCAACCACATGTTATCAAGTGTTTGGATTTTTGGCAATACAATAGGTGAAAAATTATATCTCTGTGTAGCGTTCTTATGTATTTCTCTTTTTTTATGAGGGGGTATAACATTTTTTGGTATAAGTTAGTAAGAACTCATTCAGTTGCAAGTAGTAGAAAACTCAGCTTAATCTGGTTCAAGCAACAAAGAAGAAGTAAGATTTATACTGAAGAAAAGTCTGTGGTTGTACCTAGAGACAGAGACACACCTTGAGCCAATGACTCAAAGGATGTTATCAGGTCTGGTTTTTCTCTGTCTCTCTGTGTCTTCCTGTCTCTGTTTTACTCTGTCTCTCTCCACTTTCCCTTTCCCTTGGTCTCCCCTCTTGTAATAGCCCCAGGCAGCACCAGGCTTTCATCCTCGTGGCTCCATGTTTGGCACAAAGACCTAGGCCTGATTCTCAGGGACTTCACTTGTATCTCATGCCTGTCCTTGGGGGCAGAGGGCTGTGCTCTCGCATTTGTCCAGTCCTGGGTCACAGGCTCACGCACCCTCCTACCCATGCATAGATCTTCAAAGATGGCCCTATCAATATGAAGCTACTATTTAAAATAAAAACTATGTTCATCCACATCCCAGAAGGAGATGGGATAAACAACACTACTACACTCATAAAGAAAGTAGTTATTGCTCCAATCCCAAATCTCCAGGTGACAAATATTCTTCTTAGTCGGGTCCTAATGTGGCTTCTCATAGTCGAGCAAGCAATGATTAAATGAAAACCATAAGTCACATTATACATTTATAGGGAGAGACGGTGACACTTGAAATAAAACCTTCCATTTGGAAAAGAGAACAGGGAACAGCCCACAGTGGCCTCTGACCTCGACCACTTACCAAGACCTCTGACTCAGGTGAAATGAGCTCATTAGTCTTAGAGGGTGACCACCCTGAAAGACTCTCTCCTCTCTTTATCTTTCCTGGGCCCATCTGAGGTGTGGATCTTAGGGACGAGCTTTTCTATGGGTCGCATCTGTTTAACATCTCATTTCCTGAAGGAGTAGGTTTGGGGGCCTGGAATAACCTCAGAAATCCAACAATTGCAGGCTGCTCTTTGTTGGGTTAAGGTTTCTCTGGTTGCGAATCTCCATTAAAATGTTAGGAGACGACAACCCTGTAACGTAAGCACCATTATCCTTACTTCATATGTGTAGGTTGTACAGCTCAGAAACGTGAAGTGCCTTTGTCTAAAGCCATACAGTGGGGAGTGATAAGGCCAATATTCGTCAAGAGGAGTCTACCTTCACCCCTCTATTCTACAATGCTTCCCTGCATCCCTCACACAAAAATTGCTTTATCTGTATTATTATTAGCAAAACTTTCATATCTAGCGGCTCTAGTGGGAAATTCATATTCAGCTGCCTCTCTTCCATGCCCCGCTAAATTTCTCTGCCATTCCAAGTAAAGTGATGAAAGGAAAACAAAAACAAAACAAAACAAAACAAAACAAAACAAAACAAAACAAAAACACAACAGAAAAATTCTCACTTTGTCCTGCAGATGTCACCCTCATCCTAGAACATCTATTTCCAGCTTTCCAGCCTAGATCTCTCAGGGCTACAATGGATCAGAACTTCTAGAAGAAGTAACAGGGCAACTACAACTTATGCAGTTCAGCGACAGGATCCATAACCTGTTTTCATTGTTCTGTAGCTCCTGGGGACTTGTTAGGACATCTTCAATTTTTAATTTGTTTAATTTTTGAATAGGTAATGCATTTCTGTGATTCAGAAAAACAAATGAAAAATACAAAAAGAACATAGTGAAAAAAATGTCCATTCCACTAAGTCCACACCAAAGGTTTACCAACATTTTTAGTTTCTTTCGTTCTTCTAGAGTATGTTTTAGTCATATACAAGAAAAGATTTTTTTAAAGCTATCTTCTTTTATTTTGTGTGATAGTATATGTACTGCAACATTTTCCTCTGTGTTCATTTTTCTGCATAATACTGTATCTTGGAAATCTTTGTGTATCAGTACCTAAACATTTCTCTCCCTCTCTTTCTTTTATAGCTTCAAAGTATTTCCATTGTGTGGATGCACCTAAATTTATCGACTCAGTTCTCCAATGATAAACATGTAAGTTGATTTCTTTGCTATTAGAAATAGTGCTAAAATAAGTAGCCTTGTATATAGTTCATTTTACATGTGTGTGAATTACCTGACAGTATTTGAGGTATTTGCAATGTTTATAGGTCTTTCCAAATTGCCCTTCACAGGGCTGATGACCAGCTTATTCTCCTGCCAGCCTTGTATGAAATGGTCTGTTTCCCCACAGCATGGCCAGCACAGTATGTTTTGAATTTTTGTCAATCAATCTGAGATTAGAAAAGAAAAAAAAAAGGATCTCAATTTTATTTTTTATTTTTGTCAGTGTAAGAGAGTTTGAGCATTTTTTGGAGGAAGAGCCATTTGAATGAGTTAGAATCGCTTTGATTACAAGTGATAGAGGTTTGGGGGCCTGGAATAACCTCAGAAATCGAACAATTGCAGGCTACTCTTTGTTGGGTTAAGATTTCTCTTAACTCCATGGCATAAGCAAGAAGACATTTGTTTTCTCATGACTAAAAAGTCTGGAAATAGGGGGCCTGGGTGGCTCAGTTGGTGAGTGTCTGCCTTCGGCTCAGGTTATGTCCTGAGATCCCAGGATCGAGCCCCAAGTCAGGAGCTCAGCAGGGTACCTGCTTCTCCCTCTCCTCCCCACTCAAGTTATCTCTCTTTATCACTGTCTCTCCCTCTCAAATAAATGAATAAAATCTTTTTTAAAAATCTGGAAGTAGATGTAGAATTTCCAGTGGGCCTTAATTCAAAGGTTTAAATGTCACCAAAACCTGTGATTTCTCATTACTTAGCATGCTCTCTCTCTCTCTCTCAATGGTTGCCTGGCCCCTCCTCTCACTCTCTTGGTCCAATTTCCTTCCATCTTGACGCCATCTTCAGAACAGTCTCTGCCCTGATTCTTGTTGATTTGCAATGGACAGGAGATTCAGGTCTCTGGTTTTCCAGGCCCGAGTCACATGATGGAGTCAAAATCCCCAATTCAGGTGGATTGAGTGAGGTGTGGGCATTCTGGTTGTCAGGTGAAAGATCAAAGTGACATTACATGGAGAAAGATGAGTGAGCACTGGCTGGTGAACAGTACGATTTGTGCTGTGATCTACTCCTTTGACACCACCATGTCCACACACATACGTGCATTCTCCACACATGTCCCTTAAAAAGCATCCATGCCATAATTGTAACAGGACTGTAGTTCATGCTGTGAAACTGTCCTCATCCCCCTCCCAGAGGGAGACACAGTGACTTATCTAACCATTACCCCAAGTTCAAGGTTTCTGGGGGACACACAGTCTCCTTGTTCAGGTGGGACTCCTCCTAGCCCAGCAAACTATGTTTCCAGCATAACTATAATACACACGTGAAGGGTCAGAAAACAAAACAAAACAACAAAAAAAACCCACAACAGGACAACTAAACATCCATTTGACGAGGAGAATGGGAAATGGCATAATGTGGTCTCTGGTCCGTGGCACTTTGTGTGACCCACAAAACAGGAAGAGCAAGGTATCCCTGACCTGGAGGCAATGTGACCTGGCTGTTCTGGTCAGTTCTCTGGAAAGATCTCCTTTGTCCTATACCTTCCACGGTCCCTGTAAGCCGGTCACTCTGGAGGAGGAGGTCGCCCTTTCTGCAGGCTGCCTCTCTTTAGCAGCTCTCTTTGTATTGGAACGGATGTGGGAGATTTAGGATTACCAGAAGGGTTGAATAATCACAGGATGTTTTTTTTGCCAGATTTGGGGGTTTCTCTAGCAAGATAAGTCTCTTAAAACTCTCTGAGGCATTAACCCGCAACTTAGATAGCACAGCTTACATGTTACGAAAGTACACCTATCGCTCAGAAATACTAAATTCCTTTACCTGAAGCCACACAGCTGAGGAGTAATAGTGACAAAGCCAATACTGGGAACCAACATCGTTTAATTCTAAAGTCTAAGCTTCCAAAATGTTTATGTAAAAATTATATTCACAATAGCTCGCAATTGTAATGGGGAAAATCACCATTCCTCACCTATACTCTGCTAAACTCCTCTCACGTTCTTTCCCATTCCTCAGCCCCAGAGGACAAACAGGTTGAAATTTTCTGTTTATCCTATAGGTGCCGCTATAACCACAGGATGTTTCTAGTTCTGCAGCCTGATCTCCCAAGACTTAAAAAGGATCAGAAATTCTAGGAGATGCAGTCCAGTCTACATAAAATTCAATCTAAGGACAACCCCCTCCCCCCAGACACACACTCATGGATTTAGATTTCCATAATTTCAACAACAAGTTAGGACTCTTCCTCTAAAATTTTATGTGTTTCATTTTTGAATAGGTTATGTGTTACAGGTTTCAAAAATTAAAATGTATGAAAAAGACTTCTTGGAAAAAAATCTCCCTCTATTGCTGTCTCTTGCCTACCAATTTTCTCCTCATAGGTGTTACCATGGTAATTCATTTTTTGTCTATATTTCCAGAGGTTGTAATGCATATGCAACTAAATATTAACACGGGTTCCTTTCTCTCATCTCTCTTTTTTTTTTAAGATTTTATTTATTTTATTTGACAGACAGAGATTACAAGTAGGCAGAGAAGCAGGCAGAGAGAGAGAGGAGGAAGCAGGCTCCCTGCTGAGCAGAGAGTCTGATGCGGGGCTCGATTCCAGGACCCTGGGATCATGACCTGAGCCGAAGGCAGAGGCTTTAACCCACTGAGCCACCCAGGTGCCCCTCTCTCATCTCTTTTTAATCCTATTTCCAGTTGGCTTTTTATGTTTTTCTCTTCCTTTTTTATTTTTTCCTTACACAGCTATATATTATGGAGAGATTCCCATTATAAGTTCTTAAAAAAAAAAACTTACTCCTTTTAATGGATTTAGAGTTCTCCACTATATGAATGAAATCCATTCTCTATGAATGAAGACCATTTAGGTTGAGTCTTCATTGTTTGCATTTCCAAACACGGCTGCACTGAAGAACCTTGTCCATGCTTCATTTTGCACATGTGGATCTATGTCTGTGGGACAAATTACACAAAAGCATAATTGCTAGGTCAAGGGATACATGTACCTGCAATTAAGCATACATGTCTGATTTACCTTCTTTAGGGATTGTTAGATTTGCACACTTCCCAGTAAAATAAAACATTTCCCCCTGATTTGACCAAGAAAGTGGGTGATCAATTTTAGTTTTATTTTTTGTCAATGGGTGGAAAATACGATCTCATTTTTAATTCATATCTTTATTATGAATGAGGTTGGGAAACTCTTATTATGCAATATTAGAAATGATTAGGGGTGGACATCTGGGTGGCTCAGTTGGTTAAGCCACTGCCTTTCGCTCAGGTCATGATCCCAGAATCCTGGGATCAAGTCTGGCAACAGGCTCCTGGCTCCACAGGGAGTCTGCTTCTCCCTCTGACCTTCTCCCCTCTCATGCTCTCTCTGACTCTCTCTTTCAAATAAATAAAAATAAAATCTTAAAAAAAAAAGAGAGATGATTAGGGGCAAAAAATCCCAAAAACAACAACCAAACCAAACCAAAACAAAACAACCCTAACCCTCAATCTGGCTTTAGAAAAAAGGGATTTCTTGACTTGACAACTGAAAAGTCAGGGATAAATTCAGAGTTTCTTGTATGCCTGGATCTAAGGGTCTGAAGGATGTCCTGGAGCCTTGTTTTCTTTCTCTTAGTCTACCCCTCCCTCTATCTCTCTCTTTCCAGCTCCCTTCCCTTGTTGGCCAACATCTGGGGGCTGTGTTTATTTAACATCTTGCTTCCTAGTAATGCCTGGGGTCCCCTCAGGCATTGAACAATCATGGGCCATGGTGGGGACAGTGTTGATATTACTTCAGGACCACAGTTCATGTGTAATATTTGTAGGCACCACTATGATAAGGTAGATGGTATTATCCAGATTGTACAAAGGAAGAAACGATGGGTTTTAGAAGGTATCAGTGCCTTTGTCTAAAGCTGCAGACAGTAAGTGATAGGGACAGTGTTTGTATGCAGCTGTACATGGCAGTAAATCTACAGAGGTTAGCAAAACACTTTTGTTCAGGAACTCGGTGGTGACTGCACCACCTATTATCATGCCCAATAGCCAACTCAGAAAAAAAGAAAAAGAAAAAGAACCAAATGGAAGATTCTCCACTTGTCCTGTAGGTGCCACCATTGCCACAGGGTATCCTTTTTTCAGCTGCGCAACACACAGCTCTTTAAAGCTAAGGTTCTAGAAGATGGAAGAAAACCTGCTCCTTCAATTTACGTGGCTGATATCCCGGCACTGGCATTCGCATATAACTTACAATTCCAGAACCTACTCTGTTGTTCTTTTATCTTTCTTTTAAAAAAAAAAATCTATGTTGAAGATATTTGTGAAGAGTTTATATAGCTCCCCCAATTTTTTAAACACAATAAAAGGTATACAGTGAAAAAAAATCTCCCTCTGAATCTATCCTCTAAATATTATGTTCCCCTGCTCCACACCACAGATAGCTAGTCCTCTCAGTTTTTCTTCTGTCTTTCCTGAAATGCTCATACACATACAAGCAACTATGGAAAGATACTTCTTTTCTCCCCCTCATTTTTAAACAAACATTTGAAACAAATATCTGCACTTAAATTTTTTTCTCTTAATAAATATTAAAGGTGTTTTCAGAGTACTAGAAAAAGAAATGCCTCATTCTTTTTTTACTGCTTCATATATTCCCCTGTATGGATGTATCATCTTTATCCAGACTCTTACCGGCTGATATTTAGGTCGATATGTTTAGTGTTACAGACAGTGCTTTAATGAATAAATAGTTCCTCATTTTACATGTTGCAGAAGTGGAATTGTAGGGCTAAAAGGCAAATGCATTTGTAATTGTGATAAACATTTCCAAATTCCCTGCCTTATGATTATACCACCTTCACCCTTTCACCGGCAAAGTATGACAATTACTATTTCCTTAAAGTTGGTCAATATAATGAGTTATCAAGATATCAGATATTTGCAAATCGGATAGTTGAAAACAGATATGTCAGTTCAGTTTTATTTTTATTTACCATGTTTTCAGTAAGGTTAAGCATCTTTTCATTTATTGAAAACCCAGGGGATTTACTTGAGATTTTTTTCACTTGCAAATGTTAGAAAACCCAACTCACAGAGACTGAAATGAAAAGAAGAAATTTATTATTCATATAACTAGACATGAACTTCTTGGAACTATTGATCTCTCTCTCTCTCCCCTCCAAACTTCGTCTCTGTCTTGGGCTCCTTTCATGTGATGACCCCTGGCAGTTTCAGTCTTAAAACTTTACAGCTGCAAGGTTAGCAAAAACTACTGAACCAGATCCTCCATTGACTCAAATTGAATTTTATGTTTACATTATTGATTTTAAGGATTATAGTGTTCTGATAGTCCAGGTCTGAGTCCTGTCTCTCTTCTTGAGCCAGATTGGGAGTCAACTTTACCCACACTATGTGGTTTGAGGGTTGGGGTGAAGGTTCAGGGATTAGGGTTAGGAACATAAAGGAAACATAAAGGAAAATGAATACCGCAATGGGTATCCAGCATCCAGACACTAATCCTTCTTCCCATATATACATCTAAAGAAATCCTCATGTCTACAGAGACCATTAAAAAATCTATCATCCCCTTTCTGGAAGGGTGCAACCCAGTCTTTATTACTTCAAATCTGGGAAATCTAGGTCCGATCTAGGCTTGAATCCTCACAATTACAGTAATTTGTAGTACATGTCATATTTACTATAAAAATTATAGAAGTTTCTAGCAAATCATAACATTAATCAGCCTCAATCCATATACCAGTTATTCACTGCTAAAAAACGATGTCATGATAAGAACTCCATGGGAGGTGCAGAAAATGGGGAACACAATGGTGGTGACTAGAGCTTCACCCATACTATGTTTTGGAGTGCCTTAGTGGTATAATCTGGCCATTGTGGTTCTTTCCCCTAGGTAATTTTTCTTTGTTTGAAGTGGTCTTGTTGGGTTGTGGTCTTCAGCAGCTCATTTCATGTTCGAGTGATTCTGGAGGACGTGGGATAGTCCTACGGGTTTAATATCACGGAGTTATTGTTTCTCTGAGTTTCAAAATGAAAACTCTAGTGAGCACCACATTTACAAGAGTGGTAGTAGCTGCGTTTTACAAGTGAGTCAACCAGGGCTTGGGGAAGTTAGGGGATCTTTGCCTAGTTACAAAGGTCTGAATGACAGGGAGAGAATCAGCATAGGGTATATTTTCTTCTTTAGCACACAGGCATCCCAGACTGCTCTCTACAAAATGGATTTGTTTGCAGAGCTTACATCAGTAATTACGAAAACTTTAATTTCTAGCCACAACAGAGAGAAACCCAGGGTACCAATCCCGGACCATCTATCTGTCTTACACTCCTCTGCCTTTACAGGGGTAACAAAGTAACAAAAAATTCTTAGTTTGTCCTGTAGGGGCCACCTTAATCCTGGAATATCGCTTTTGAGCACTGCAGTCCTGATCTTTCAGAATTGCAACAGACCACAGATTCTAGAAGGTGGAAGAAGCCCGATAGGTCAACATACATCGTCAAAACTTCAGTGCCAGAATCCCCACACATGTGCTTAGTTCTAATGAATAAGTTAAGACTCTACTGTTTTCTTTTAAATAAATATATCAAATTTTTGAATAATTAAATATTTCTATGACTCCGAAATGTAAAGAATAAAGGGTTATTCACTAAAAAACATCTGATTTTCAAACTTGTTCCCTGTCAGCTATGTTCCCAAGCCTGCTTCCCAAATAGTTAATGACTCATTAGTTTGCTACTTGGCCTTCCAGAGATTTACATATATATGAGTATATAGTCTGTCTCATTCTCTTTTTACATTCTCTTTTTTAATTTTATATAAAATTAATTGGTTCACAAAACAACATAGATAAAAAATGTTACACATCCAAATAAAAATTCCTGAATGTCTTTTGAAACATCTTTATAGCATGCCGCCATATGGATGTATCGTACTTCGTTTAACTCTTTTTTTTTTTAATATTTTATTTATTTATTTGACATAGAGAGAGAAGCAAGAGCGAGCACAGGCAGACAGAGTGGCAGGTAGAGGCAGAGGGAGAAGCAGGCTCCCTGCCAAGCAAGGAGCCTGATGTGGGACTCGATCCCAGGACGCTGGGATCATGACCTGAGCCGAAGGCAGCCGCTTAACCAACTGAGCCACCCAGGCGTCCCCGTTTAACTCTTGATGGGCATTTATGTTGATTCTTACTGTTAATTGTTACAAACAGTACCGTAATGACTAACTTCATATATATGTTGTTTTTCACATGGTTAAGTACATTTGAAGAACAAATTTCTAGATATGGGTCTTCTGGGGCAACCACCCATTTTTAATTGTATGAAATAGTCCTGCATTGCCCTTCACATTGTATTAAATGGTCCCACATTGTCTACTTTTTTCACAGTTTATCCATGGTACTGAATTTTGGATCGTTTGATCTAATAGATTAAAAATGGCATCTCTTCCCATTTTAATTTGTTTTGAGTAAAATTGAACAACTTTTAGGGGTGCCTGGGTGGCTCAGTGGGTTAAGCCTCTGCCTTCGGCTCAGGTCATGATCCCAGGGTCCTGGGATCGAGCCCCGCATCAGGCTCTCCGCTCAGCGGGGAGCCTGCTTCTCCCTCTCCCTCTGCCTGCCTCTCTGCCTACTTGTGATCTGTCTGTCAAATAAATAAATAAAATCTTAAAAAAAAAATATAACAACTTTTTGTAAGTTTAAAAATTTTCGTTTTCAGCTGAAAGTATTGGAAAACCAAACACTATTAGGCTAAAAGGAAAAAAAAGTGATTTTTTTTTTTTCCATAAGGCCTGTAGATATTTCATTTTAACTTCCAGATTTCTGGGGCCTTGACTCTGTGTAAAATAAACCTCTGGGAATCATTTAGGTTTCATCCACCCCTCAGCCCCTGTGCTAAGGGACAATGATGGCTTCTTGGTCGGATGGCTACTGTTCTTCCTCCCAGATGTTGACGGGCCATCACCAAATGTGTGACTCTGGGGCAAACAGCTTGCATGGAGGTGTGGGAATGAGCTACTTTCATGACTCATTCCACTGAGGAATTTTTCTACCTATATCTTTGCTTCCCTTCAATCTGTAGAGGAAACTCCTTACAGAATTTATTCAGCCTTAGGCTCCATTTCAAGATGGTTGCCACAGTCACCTGGTCACCCCAAGAGAGTTTTCTCCTAGAGAAAGCATAGTTTCTAAGACTCTGCTGAATTCTTTTATTGCCTCTATTCTCTTCCCCAGAATCTGGAGTTTATTTCTTCCTTTTGGGTCAATCATTTCCACAATCATCTCTTCCTACCACCCCTACAGTCTTGCATATCTTTTCAAAATTATCACGACATATTTATCATTATGTGCATGCTGTTATATTTATTATACAACATTCATCCCTATTCACTTACTTAACTTACCTGGCTCCTCTAGGTACCTGTCTCCCTATAATTAATGTTTTGTGTAATTTGAGGAAGCAAAGCACAAGAAAGGCCACTTTCAAATTTCAATTCCAAATGGAAAGAGGAAAAAAACATTCTGGAGTGTAAGACTACGCCTACATGTAAAATTAATTACTTAAAAAGAAAATTGGTGTCCCTCCAAGAAATTCAATTGTTTATTTCCTTTTTACTAAATTGCTTTAATTGACCAACTGTTTTGTTTTCAGATGAACACAACTTCAGACTAATGTTTTATAAGCTAGTTAGAAACCACAGACTAATTAGAAAAACCAGGAAATCCATGATAAACTAGAAAACATTTGAAAATATTAGGTGAGTCCCTTCACAAAGAGTCTTTGTGTAGAAGTTGTACATGTTAGTGTGGGAAAAACAGGAGTTTGGAGCCAGCAAAACTAGATCAAACATAGTCTCGGTTATATTTTTTCCTTGGATGCTTGAAGAATTATTAAACTTCTCTGAGCCCAGATAGGAAATTATTAAGAAACTATTTTTATTCAGCAAATACTGAGTCCCCCATGACATAAGTTCCATGACATTTGGAACATAGTAGATAGGCAATAATACTTGTTGTACTGTTGACTATACCCTAGACTTTGTGCTATATCCTTCAGGTACAAATGGTGACCAAGACATAGTTCCCTATAATCAGAGAAGTTTAGGGACTATACGGCCAGCCAGATAAAAAGCAGGACATTTTGGTACAGGAAGGGGTTAATGCAGGGATAAGAACATATGAATTTGGGGAAATTACCTTCAGTTCCCTTTACCTATATAGTATCTTAGAGGTAGAGAGAAATGGTGAGCCATGAGTTGAGAGAAAGGAAGGCAGAGATATACATGAAGGGTCCACTGGGTCCAGGAAAGGCATTTGACTTCCATCCCAAAGCAAAGGGGAACCCCTGAAGAGTCTAAGCTAAGAAGTGTCATGATTGGATGTCTTTTAAAATGTTCCCTCCAGGGGCACCTGGGTGGCTCAGTGGGTTAAAGCCTCTACCTTCGGCTCAGGTCATGATCTCAGGGTCCTGGAATCGAGCCCCGCATTGGGCTGTCTGCTCAGCGGGGAGCCTGTTTCCCCCTCTCTCCTGTCAGATAAATAAATAAAATCTTTAAAAAATAAAATAAAATGTTCCCTCCAGCTGCTATGTGGAGAAAGGACTGGGAGGGAGCAAGACTCCATAGAGAAACCAGTCTAGGCAAGAAATAGTGGTGACCTCAACCAGGAAATACCAGTGGAGGTGGAGAAAAGTGATTGTATATAAGTTCTATTAAAATGTAGAAACTAAGTGTAATGATGGATTAGACGGGGACACTAAGCGAATGAAGAGAATTGGGAGGAAAGTGAAATTTCTAGCTCTTATAACTCTGTGGATACTTGTGTTATTCACACAGATAATAAACACAGGAGGAGAACAGGAACTTTTGTGGGGGGGAGTGGGCAGAAATAATGAAAAAAGTTGCATATGATAATCATGTGATGTAAATGGTATATGCATTGGAGTTGTTCAATTGGCTGTTGCACATATGGGTCTTGAAGCTCGAGAGAGACAACTAGGAGATAGCAGGATGAAAGTCCTCAGTGTGGAGATGCTAGTTGAAATGGGGAGCAGATGAGATAGGTCAGGGTGAGTGTGCAGAGCACAAAATAAGAACCTGGAGTCTCCAGTGGCCTTAGGTCCAGCAATACTTAAGGCTGTGGCAAAATGATTACATGCTGGAGTCCCCCATGAAAACTCAGAAAGAACAGTGAGGGCAGGAGCATTTTTTCAGAGCTCCCCAAGTTCCCATGGCTGGGAACTCTGACCGAAAGAATGTGTTGAAGCAGGAGAGAGTTTGGTTAAAAATCCAGATAATATGGACTCATAGAAGTTCAAAGGCCAGAATATTTAGAAGAAAAGGAGTGGTCAACAGTGTTGTATGTCCCAAGGAGTAGCAAAACTGATCACTGCTGGCTTGAACGGGATCAGGAGTAAGTAAGAATCATCAGATTGCTGTAGAATATTAGTTCGGATTCTGATGTTAAAAGGCTTCTAATAGCATTGGCTTCCGTAAGGCAGAAGTATATTTCATATTCAAGTCTGAGATATCTGGGGATTGCCAGTTCAGTCTGGAATGGCATTCTACTGTTGCAACTCCTATGGCATGTGTGGCTTCCATCCCCGAATTCTTCTCAATATCCAAGATGGCTGCCAGTGTTTGAATCGTTTCATCCACATTCTACCGACAGGAAGGGGTTAAAAAACAGGAAAGGCATATCCTCTTCTGGAATAATTTCTTCAGGTAGACAAATCGCTTCCCATCCATCAGTCAGAATCTAGACACATGGGCCCATAGAACTGCAAGGGAAGCTGGGAAATAGTCTTTCTAGGCAGTCCAGGGCACAGCTAAATATTTGGGCGCTGTTTCCATGGAAAATGGAATGGAGGTTGGATTTGGGAGGGTCAGCTAATATCTTTAAAAAGTAGGTAAAAACAAAATGTTTTACATAAAAAATGGGTTGATGAATGAATGGGAGCAAAATAAAATTAGAATATAAAAGAGTCTTTGAAGATTTTTAGCTCTGTAGAGGAAAAGAACAGAAGGCGGTCACGGTCTGGGGACAAGAGGTGACGGCACAGTTCCAGAAAAGTGGTCTGAATGTTTGTTGATCTAGAATGGAAGAGAGGAAAACACGTTTATGTGTTACTGAGAGGACCCAGTAGAAAGAGAGGGTTTGCAGTTAGAGAAGACACAGGGAAGTTTGATAAAGCCAAGAAGCAGGAAAGGGTGGGCTTCCTTTTTTGAGCTGAGCTACTAAAACCTTTTTCATTCTTTGTTCTTTAAGATTTTATTTATTTATTTGACAGAGAAAGGAGTGGGGCACACAAGCAGGGGGAGCGGCAAGCGGAGGGAGAAGCAAGCTGAGTACGGAGCCCGATACGGGGCTCGCTCCCAGGACCCTGGGATCAAAGGCAGAGGCTTAACCAACTGAGCCACCCAGACATTTTTCTTTCTTTACCACAACTATTACAAACTCTCTCCATTCCCCTTGAGTCTCCCACTACACGACTTCTGTCCTAATTCTTAGTAGATAAGCTCAAATCCTATACCGAGACAAGGACCCACAAACTTCTTTCTGCCCTCCCTAGAGAATCGTTGTTCTCTGTATTCTCTGACGGGGTTTCTGCACCCCGTCTCTCAGTCATTCTCTCCTCCAGTTAATCCTGCCAACCTGAGATCCAGCATGGTAGTATCAGCATTCCCTGAAAACATGCTAGAAATGTAGACCCTCGGGCCCCACCCAGACCTAATTTGCATTTTAAAACGATGATGAGAGATGGCTAGAGAAATATAGAGTGTTCAGCCGATGGGGGGGGGGGTTTAAAGGAAGGCGAAGACCGCATGTTAGTGGTGAAACCCATCCACGCAGTTGCATGCGTTTCTCCAACAGTACTCAGCCGCCCAGGTGTAGAGACATTAAAAAAATGAACGAATTGTTTTGAGGAATAAATTTGATTCCATCCGGAGGCTACCTAGCACCATGTCTGACACTGAGTAGATCCACCAAAATTTTAGCAACCACGTCCCAAATGCAAACCCTATAAGATATGAAATAATATTAATAATTGTCGGGGGCACTACCAGCTGCCCTTTTCCTTACATTCCTTCTTTCTTTATGTGGGTCAAGTCCATATACCTGTAACCTACCCATGCTCCCTTATCTCTGGAGGTAGAAAGCTTTGCCGTGCTTAGAAATAATCTGAGGTGCTTGCTAAAGACAGATTTCACCTCCTTCCAGAGATTCCAGCTCAATGGATTTGGAGGTGAAGTCCACATACTTGTGATTTTTTAAAACATTCTAGATGATTCTGATGCACTTTGTCCACAGACAACGCCGAGAAACACTGCCCTCGATCAGGCATCTTTGCAATTAGCATACTGCTGCCTTTGCTATTCCCAGAAATTCCTCTTTCCCCCCATTGCTGACCTGAAATCCCAGTTTAATATTAATGTCTTCCAAGAATCCTTAGCCATCAGTGTTGCCCCATAATTAAGGTACTTCTTCAGCATTTTGATAGAGATGCCTACCTGATATATGCCGTGCTTGCTGATTCTGTCCTGATATGCTACATCCCCGGTCTCCCACCACCACGTTAAACCGCGTTCTCTCTAGGTGTAGGTAGAGGTTTTGTCTCTGACCAGAGCACAGTTTGACCCTGGAAGGAGCCCCGTAACCCTGTGTCGGTTGAATAGACAGGTGAACAAATAGAACCATGGGCGGAGAATCCAGAAACAAAAAAACCGATGGGGATACTGAAAGCAAGCAATGTATTGGAAAATAAAGACGTGAGAAACAGAATGAAGTAAAGGGAGAAAAAAAAATCAGATTTCACAGGAAGAGAATCATTAGAGCTTGGAAGACAACGTGGGTGATTTAATCACAAATAGTTTTAAGAAACATGAGAAAAGGAGTCTGCAGGCAACTTAAAATAGACTCTTAAGTACCTGACAAACCTGAGAAAAATAGGTAGCAAGAAAATCAATGCATTGAAACCCAACAAAGCTTCAATGTACCATCCCTTTTCAATCACTTGGAAGGAAAATTATGTGTTTAGTACATCCTCCTTCTTCATGTTTGGACCTTTAAACAGGGCATTTGGATTCACAGACTGTAGCCAGCCCCGATGGTCTGTCCTTCCGGCACACTGCCGTACTTTTTAAATGACACCAGCCTTCCAAGCAAGATTGATTGTAAACTTGAAAAGGTTATATGTGATGTAATGAATAACACATGCTACTCCCTGAAGCGCATCTCTGAAACGGTACACACTCAGGAGCCTGTACGTTATCATAGTTTAGAAAAGATTGGGAAGAGATCCTGCTGGCGAGCCAGAAGAAAAACTCCCCATTATACTTGCTTAACACCCTGTCCTATGCTGAATTCATTCACTCATTGAGTGCACAGTAATTAAAAACTGACTGTTTTTGGCATTCCTCCGTAAATGTTTGTGAATGAATGGGTGGATGACGGGATAGTCTGGGCCAGTCACAATGCAAGGGGCTGTGAGGGGAGGAAGATAAACACGATACCTAAGCTTAATAGAGATTACAATCAAGTAAGAGAAAGAAGACATGAACGCCCCTTTTTTAAAACAAATGGGATGGGCCATCACAGCGTTATACATTTTACTATGAGAATACAGACTACAGGGAAGAAGGGAGTATTTCTAATTATAGGGCTAGAGAAGAACTCTTGTAAGAAGTTATAGGAGTCAGAAACCTGAAGAATCTGGATGTGCAGATTTTGTGGGTGGCAGAAAAAGAACACAAGACAAACCGTGTTGGAGACGTGTTTGGAAGCTGGAGAAGGCATTATTTCGAACAAGATCTGGAGTTTATGAAGGATGACGTTGGGTAACAATATTGGAGAAGTCCATTGAGAGTTTACATAGAGGTTTGTTTTTTTTTTTTTAATTTTAGATCCATAAACTTAGCACGGGATCGTGAACTGCTAAGATTTATAGAACACTTAATATGGGCCAGACACAATGTAATTCCATAAATTATCCCAATTAAGGTTCGTAATAGCCTCATATTTAGGCTCACGAGGTCCTTCTTATCAAAATATAATTGGTGCTGGAGAAGACCAGTTTAGAGATGCCTCTTGAAATGGAAACCATCATTTTGTAGTAAATTGTTGGGGGAAAAACGTGTGATCAAAACATTATCTTAGCCTGGATGGCTCAGAGGGGTAAGCATCTGCCTTCAGCTCAGGTCATGATCCCAGGGTCCTGGGATGGAGCCCTGTGATGGGCTCCCTGCTTAGTGGAGAACCTGCTTCTCTCTCTCTCTCTGCCCCTCCCTCTCACTCTCTCAAATAGATAAGTAAATAAGTAATCTTTAAAAAATTATCTTTAAAAATTAACAACATGGCATATATTTATTTTATCTTTCCTCAACAACACGTTTATAATTCCAAGTTTGTACTAAATCTTAAACCTAACAAAGAATCATTCCAATGGGGTGTTTATGAAGCGGGGTGTATTTTTTCCAAGAAAATGACATGATTACATAATGCAATATTCTTCACTTCACGTTTGTGTTTTCAACATGATCATAAAGAATGTTGGTTTTGTAAAATTATTTGAATTGTTCATGAATTTCCTCAGAACTTTGATATAAAAATTATTCTTCTTTGATATGCCTATCATGTCATCCTTTTCATGGAATGTTAATGTGTTTAATTCTGCCAAATATTTATCAGTGGCTTTGTGTATAACTCAAATACCTCTCTACTTTTGTTGACTTCATGAAATCCTGCACCATTTGCACTGTTTACATTTCCATTTTCCAGTCCTTAGCACTATATTTCTAAAGGTCATTACCATTACCTGAAAATGCAGACTGTTTTTGGACACTCAGTGAAAGTCTGACCAACAAAGTCATTGACAGGCAAAAGCCAAGGCACTTGAGTGGGGAGGGGTCAATTAAAGAGATCAGTTCTCTCTTTTATTTTTTAATACTTTATTTATTTAATTAAGAGAGAAAGAGAGAGAGAAAGAGAAAGAGAGGAACAAGCAGACTTCCTGCTGAGCAGCGAGCCTGACATGAGGCTCAATCCCAGGACCCTGAGATCATGACCTGAGCCAAAATCAAGAGTCAGAAGCTCGACCAACTGAGCCACCAAGGCGCTCCAAAGAAGTCAATTCTTTAATCAGTATTTTCATAGTATGACATGTTTTGTTTTTCTATAAAATCTTGAATAACAAATACTGAGATGATGAGAGCTCCCTCTATGTTATGATTCCTACTTTATATATGAGAGAACTAAGCCCACAGAAGTCAAATGATGTACCTGCAGGCCATGCAACTGGTAAGTGATAGAACCAGTATTTGAAGGTTGTTTAGCCACTGGGGTGTTTAAGCATGAAGTGGTATAGGGGTGCTTTTAGTTATTGATTGAGTGTAAGTCACCGCCACAAATTTACAAAACATGGCCAAAGCTCATTTTTCCCATATGGAAGGCTAACTTGTAAGTGTCCTTTTCCCTAACTTCTAAAATTACAAGGCTCTTAATTTTCAGCCTTTTTTCTCCTAACATATATATATAATTAACGTGTTTAAAGACTATAAGTTGAACCCACAAGTTTTGATATAACAATCTCTTCATTGGCGCATAAACTATTTTAAAAGTATGTTTTTAAGTTCCTAAATACAGAAGGATATCTTTTTGGCTACTCATTTTTCATTTTATTGCACTGAGATTTGAGAGTATTTTCTACATGACATAGAATCTAAGTCAAGCGTTGTTTGCTAAGACTTGTCTTGGAAACATTATGTGGTAAATATTTGTAAATGATGTACACGTGTTTAAAAGAATGTGTGTTCTTTAACCGTTAGGTATAAGAATCTATATATTAGATAAAGCTTGTTCCTTATTCTGAAACATAGTCTAAATCTTTGTAATTTTTTATTTGCTTAATCCATGAATTACAGAAGAACTGCATTAAAGTCTTACACTGTGATTATGGACTTGTCAAATTTTCATTGTAATTTGCCAATTGATTTTATTATTTTAAGTTTATTATTTTTAAGTTTAGAACTTTGTATCTTCTTGTTGATTTTGTTCCTTTTCACTATATAGTGTGATTTTTCCTATTATATATATATATATTTTTTAATTTACTTAAAGACTATTATGTTAGCTATGTTATAGCTATCCAGCTTTCTTTTTATTAGTGTTTTCCTGGAATAATTTTTCCATCCTCCTGGTTTCAGTTTTTCCATGTCACGTTTTAAGTGTATCTGTTATAAGCAATGGATGGAATTGATAAAAAAATTCATTTTAATTCTATCTCTTAGGGGTCCCTGGGTGACTCAGTCATTATGTGTCTGCCTTCTTCTCAGGTCATAATCCCAGGATCCTGGGATCAAGCCCCACATTGGGCTCCCTGCTCAGGGGAGACGTACTACTTCTCCTTCTCTTACTCGCCCTGCTTGTGTTCTCTCTGTCGCTGTGCTTCTCTCTGTCAAATAAATAAATAAAATCTTAAAAAAAATTCTATCTCTTAGCTGGCAAAATTAGTTTATTTACTTTTATTATGATTATGGATTTATATATGGATTGATATTTAACATACTCTTCTTGTTTCTTTTTTCTTCTTTCTTCTTCTTCTTCTTCTTTTTTTAATCAGAGAGAGAGAGAGCTAGAGTGAACACAAGCATGGGGAGTGGCACGCAGAGGGAGCAGCAGGCTCCCCTACTGAGCCAGGAGCCTGATGAGGGACTCGATCCCAAGACCGTAGGATCATGACCTGAGTCAAAGGCAGCCGCTCAACCAGCTGAGCCAACCAGGTGCCCCTCTTTTTGTTTATTTTACTCATTTTCAGTATTCTATCTAATTGAAATTTTACTTTATACATCACTGTCCTTACTTAAAAGTTATACATTCTATTTTTCTTCCTTTAGTGATATTTTTAAATTTTAACATGAATTCTTGACATAACAATATCTAAACTTAGTCAATAGTTTACTCTCTTAGACTACTTAAACTCTAAACTTGAATTTTGACATTCTATTGTTTTCTAGTATTTTTGTTTCTTTATCTTCAAATTTGTCATTATTGTCATGGAAAATGCTTAGATACATCCATGTATTTATGAATGTGGTTGCTCATCATTGTTTCTTTTGTCCATTCCTTCTTCAGGAATTCAATTTCCTTCTTTATGAAGCACATCATTTGTAGTTCTTTTTAACAAGTGGTAAAACATCAAGTGATAAAACATTTTAGCCTTTGCTCAAAAGAGATTCTCAAATAGCAATTTAACTGAAAATATAAATCTAGGTTGATAGTTACTTCCCCTCAGCACTTTGACTGTATCATTCCACAGTTTTCTGGCCTTTAATTTTTCCATTGACAAGTTTTCTGTTTAATAGCTGTGACTTGTTGATTAAGTGTCTTTTGTTTTTGCTTTTAAGATTTCAGGATTCTACAGCCTCACTGTGATATATTTAGATGTAGATTTCTTTTTAGTTATCATCCTTAGAAACCATGTGGTTCTTGATTCTATGAATTCACTTATCTCATCATTTCTGGAAAACTCCCATAGCTTCTCATGAGAGCTCCTTCCCCATTTTTTCTATTCTATCCTTCTAGAACTACTGTGAGGGGAATAGGGACCTTCATATTCTACCTTCCATGTTTTAAAAGTCATAAGTGGCTTTCTTGTCCATCTCATAATTTTCCAGTACTACATTCTTTTTCTTTTTTTCTTTTCTTTTTTTTTTTTTTTAAGATTTGTTTATTTATTGGGGGGGCAGAGGGAGAGAATCTTCAATAGACTCCCTGCTGAGTGCTGAGCCTGATATGAGGCTTGATCTCACAACCCATTAGATCATGACCTGAGCCAAAACTGAAAGTTGGACACTCAACCAACTAAGCCAATCTGGTGCCCCCATTCTATCCAATATCCTCAGAATTTCTAGTTCAGCAATTATTCAACTCTCTAATCTACTGTTCATTTATCAGTTTAAAAGATTATCTACTATATTTTTCTTTCCTATTCTCTATCTTCTAATGTGGCTATTTTTTCTTCTATTTTTTGGTTCCTCTTTGGCTTTTCAATTCTTTCATATCTGAATTATTTTAAACATAATTTATATTCTGTTTCAGATTATCATTTTATTATCTCTAGTTTGTGGGTAGTAATTCTGCTGTTTTTGTTCACTCCCCCTCATCATGCATGTCTTCCTTGTGTACTTTGTAATTTTTTTTATCATAAATTCTCTTTTTTAGCATGACATATCTTTTTCTATGAGAACCTCATATGGATTGCATTGTGAGAGTGTCCAAAGTGCTAGGTTTTTGGCAGTAAGTTGGGCCATAGGGCCAATTTTTATATTAATTCCTCAATCTGGGGTTGAGGGTTTCATCTACTAGGGTAGGCTAAGTTTAAACCCTAGATCTATTTGAAGTATAGGTCTAGAGTATTAAATTACTGGAGATAACTTTTTTGGTTTGATTTATCTATGTAGAACCCAGCCAGAAATACATATATAAAAGTATCTATTATCTCTCTTTTCTAGGAAACAAATTTATTTCTTAGTCTACCCTTTTACTGATGGTACAGCCCTTTTAGGCCATCAGCTTTGTGTGGGAAAGAGTTCCAGCTTTCTTCCTCATTTGTACCCTGTATAGTCTGCCTGAGTGGCCATAACAAAATGCCTGAGACTGGATGGCTCAAACAACAGAAACTTACTGTCTCACAGTTGGAGAGGCTGGAAGTCTGAGATCAGGGTGATGGCAGGATAGGGTTCCGGTGATGACTCTCCTGACTTGCACATGGCCTTCTCAGGCAGTCGTCCCAGGGCAGAGACAGAGAGAAGCTCTGGGCATAAATCCCATGAGACAAGGCCCCACCCACATTACCTCATCTAACCATAAATACCTCCAAAGGCCTCTACTCCAAATACCACCACCACATTGGATGTTAGGGCTTTTGCATGTGAATGTGGGGAGGGTAACAACACAAACATTCAGTCCATAACAGTCTTTGTCTACCATCCCTCTTGGACATTGAAACTAGGCTTCTAGTTTATCAAGGGCAGGCCCTGATTCTCACCCACACTTTGCTGCTGGATCAGCTCCTACCCTTAGTTTGCTGATCTTCTGTGCCCACCATAATTTCTGGAACCTAGGGACTTCATTTGCTTTTTTTGAGTCAACTATCTAGTGTGTTTGGGGTTTTTTCAAGTCTTCTAGTATTACCTTAATGCAAGAACCAGAAGTCTCTCACATCTGGTCTTTATCTCTCATTTGCATGACCTAAACAAGTCTTCTGAATTTCCATTCCTTTCCTATTAAAAAAAGATGATGCACGCAAGTATAATTTTCATTCATCTCACACAGTAATTCTGAGAAAGAGCAATTAGAGATAGCAATATGTTGCAAATTAAAAATGTTAAATATAGCAAAAGCAAATAGAGATTCTCTAATAATGCATTTTAATTATAATGCATTGATATAACACATTTTATCTGAGGATATTAAAGTGTATTATAACTACATTATAATTCCTTGAAGAGACTGTGAATGTTTCCACCCCAGCAACCATAGAACAATAAAAGATCATTTGAGATTTGATTGTAAATTAAGTATTATTGACTCCCTTTTAAAAGATTATAAGTACAATTTCTAGAATGTTATACTATTGGTGCAGAGAAGGGCATTTTTCTCAGGATGTGAGTTGAGTAATTATAGTAGTTTATTTCAAAGATGCACCCTACAGGGTAAGTAGTTCTGAGAAAAGTGAAAAGGAATTAAATATACAAACAATCTTGGTTGGAGACAGTATAAACATTGGGAATTGGGGGCCCTGGGGGGCCCTTTAGTGTCTTGCTATATCCCAGTGGCTCTGGGACAGATCATATTCTCTTAGAGCTTTTCTTTTTCCCCTTTAAAAATAGAGAAAACCAAGATTTGTTGAAAAGATTATTTACTATTAACCCTGAGGTCAAACCTAGCAGAGTTACTACCTAGAGAAGAAGTTGAATGGGAAAACTGAGCTGGTTTTCTTCATAAATTACGAAAGGTAGAGTCTAGATGTTTAGATCCATAGTAAGATTAATCTTTTGAAGAACAGGGCTTGAAACCAAACTGGCTTCCATGGTTTCCTCCAGAACGGAAATTAGATCAAAGCCAGATCTCCCTTTAGAAACAGGTAAAGCTTGTCATTAAAGAATAATTTATGAAACAATCTGTGAAAGGAGATGAGACTGAATGGTGAGCCTGCTTGTTAACATCCTCAGTCATTCTTCCTGCTGGTATTTAAGGGATATATCTTCACTGTCAATACCTAAGGGTGACATTTAGCTAACTATAAGGCCATTCTTTATAGTTACAGCAATTCTATATTGCTAAAATATAGAAAGATTTCTACACCAATTGGTAAAGAGCAGCTGTCCCAAGGGTTCAAAGCACCCTGGCCACTTAGCTTCTTTCTAGTTTCCTTGTACCTTCCAAGCCACATGGCTTCAAAATAAAGATTAACTCCTGCCTGGCACAGCACTCCAGAGTCTGTTCTGAGAAGATAGTGTGATATCATTGATTAGCTGTTTTGCATGTTGTCCTGGCCTAAGTCCACAGATTCCAACTTTTCCTGCTTTCAACACAGGTAGCTTAGCAATCGGATTTTGTGGGGGCTCCAGACTTTGGCTTAAGAGGCTTATTTTGACTTTTTATCTTCCTGATCATCATTTCTGCAGTATTTAAATACTAGTGGATCCTAGCGTTTCAGAATTCACATATTAAATAAATAAACTTTTAAATATTTTGCTGGCTGATATCATCCTTATCAATTTTCTTTTTTGCCAAGTAAAGAATGTTAACTTTAAAAAAATCATCTTCTGTCACCGTTACTTCACTAAGAAAGAGCAGAAGGACACAAATTCAGAATGAACCCCTAAAGAACTCGTGAAAGACCTGCCATCTTGTCTCTCTTTCTCACTTTACCGGGGACTAGTGAGAAATTAACCACGACTGGTAACGATCAGTGGTTATTTGCAGACCTGTAATGAACCCTACTTACTAATCAATTTCCAAGCTTAGCCTTAATGAAGCTTCCCTGATTCAGTTGTTTCATTTGCTCATAGTTTGCTCTCACAGACACTGGGCTGCACCCTGACTTTACAGTATAAAATGAAGACAGTCTTAGTTAGTACTGGTGGTGTCCTGTCGCTTCTTCCCACGCTGCTGGAGATGGACAGGTGCCCTACAGTTCTCACATTTACATCTGGTTCTCTGTCCTGAGGCTGGGCTGAGTCTGATATTTTGTAGCCCATGTTTTTCTCCTTTCTATGCAACATATTGGCATTGTGCACTTATTTATGTATTATTCAATAAGACTGGAGTTTTCTGGTAACATAAATTGCTTAATAACAATTTGCAAATTGGTAGATAGTTAGTCCTGACACCAGGCCAACTAGTCAAAGCCTTTGCTATAGAAAATATTTCACTGGCTTTGAACAGAAAGTACCTGCAAGGAAGGACCCTTCATCTCTATACATTAAAGGATGAGTTCTTCTAATGCATATTATATAACTACAGAAGAAGGATTTTATCTGACACTTGATTATTTTACTGAACTATATGCAGGCGGGGGAAGAAAGGCTTTAGTAGCAAAACAGAAAGACATAATTGATTACACTATTAAGAAGCTGTTACAACATGAAACAAACATCGCAAGATCATAAGAAGACTCAGCTAATAATGTATTTCTGACATCAATAAAATTAGTTGTTTTTCCTCTGGGTTGTGAAATTTCTGATTTGTTTTAGCCTCACGTATTTTTCTATTATGGCATGATGATTCTCATTATGCTTCCCTAAGCCCTATCAACAGATAGAGTCTAGACTCTAATTATCTCTATATTTAGTCAAAATAGTCAGGCTTCATCTGTTTCCAGAACAGTTAATGTATTTGGCTCATTACTCTGAAAACACTGAGTACAATTTAGCTCACTAAAAATGCGTCCGGCGTTAGCTTATGTAAGGAGCATAAAGGTCCACTGTGTGATGAATTTATTTTTTTCCTGTGGCTGTGAGTCAGGAAATAATAGCTATTATTTTTGATCACTTACCGTGTACAGACACCATGTACACCTTTTACATGCATTACTCATTTAGTTCTCACAACAACAAATTATTATTCCAGTGGTACCTATTCGGAAGCGTACCTAGAGTCATGCACCTAGGAAGTGGCAGAAATAGGATGATCTGATTTTTTTTTCTTATTTTTTTTAAAAAGATTTTATTTATTTCTTTGACAGAGAGAGATCACAAGTAGGCAGAGGGGCAGACGGGGTAAGGGGGAGCAGGCTCCCTGCGGAGCAGAGAGTCCAATGTGGGGCTTGATCCCAGGACCCTCAGATCATGACTTGAGCAGAAGGCAGAGGCTTAACCCACTGAGCCACCCAGGCACCCGATGATCTGATTTTTAAAGCCTGAAGTCTTCACTGCTAAGAAGTACTGGCTTCCAGAGACTCCAACTTTATGCCTGATGTTCATACAGGCCACATGCAGTTGGGTCCTCAAAGAGATGAAATGTAGTACTTCAACTCTGACATGACACTACTTTGAACGTGAGGATGGCTTTTATCATTATCATTATTATTATTATTATTATTTCTCCAGGAAGTGTTTTTCCTCTGTTCAAAATCCTTGAATGAGGCCGGTTTCTGTAGTGTAGTGGTTATCACGTTCGCCTCACAAAATCCTTGAATGAATTTCCATTGCTTTTGGATAAGTATTGCAAAATGTCTGAGTTCCTGGACACTTGGACTGTCCTCCATCCTAAGCTCCTTCACTTTTTCTCTGGTTTAACCACATCAGCCTTCCACAGTTCCTCCAACACTCTCCTGTCTTCTTCCTTCCAACTCAGACACTCTCTTTTCTCCTACTCAGACGTTGGGTTTGCCTAAATGTCATTTGAGGGGCCTTTCTTGACTCTTCAATCTAAATCAGGCCCCCTGTCACTGTTTCTCCAAAGGATCCTTCATAGCCATTATCATAGGTTATAAATATATATTTAAATATATACTTACTCTTACTAAAATGTCAGATTCAGCAATATCAGGAATTGCATTAGTCTTGCTCACCACTCAACATTCCTGAATCTCCCCTTCCCCAGACTTGTCATAGGGATTATTGAATGAATGAATGAATGAATGAACGGTGATAGATTTTATGAAGTTCCATTGTCTTTTCAAGCAGAAACCAGCTAAGGTTAGTCTGTATCCATGAAACTGAGCAAAGCTATATGATCACATGGGCTTTTGAGCCTGTGTTTTTGGCTCTGTCAGTAGACTGAATGTTTTGGTTTATACCTGAGCCATATCCCTGAAACTGCTATTCAAGAAAATAAAAGTAAATGTAGGACTAACTATTCTCCAGAAGTTGCTGTAATCTTAGAGCATGATGGAAAAAGAAAGAAGGGAGACTTGGCCTTCTATTTTTGGACCTGTAGGTCAGAAATATCACATTTCTTTAATACTGACCACAGTGGTTAAAGAAAGTACATTAAAAAGCCTATTCTTAAGATGGTAGTGACAAAGATATATATATATATATTTTAAAACTTTAGACACATTTCTTCATCATTGCAAATAACTCAAACAAAGCATGTATAAGTAGTATTAAATAATTATATATAGGATTATACAACCAATAGTATTTTTAGAGAAACTGATAGAAGCAAAAAAGCATTGGTGCCTTTGAAATCATTAATTCTTAATACTGAGGTCTATAAGCTTTGCACCTTTTCTATGCCCATTACACAGTAACTGTTATTTTATGGGAATTAAGTAGGTTGAAAAGGGGCACACAGGAAAGGAGAAATGCCCTGTTGAAAATCTACTTCATATTGAACACTCTTCCATGAAAAATTGGCTTTTTTTTTTATTACAAAGATAATTCACTCTCATTATACAAATTCTGGAAACATTGAAAAATATAAACAGGTCATTCAAATCCCAACAATTTCAAGAAAACCTTAGGTAACATATGGCATGTTTCTGTTCAGTCTTTTTGCTGGGTATTTTTTTTTAACATAGTTGCAATAAATTTGTATCATACAAGATTGATTAGTTTTTAAAGTTTATCTTTTATGATTATAAAAGGAAATATGCATGCAATTATAAAATATTTGGGGAAAATAGAGAAAATACAGAAAAAAAATGAGTATTACCCCACATGTCACTACCGACAGATAGTTACAAGTACTATTTTGGCATATGGCTTTGTCATGTTTTTTAAGGATTTTCTTTAGTTGTTATATTATATATATATTGATTTTGTAGCAGAGTTAACACAGAGATATTCACAGATCCTAGAATGTTGCAACATAATTCCTAAGAGCTAATCCTTGCTGCCTATTTCATTTCACCTAAGTCTACCCATACGGTTCAATAGAATGAAGCACTGTATCGCACCATGTACTCTGTTTCAAAACTCCCTTTGTTGATTTCATGAGTGGGTCAATACACAAGATTAGATTGTCAAATAAGGCTCACTTGAAGAGTACTTATGCAGTAACAAGATTTATTAATAATTTCAGGATATAGGCAATCAAGAGGCAAGGTCAACGCATGTAGAGGTCTGTGATGTCAAAGGCAACTCCATGGTCCTTTCTCCCCACATCAGACACGTACTCTCTGACCCAGAATGATGGATTAGGTTTCAGGTAAGATTTCGCTGGTTTACCTCACAGGGCAGGAGGAGTGCTTAAGTTACAAAATATCCCCATTTTATATTCCAGAGACTTAAATAACCTATGTGAGATTCTTTAGGTAACCATACATTAGAGCTATAGATTCTGGGTTTATTTACTAAGTAATCTGCAGCAAGGACATCTTGCCAAAGCATTCTGTAGATAAGAACCCTTTCTTTTGGTAAATATTATTATTCTATTTACCTGGAGTTCCAGTTGACAAGGAGGTTAGATTGGATTAATCTGCCTATTTTCTTCCTTTTGGCCTAGTTTTTCCCAACACCCTAAAAGAAGGTGAGTGGATCTCAGAGAGGCTTTTTAAACTCTTTCATTCTCAATAAGCAATAAGAATAGAGGGGAAAAAAACTTCATACCATTTAACTCTTCATTCTCCTATACCTAATTCTTATACAAAAGTAATTTACAGTGAATGCATAGTCAGTGGTAGTGTTCCTCTGGTCCCTTTTTTCTCCATCTTTATTTTGGAAAAATTTTTAGCCATTTTCTCCTCAAACATTGCCTCTAATCTGTTCTCTCTTTCTTATCCCAATTGAACTCCAGTGAAAGTGCACAAAAAACTTCTAGAAGATTAAATAGGAGAAAACCTAGATGATCTTGGGTATGGCCATGACTTTTTAGATACAATACTAAAGACACAGTCCATGAAAAAAGAATTAATAGTTGGACATCATTAACATTAAAAACTTGTGCTCTGTGAAGGACACTGCTGAGACAATGAAAAGAAAAGCCACAGACACAGAGGAAATATTTGCAAAAAACATATAAAGCACTGTTATTTAAAATGTATAAAGAACTCTTAAAAGTCAACAATAAGAAAACAGACAATCCATTTTAAAACTGGGCAACAGACCTGAACAGACACCTCATCAAAGAAGATACATAGGTGCCCAAAAAAGCATATGGAAAGATGCTCCACATCATATATCATGAGAAATTTACAAATTAAAACAATAGTGTGATTCCACTACACGTTTATTAGCATGGCTGAAATCCAAAACACTAAAAACACAAAATGCTGGCAGGAACTCTCATTCATTGTGGGTGGGAATGCAAAATGGTACAGATATTTTGGAAGAGTTTGTGGTTTCCTACAAAAGCAAACATTCTCTTACCATATAATTCAGCAATTGTCCACACTGGTATTTGCCAAGAGTTGGAAGCTTATGTCCACACAAAAACTTGCACATAGATATTTATAATAGCTTTATTCATAATTGCCAAAACTTGGAAGCAACCAAGATGTCCTTCGGTAAGTAAATGGATAAACGGATACAGCTAAACAACGGATAGTATTCAGCATTGAAAAGAAATAAGCTATTATGCCATGAAAAGACATGGAAGAATCTTAAATGCATATTACTAAGTCAAAGAAGCCAATCTGAGAAAGCTACATACTGTATGATACCAACTCTATAACATTCTGAAAAAGACAGAACTGTGAAGATAGTCAAAGGTTCAGTGGTTACCAGGAGTTAAGGGAGAGGGAAAAATAAAAAGGTATAGCAAAGGGGATTTTTAAGTCTGTGAAACTACTCTGTATGATATTATAATGGTGGATACAAATCATCGTGCATTTAACAAAATCCACAAAATGTGTAACACCAAAAGTGATCCCTCATGTAAACTATGGGTTTGGGTAATAGTGATGTCAGTGTAGGTTCCTCGGTCCTAACAAATGTACCACTATGGTGTGGGATTTTGGATGGTAGAGGAGGCTGTTTGTAGAAAGTGGATAGAAGTATGTGGGAAATCCCTACCTATACCTTCCACCAATTTTGCTGTGTGCCTAAAAGTGCTCAAAAAATAAAGTCTATTTTCTTAAAAAACAGGCTAAATTTTCCCACTTTAACTTTTGTGACAATTGACTTTTTTTATATTTTATATTTTATATCTTTATTCCTTTCTCTGCTCAATTCTGGAACTTTCTTCTAACCTGTATTCCAGTTTATTAATTTCCCTCTCAGCTGTGCCTAATCTACACTTAAATCTGTCTTTGGAGTTAAAAAATTTTTTTTAAGTTAATAGACTTAATTTTTTAGAGAAGTTTTAGGTTTATAGAAAAACTGAGTGGAGTACAGAGTTCTCAAACACTCCCTACTCCCCCTCACACAGTTTCCCCATTATTAACATTTTGACTTAGTGTGGTACATTTGTTACAATTGAGGAACTGATGTTTATACATTATTATTAACTAAAGTCCGTAGTTCATATCAGGATTCAGTCTTTGTGTCTTGCAGTTTTATAAGTTTTGATAAGTGCATAATGTCATATATACATCATTACAGTAATGTATAGCCGGGTTCTACTCCCCTAAAAATCCCCTGTGCTCCTCCTCATCATCCCTCCTGCCTTCTCTCTGTACCTGGGCCCCTGGCAATCACTGATCTTTTCACATCTCTATGGTTTTGCCTTTTCCAAAATATCATATTTCAGACTGGCTTCCTCCTTCACTTTGAGATATGCAAGGAACATTCTTCCATGTCTTTTCATGGCTTGATAGCTCATTTCTCTTGAATACTCATATCCCATCACATGGAAATACCACCATTTATCTAGTCACCTCCTGAGGGACATCTTGCCTGCTTCCAAGTTTTGGCAACTATAAACAGAACTGTGATGAATATTTGCATGCAGGTTTTGTGTGGACATAAGTGTTCAGCTCATTTAGGTAAATACTTAGGAGTGCGGTTGCTGGATTATATAGTACGACTATGCATAGCTTTGTAAGAAACTGCCAAACTGTCTTCCAAGTCGCTGCATCATTTACCATTCCGAGTTATAAATGAGATTTCCTGTTGTCATACTGACATACTGGCCAACCCGCAGTTAGCATTAGTAATGTTTTGAATTTGGGCCTAGAATTCTAACAGGTGCATAGTGGTATCTCATTGTTTTTTCAGTTTGCAATTCCTTAAGAACATAGGATGTTGAGCATCTTTTCATATGTTTATTTACTGTCTGTATGTCTTCATTTGTGATGTTTCTGTTAAGATCTTTTGCCCACTTTTTAATTGTGCTGTTGTTTTCTCCTTGTTGATTTTAAGAGTTGGTCCCTTTAGTTGTTCATGTTGTTATCATAATTTCTATTTCTAAAAGTTTTGTGTGATTCTTTTGAAAATCTGCTATACTAATTTTTTTTATAGTTTCCTATACCTTGGAGGTATTTGTAAGCTTTTTCCTTATTTGTTTAAACTTACACAACAGAATTGTTATAAAATACGTGTTTATAATTCTCATCCCTTGTGTTATGGCTCTGTTTCTGCCTTTTTTTTTTTTTTTTTAATTTTTCTTACTCGTAGTACCTTGTTTGCTTGTATGCTTTGTGATTTTAGATTGTGGGCTGCATATTGTCTTTGAAATATTATTTGTGGTGAGTCTTTGAGGCCTTGGTCTAAAACCAATTTAAATGAATATTAAGCTAAAATCACGGCTTGGTATTTTCTGAAGTACTTGCCTGAAGTGAATGCAGACTGAAAATCTACCCAAGGACCAGTTAGTTGGTAAACATAATTTTGAGGGCAAAAGGCAGTAGCTCCACTGTCATGTAAATGCTTCGTGACCCACTCCAGGTTTTCTCTTCAAGCTCCTCTCCCAGTCCACAGAAGCATCAGACCAACTCAACAACTTGGGACTCTCAGAACACACTTCATATTTTTCTACTTCTATACTCTTGTACATTTTGTTTGTGTTCTGGAATAGTCTCTTGATCTCTCTTGAAGTGTAATCATGTTGGGCTAAACTCGAAATGTCACTGCAAAACAACTTTCCTCTTCACCCTATCTTTCTTTTTCCACCAATAGTCACAGCATCTCTTCTGTATCAGACCAAATGGCATGAGACTAAAGTTTTTTTTGGGTCAAAAGCAGCTGTATGTTGGCAATTTCATATAAGTCCACCTAAAACCAAATTCAGTGCTTTGCATAAAACCAGCCTGTGCCTAATAGTCACTTAAATAAAATTTATTTTTACAAAAATAAATGCAATGTGGTCCAACAGTGGAAGAAGATAAGTCTAGTTTGATACTTTCAGAAAAAGGAACATAAAAACTTATCCTTCTAAATGTATGAAGAATTATATATATATGTATATATATATATATACACACATATATATGTATAATTGCACAAGGAAATCAAAAGTCTCTATTGTTAGATTTCAAAGAAGAATAAGGACAGTGAAAGTAACAGAGTTACCAATGTTTGCAGCGCAAATTCACTTCATAAAGCTGGATAGAAACTGATAACCCGCATATACCCAAATGTACTCTGAACTAATTGAATGCCGGGAACTCTTTAAGAACAAAGTGTTATTGTTGCAAAAAGACTATTGAAACATCATATGGTAATTGGAAAATAAAGTCAAGAGTTGCAATTTAACTTAAAAATTAAAGGTTTAAGAGCTCTCCTGGCATTTCACTTCTTGTTGCTAAAAAGCTCATTTTAAAAGCCAAATTAACCAGATTGTCCATTAACATTGATCACATCACCTAGATAATTGCCAAATCTCCATCGTACTTAGGCTGTGTGAAGGCAGCATAATGTGAAAGTAAGGACAATGCATCTTGATGCATAACATACTCTTTCCGTACAAACCTTTCACAGTTTTTAAAGCAATCCTCTCTGCCATGTCCCTACTGTTAGTTAGAACTGCTTTATATCACATAAGCATGGGCCAGGGCCATTAGCAAGGATGTCTCTGATGCCGCCCATCAGAGCGGTATGTCCGCTTTGCCCTCTTACCTAATGAAGGACAGTGTTCAAAGACATATATGAATGGAACTCTTCTAAGATGGTTTTAGTAGTATCTGCAATAAAGCCTCCGAAATGAAGGCCCAAATCCTCCTCCCTTTGTGAACTGCTTACTTCACTTGACAGAGCTGTCCTTATGGCTGAGGCTTTTTATCACCAGGGAAACCAAGAAGGTACTGTGAGCTCAGTGCAAATCTCCCGCAACTCTCCCTCTTAAAATAAAGTGCGTGTATTTTGTACCACCTGCGGAACAGAAATAATTTAACAATCACCAAAAAAGATGGTCCCAACTTGGATACTTGACTCAACGAACTGATACATATCCAACTAGAAAATTAGGCATCTTGCCCTTTTTTTCAAAATAATTGAATATATTCTAAAAATAATTATGGTGATTTTTTTTTCCTTTTGTGTGATTGTTGTGGTTACTTTCCTTTTCATTTACTCAGGATTGTGTGTGTTTGTTGGTGGACAAACCCTCGTATCTCCTCTATTTCAAACCAGAAGAACACTCAGATGTATAGTTAAGGGCCATTTGGAGTGTTAGCAGTGTTGTATAAGCTTTTAGAACATAGTTGCTGGGGAGAAAGAAAAACAGAAACACTGAAGCAGAACAGGTTTGATTCACAATTACTACTAATGAGGTGTGTAATCTTCAGCAAGCCTTTTAACCTATTTTTTAACCTTATCGTCCTTTCTATGAAATTAAAATGAGCCTCTGCCCCTTTCACTTTATTAATATGCAGTAGGGATTCAAGTATATTTCATAAAAACGCTTTATAAGGTGCAATATAGCATGCGCCCAGAAGGCATTACTGTTGTTAATTTCTCTCATAGAAAGATAAAAATGTAACGAGAACAAAGACTAGTCTGAGGACGGTCGGTGTTATGCATCACCTAATAACAGGTTGGTTTTATTTCCTAAATGACTTTCTTTTGCTGTTCTGCTACTATATTATTCAGACCGTTAAGGGAAGACGGTGCGTCCCGTGAACAGAATTATGTATGGCCCATTCCTAATGCAGTGGGAGCCCTGTCCTCTGATTGCAGCATTATAATCTCCCATTATAGCCCACGCTGTAAATCATCCTGCAGACGGAAGACAGGGTTGAAGCCTCACATCACCTGCGAACAGTGACACTCTTTTATAACAAGGTTACACTACTCTGTCCTCAGCGTGATGGTGAGTGTCTCCAGCAGACGTGGGACTACATTTCCATTAGACAGTTAGATATAACGATCAATAAAAGAAGATGTATTTCCATTCCGGGGAGCAGCTTCTAAAAGGGGCACAGTGAGGAAGAAACACATCGAACAAAACAGCAGACCGAGAAGCACGGAGCATACCAATCAAACTAACAATAAAATAATAATACCTTACACTTGCATGGCACCTTTTTGGTGAAGAAATGAAGTCTTCTCGTGATCATTTTATGTGATCTTCACGACCTCGTGGAGTAAGTTAGGCAAGTGAGGCTTACTGCCATTTTTACAGATATGGAGAGGGGCTAAGTGAAACTCCACCTCACAGAAATTTCCCGATTCCGACTATCGTCGTCTTTCTAATGTTTCTGATTCTGTAAAAGGCAGACAAAATACCATTCCGCTGATAGGTTTTTAATTATAGTTTTGCATCTTACCTTCTCAAACAGAGTTTGTGATTAGGTGAGTGCAATGCGAAATGAGTGGAGAGACAAGAAGAAAACACTAAAATCGTGCTCTTCCAAATGCAGAAAATTCAAGGTAGTCTGTTCACACGTGTGGGTTTGGAAAGACCATCTAAGATTAGTGTGTGGCATCCACCAGATATTTTTTCCGTAATTAAAATTAATCTGATTTTGAGAATTTTCCCTCAGTCTTTGCGCAGGCATTGTCAGATACATTGAAGTGAAAAATATCTGTGGCTTGTTTTTAATGATTTCCCAGTGATCTGGACTCTGCGTTGCCATGCACCCCTCCCCCTGTCAACAGCCTTGTGTTACTTTCTTTGTCACTCCCACCCAATAAATAAACAACAAATTCATGCATGCATGTGTTAAGAGTTGCTCAGGTCGTTTTCTAGTTTCTGTCACAAAAACGATCTCTTTTGTGGCCTGAGGAAACCTTGGATTTTTCTGCAAAGAAGTGTCTCTTCAGTTAGGGGCCTGAACATTCTGGGAAACAGTGGTTTGAAAGTGTCAAATGGAAGAAAACCTAATGGAAAAGGATAAATCCAAAACTCCACAACTTCCGAAAGTAGCCTGGAAGGGTGAGGATATTAGAGGTCTCTGACCAGTCCCTGCTTTTTCTGCATCGGCCCAGGAACAAGTGCTTGGTTGGTTAGATGCTTACATAAATTCAAGGTGACACACTCCAGGCAGAAACTTCTGATATAAACTGCCTCTTAAATTTTCTATCACTTTTGAGGCCCAAAATGAGGCCTGCAGGCCGAGCTTGCACAAAATCCACAAAAATTAGTATTTTTTTTTCACTTCATCTTTTAGTCACTTTCCTGACTCTGGCCTACACAAAAGAACTAAAGAACATGGTAGAATTTATGAATTACAGTTCAATTTTAGATAAGGTTTTTTATAAATCTCTGCAGAACAGACATTATCATCAATATCTTTTCAAAGATTAGGAAACCAATGCTCAGAGAAAGGAGTACAGCCAAGAATTTGGTCCAAGTCTTCTGGTTATATGTCCTGTGCCTTGCCTATCAGACCCTTTTTTGTTACTTCATGGTGTTAAGAATCTAGCTATCATCCATGTAGTAATTAATCTGCTAGGAGTTGTCTGATCATTAATGATAGCTGTTTAGACTTAATGCTTCCCAGAGACACTGAAAAATCGGGAAAATGGTGAAATTTTGTTGTTGTTGTTGTTGTTTTAAAGAACAGGGTCCAAAAGATTGGAAATCGAAAAGGTCAAAGGACATGTTCAGCCAGGGAAGCCCATCCAATATTCCTGTTAAGTCATATCCTAAAAAGTCCTTTGTCGATTAATATACCTGTTCATTCAGATAGAAAGGAAGAGAGGCAAAAACAAAACAAAATTTTATTTCTCTGTTCATGTCACATGCAGCTTGGAATCCTGACCCTACAGAGATGTCCTTCGTAATGGTCTCTGTAACACAATTTCAGAGGGTTTTAATATAACAAAATTACCTTTCTTCAGTTAATTTGTTCACTTGTTGATAAGTATATTCCAAGTCTGAATGAAGTTTTTGCCTGGAAAGCAAAATCTATTGCAAGTTTTAGCATTTTCTGTCCTTTGAGTACTCTCTATGAAAGCCCCCGGGAAAGATTTGAGCTAATTTTTGACTTCTTGCCTATTAGGCCCTCCCTTTCATTCCATTTTTCTTTACCTCAGTCAAGGCTGCCCTGACTTGAAACTTGAATTTGGATTATAAAATTCTCAGGCAACACTAGGTATTGTGCTAGCTAATGAACAATATTTATTTAGTGTAGAAGTTGCGTTAAAGATAAAGGTGATTTGCATACTTGAAGATAATTTTTTAGTCTTTCACTCACAAATTACTCTATAAGAATATGGTGTTAAATGTTTTAATGGCTATATTTGGATGTAATTGGTGTTCTTTATAATCCTATGTATTTTACTTTAGGCATTTAAGTATCTTTTTCTGATTAGAAATCTATCTCATACTGCTAAAATGTCCATGGCACAAAATAGGTTAATAACTTTTGCTCCATGTGCTAGAATACTATAGGTCAAATAGAAGACAACAGCCCCCAAAGCACACATTATAGAAATTAAGTAACGTAGATACAAAAGGGCCTATTTAATGTGGTAGTGAAATAAAAATAACCTAAAATAGAAGAGGAGATACAATGAGAGATATAATGCATGTGAATTTAGTTCATAAGTCGTAAAAAATTATGTAAATAATGGTGTTATTGGTATCAATATGAACAACGTTAAAGTGCAAAGAACAATATTTACTACCTCTCAAAAACTATTCTTTTTGCCAAGCTTTATGGAATTTCTAGCATTTCACTCTAGTGGGAGAGAGTTTTTAAAGTTTATTTTTGATCTTCATTCAGAATACAAACTGAATATAAGCTACACATGTCCTTTCTTGAATGGGGCTCTTATTCCCCCAAGAAAAGGATAAGATTTGTATGTTTTAATACAATAATTTCCTTATTTCAAATTCTGTGCTCCATATTCTGGCCCATAGAAAAAATGGAAGATTCTAGAAAACTACCATGTAATGACATCACTTTAATTTAAAATACGAGATTTTTAAAAACATGTACCTTCCTATTCTTATAAATGTCTCCACTGTATAAAGGTTTTAAATTTTAAAGTCACAGAATTTGATTTTTTTCTACCTTCATTCCAAAATAATCTTATGGGAGGAGACATACATATCACTCTAGACAAGAGACAGTTCATGGAAGAAATGGAAGGAATTGCTGAGGAACTCCTTATATTAATCAACAGATATAGCGCAATCCGTTAGAATTCTACCTGGCTTCTTTGCAGAAATTGAAAAGTTCATATTAAAATTCATATGAAATTTAAGGGACCCAGAATGAAATAAATAAAATTAAAATAAAATAAAACCAAACCTTGGAAAAAACATTGGGGGACTTATAATAACAGATTTAAAAACTTATGCCAAAGCATCAATAATAAAGACAGTGTGCACTGGCATAAGTGTAGACATAAAAATCAATGGAATAAACTAAAGAGTCCCAGAATAAACCCATTTATCTATGGTCAATTGATTCTAAACAAGGATGCCAAGACCATTCAGTGGGGGAAAGAATTGTTTTTTTAACAGATGGTGCAGAGACGCCTGAATAGCCACATGCAAAAGAATGAAGATCAACTCTTACCTCATACCATATAAAATAAATTCACTCAAAATGAATTCAAAACATAAGCATAAGAGTTGAAACAACAAATCTCTTAGAGGAAATCCTGTTAGGTGTAAATCTTCCTGACCTTGGGTTCAGCAGTGGATTCTTTGTTATGACACCAAAAGCACAAACAACAAAAGGAAAATGGCTAATAGGACTTCATTGAATTAAAAACTTCTGGGAGCGCCTGGGTATCTCAGTAGGTTAAGCATCCAACGCTTGATTTCAGCTCAGGCCTTGGTCTCAGGGTCATGAGTTCAAATCCTGTGTCGGGCTCCACTCTGGGCAAGGAACTTACTTAAAAAATAAATTAAAAAAATAAATGATAAAAAAGCCTGTACCTCAGGGCACCTGGGTGGCTCAGTCATTAAGTGTCTGCCTTCGGTCCAGGTCATGATCCCAGGGTCCTGGGATCAAGCCCCACATCGGGCTCCCTGCTCAGTGGGAAGCCTGCTTCTCCCTATCCCACTGCCCCTGCTTGTGTTCCCTCTCTCGCTGTGTGTCTCTCTCTCTGTCAACTAAATAAAATCCTTAAAAAATAAGTAATAAAAAAGTTTGTACCTCAAAGGACCTCATCAAGAAAGGGAGAAGACAATCCCAGAATGGGAGAGAAAGCTTGCAAATCATATATTTGATGAAGGTTTTGTATTTAAAATATGTGAAGAACCTTTACAACTTGGTAGTATGAAAAAGACGACCAAGGGGTACCTGAGTGGCTCAGTTGGTTAAGCTCAGGTTTTGATCTCAGGGTCATAAGTTCAAACCCTGTATTGGGCTCCCCACTGGTTGTGGAACATATTTAAAAAAAAAAAAAAAAAAAAAGACACAAATAAAAAATGGACCTGGGTTTGGTGGCCTGAAAACAGAACTGTTGAAAGATTATATAAGAAACAGTTCAACCCTTAGGTGAACTTCCAAAGCATGAATTCACTTGCCCCCAGTCTCAGCACAAGAGTGAGCACTTATACTTTGCTGAGGACCAGAAGGCTATGGAGCTCCAGGCATAATTGAAGGTGAGAATAAGGCTCTGGAAGTGAAAACAGATGTTTTCAGAGAAACCTTGCTGGACTCCCTGAATATCAGCAATCACATTTACACATTTACACCCTCAAGCCGGATATTAAATTTCTCCCTGGAAAAACTGACCAGCCCCCTGACCAAAAAATAAAATAAAATAAAAATTATTTTAAATTCCAGTATAGTTAACATATAGTGTTATATTAGTTTCAGGTGTAAGTATAGAGATTCAGCACTTCCATATATCACCCAGTGCTCATCATAAGTGCTGTCCTTAATCCCCATCACCTGTCTCACACAACCTCCCCCCCCCCACCCCTTCTGGTAACCATGTTTGTTCTCTGTAGTTAAAAGTCTGTTTCTTGCTTTCTCTCTCTCTCTCTCTCTCCCCAAGAAAAAAATCTGAGGCACCTTCTCAAAATACAATGAAGTTTTTGTTTAATCACCCTATCTCAGGTGTCCCCTCTGGTCATATTAGCAAGGGTAAGGGTAGAGGGTTTGTGTATAACAAACAAACCAGGAAAAAACCATGACTGTGAGCAAAGAGTGAAAGGAACTCAAAGAACAAGGGATATAAGCAAGGCAGAGACCTTAAGTGTTCATTGTATGTTTTCAGGATAGATGTGTTTTGAGCAAAAGAGATATGAGAAAAGAATTCCAAGCAGAAGAAAAAGCTGAAGCAAAGCAAGCAAGGGCAGGTCTTTGTCTGGATACCAATACGTGATTCTGTTTGGCTAACGGGGAGAAGGTGAGGGAACGCAATGCAAAGTAAAATCAGAAACGTGGATTCTGTGACCTTCAGTCCTAACCCTACTCTTCATCTTTACCCCCTGGTTGAAGCAGCCAGAGTTCTGTTTGTCCTTTTCTGATGGTTGCTGTGTTTTGTACCGGTAGATTGCGGAGAGGATTTGAAAACCAACCAGTTCAGACATGTCTGCAAAAGCTCACAGAGGTCAAGTGGTGAGAGGTTTGTACGAGCACCCAATCTGTCTCCTACTTAAGACCGTACAGGGAACATTTAATATCCTAAATCCTCAGTTAAACTGGTTTCATAATTATTTTTCCAAGTGGAGTCCTACCCAAATTTATACCAAGAAGCATTTAAAGTATCTGTGAGAGAAAAAGTGACCTTTAATGGTCCAGTGCAATATCCATTCTTGAATGCCATTGCTTGACATGATTTTCTAAGAGAATAGAAAACTTGCCTGGAAAAAATGCCCAGAAAAAAATATATCAAGATTCTTTGACAGAACACAAAAAATGAACAAGTGTTTCTGTAGACGCATTTTTGAAAAGGTAAAAAGACACTAATAAACAATATTAGGGAAAAAAATCAGTAATATGTCTGAGAATAAAAAGATAATAAGTAGATATTATAAACAAGTTGATGTGATGCATTTGGAAACTCAGATTTCGTAGATAAACCTTGAGAAAAAAAAAATGACTTACCCAAATTTACTCAGGAAATGTATGTAACCATGGAAGAAATGGGAAATATAAACAGTCATATAACTATAAAAAAATTTGAATCAGAAGTTAACAAACTTCCTGTGCAAAACCCAGGCCCAGTCAGAGTAGCCAGCAATTTCCAACATATATTCAAAAAAGAAGAAAGTCTTCAAAAGTACAAGGAAAAATAATTTCAACCTTGTTCAAACTATCTCAGTGTGTAGAAAAATGGGATTATCCTTAGCTCACTTTATTAAACTACTAAAACTCTGATACAAAACCCAGTGAAGCTTAAAAACAAAATTGCAGATTAATCTTCCTGTGAACATAGACACAAAAATTAGAATATTAGCAAACACAATCCAGAAGTATGGGTGTGTGTTTGTGTGTGTGTATATTTTACAATACGGCATTGTTTGGATGATTCTGGAAGTACAAGTTTGATATAAATATATATCAAATATATATATGTGTGTGTGTGTGTGTGTGTGTGTGTGTAAATTTTACTGAAATGAAAGGAGAAACCACATAATCATCTCAATAGAAGTAGAAAAAGCAATTGATAAAATTCTATATCTTTTCCTAAATTAAAAGAAAATAAGGTAAATTAGAAATAAAAGACAACTTCCTTAAACTGATGAAGGGCAGCTACAGAAAACCTACAGGTAGCATCATATTTAATGGTGAGATATTTAAAGCATTCTTTTTGATCTTAAGAACAAGATGAGGGTATCTATTAGCAGCATGTGTAGAACATTGTATTGGAGGGTATAGCTGGTAATTAGGCAAGAAAAAGTAATAAATGGCGTGAGAACTGGAAAGAAAGAAAGAAAACGGTCAGTATTTGTGGATATACTCTGTGAATTAAAAATCTAAAAAAGGTTACAGATAAATTACTAAAGTTAATAAAATAATTCAGAACAGTTACAGGATATAAAACTCAATATATAAAAATAAATTTCAAC